>NW_028123387.1:0-344000 GCF_965194805.1 Balaenoptera borealis | reverse complement strand
CTGGAACCATGTGTCCTGGGAATATGACTGAGGTTTGATTTTGGAAATCTGTGGCCTGGAAACTTGACTGAGGTTTGATGGCAGAAACCTGTGGACTGGCAACATGACTGAGGTTTGATTGTAGAACCCTGTGCCCTGGAAACATGACTGTGGGCTGGTACTGGAAACCCATGGCCTAGGAATTTGACATTGGTTTGATTCTGGAACCCTGTGGCCTGGGAACATGACATCTGTTTAGATTGTGGAATACTGGGCCCTGGGAACCTGACTGAGGCTTGGTTCTGGAACCCTGTGGACTGGGAACATGACTGAGGATTTATTCTGGAATCCTGTGGCCTGGGAACATGACATCAGTGGATTCTTGAAACCTGTGGCCTGGGAACATGAGAACGATTTGGTTCTGGAACCCTGTGACCTGGGAACAAGTCAGAGGTTTGATTGTGGAAACCTGTGGCTTGGCAACATGAATGAGGTTTGTTACTGGAACCCTCTTCCCTGGGAACATGACTGAGGTTTGATTCTGGACACCTTTGTCCTGGGAACATGACTGTGGTTTGATTGTGGAACCATGGGTCCTGCAAACATGACTGAGGTTTTATTCTGGAACCATGTGTCTTGGGAATATGACTGAGGTTTGATTCTGGAAATCTGTGGCCTGGGAAGTTGACTGAGGTTTGATTGTAGAACCCTGTGGCCTGGAAATATGACTGTGGCCTGGTACTGGAAACCCATGGCCTGGGAAATTGACATTGGTTTGATTCTGAAACCCTGTGGCCTGGGAACATGACTGAGGCGTGATTCTGGAATCCTGTGGCCTGGGAACATGACATCTGTTTAGATTGTGGAATAATGTGCCCTGGGAATCTGACTGAGGCTTGGTTCTGGAACCCTGTGGACTGGGAACATGACTGAGGTTTGATTGTAGAACCCTGTGCCCTGGAAACATGACTGTGGCCTGGTACTGGAAACCCATGACCTAAGAATTTGACATTGGTTTGATTCTGGAACCCTGTGGCCTGGGAACATGACTGAGGTTTGACTCTGGAAAACTGTGGCCGGGTACTTGACTGAGGGTTGATGGCAGAAATCTGTGGACTGGGAACATGACTGAGGTTTGATTGTAGAACCCTGTGCCCTGGAAACATGACTGTGGCCTGGTACTGGAAACCCATGGCCTAGGAATTTGACATTGGTTTGATTCTGGACCCCTGTGGCCTCGGAATATGACTGAGGATTGATTCTGGAACCCTCTAGCCTGCGAACATAACTGAGGATTGTTTCTGGAACCCTGTGGGCTGAGAACATGACATCAGTGGATTCTGGAACCCTGTGGCCTGGGAACATGAGAACGGTTTAATTCTGGAACCCTGTGGCCTGGGAACATGTCTGAGGTTTGATGGTGGAAACCTGTGGCTTGGCAACATGACTGAGGTTTGTTTCTGGAACCCTGTTCCCTGGGAACATGACTGAGGTTTGATTCTGGACACCTTTGTGCTGGGACAATGACTGTGTTTTGATTGTGGAATCATGGGTCCTGCAAACATGACTGAGGTTTGATTCTGGAACCATGTGTCCTGGGAATATGACTGAGGTTTGATTCTGGAAATCTGTGGCCTGGGAACTTGACAGAGGTTTGATGGCAGAAACCTGGGGACTGGCAACATGACTGAGGTTTGATTGTAGAACCCTGTGCCCTGGAAACATGACTGGGACCTGATACTTGAAACCCATGGCCTGGGAACTTGACATTGGTTTGATTCTGGAACCCTGTGGCCAGGAACAAGACTGAGGCGTGATTCTGGAATCCTGTGGCCTGGGAACATGACATCTGTTTAGATTGTGGAATACTGGGCCCTGGGAACCTGACTGAGGCTTGGTTCTGGAACCCTGTGGACTGGGAACATGAGTGAGGATTTATTCTGGAATCCTGTGGCCTGGGAACATGACATCAGTGGATTCTTCAACCCTGTGGCCTGGGAACATGAGAACGGTTGGATTTTGGAACACTGTGGCCTGGGAACATGTCTGAGGTTTGATGTTGGAAACCTGTGGCTTGGCAACATGAATGAGGTTTGTTACTGGAACGCTCTTCCCTGGGAACATGACTGAGGTTTGATTCTGGACACCTTTGTCCTGGGAATATGACTGTGGTTTGATTGTGGAACCATGGGTCCTGCAAACATGACTGAGGTTTGATTCTGGAACCATGTGTCCTGGGAATATGACTGAGGTTTGATTCTGGAAATCTGTGGCCTGGGAACTTGACTGAGGTTTGATGGCAGAAACCTGTGGACTGGCAACATGACAGAGGTTTGATTGTAGAACCCTGTGGCCTGGAAATATGACTGTGGCCTGGTACTGGAAACCCATGGCCTGGGAAATTGACATTGGTTTGATTCTGAAACCCTGTGGCCTGGGAACATGATTGAGGCGTGATTCTGGAAAGCTGTGGCCTGGGAACATGACATCTGTTTAGATTGTGGCATACTGTGCCCTGGGAACCGGACTGAAGGCTTGGTTCTGGAATCCTGTGGAGTGGGAACAAGACTGAGATTTTATTCTGGAACCATGTGTCCTGGGAATATGACTGAGGTTTGATTCTGGAAATCTGTGGCCTGGAAACTTGACTGAGGTTTGATGGCAGAAACCTGTGGACTGGTAACATGACTGAGGTTTGATTGTAGAACCCTGTGCCCTGGAAACATGACTGTGGCCTGGTACTGGAAACCCATGGCCTAGGAATTTGACATTGGTTTGATTCTGGAACCCTGTGCCCTGGGAACATGACTGAGGCGTGATTCTGGAAAACTGTGGCCTGGGAATATGACTGAGGTTTGATTCTGGAAATCTGTGGCAGGGGAACTTGACTGAGGTTTGATGGCAGAAATCTGTGGACTGGCAACATGACTGAGGTTTGATTGTAGAACCCTGTGCCCTGGAAACATGACTGCGACCTGATATTTGAAACCCATGGCCTGGGAACTTGACATTGTTTTGATTCCGGAACCCTGTGGCCAGGAACAAGACTGAGGCGTGATTCTGGAATCCTGTGGCCTGGGAACATGACATCTGTTTAGATTGTGGAATACTGGGCCCTGGGAACCTGACTGAGGCTTGGTTCTGGAACCCTGTGGACTGGGAACATGACTGAGGATTTATTCTGGAATCCTGTGGCCTGGGAACATGACATCAGTGGATTCTTGAAACCTGTGGCCTGGGAACATGAGAACGGTTGGATTCTGGAACACTGTGGCCTGGGAACATGTCTGAGGTTTGATGGTGGAAACCTGTGGCTTGGCAACATGAGTGAGGTTTGTTACTGGAACCCTATTCCCTGGGAATATGACTGAGGTTTGATTCTGGACACCTTTGTCCTGGGAACATGACTGTGGTTTGACTGTGGAACCATGGGTCCTGCAAACATGACTGAGGTTTGATTCTGGAACCATGTGTCCTGGGAATATGACTGAGGTTTGATTCTGGAAATCTGTGGCCTGGGAAGTTGACTGAGGTTTGATGGCAGAAACCTGTGGACTGGCAACATGACAGAGGTTTGATTGTAGAACCCTGTGGCCTGGAAATATGACTGTGGCCTGGTACTGGAAACCCATGGCCTGGGAAATTGACATTGGTTTGATTCTGCAACCCTGTGGCCTGGGAACATGATTGAGGCGTGATTCTGGAAACCTGTGGCCTGGGAACATGACATCTGTTTAGATTGTGGCATACTGTGCCCTGGGAACCGGACTGAAGGCTTGGTTCTGGAATCCTGTGGACTGGGAACAAGACTGAGGTTTGATGCTGGAACCATGTGGCCTGGGAATATGACTGATGTTAGATCGTGGAATCCTGTGGCCTGGGAACATGACATCGGTTTGAATTCTGGTACCCTGCTGCCTGGGAACATGAAATCGGTTTGATTGTGGAGACCTTTGGTCTGGGAATATGACTGAGGTTTGATGGTGGTACCCTCTGGCCTGGCAACATGACTGAGGTTTGATTCTGGATCCCTGTGGCCTGGGAACATGACTGAGGCGTGATTCTGGAATCCTGTGGCCTGGGAACATGACATCTCTTTAGATTGTGGAATAATGTGCCCTGGGAATCTGACTGAGGCTTGGTTTTGGAACCCTGTGGACTGGGAACATGACTGAGGTTTGATTGTAGAACCCTGTGCCCTGGAAACATGACTGTGGCCTGGTACTGGAAACCCATGACCTAAGAATTTGACATTGGTTTGATTCTGGAACCCTGTGGCCTGGGAACATGACTGAGGTTTGATTCTGGAAAACTGTGGCCGGGTACTTGACTGAGGGTTGATGGCAGAAATCTGTGGACTGGGAACATGACTGAGGTTTGATTGTAGAACCCTGTGCCCTGGAAACATGACTGTGGCCTGGTACTGGAAACCCATGGCCTAGGAATTTGACATTGGTTTGATTCTGGACCCCTGTGGCCTGGGAACATGACTGAGGATTGATTCTGGAACCCTGTAACCTGCGAACATAACTGAGGATTGTTTCTGGAACCCTGTGGCCTGGGAACATGACATCAGTGGATTCTTGAACCCTGTGGCCTGGGAACATGAGAACGGTTTAATTCTGGAACCCTGTGACCTGGGAACATGTCTGAGGTTTGATGGTGGAAACCTGTGGCTTGGCAACATGACTGAGGTTTGTTTCTGGAACCCTGTTCCCTGGGAACATGACTGAGGTTTGATTCTGGACACCTTTGTGCTGGGGCAATGACTGTGTTTTGATTGTGGAATCATGGGTCCTGCAAACATGACTGAGGTTTGATTCTGGAACCATGTGTCCTGGGAATATGACTGAGGTTTGATTCTGGAAATCTGTGGCCTGGGAACTTGACAGAGGTTTGATGGCAGAAACCTGGGGACTGGCAACATGACTGAGGTTTGATTGTAGAACCCTGTGCCCTGGAAACATGACTGCGACCTTATACTTGAAACCCATGGCCTGGGAACTTGACATTGGTTTGATTTTGGAACCCTGTGGCCAGGAACAAGACTGAGGCGTGATTCTGGAATCCTGTGGCCTGGGAACATGACATCTGTTTAGATTGTGGAATACTGGGCCCTGGGAACCTGACTGAGGCTTGGTTCTGGAACCCTGTGGACTGGGAACATGACTGAGGATTTATTCTGGAATCCTGTGGCCTGGGAACATGACATCAGTGGATTCTTCAACCCTGTGGCCTGGGAACATGAGAACGGTTGGATTTTGGAACACTGTGGCCTGGGAACATGTCTGAGGTTTGATGTTGGAAACCTGTGGCTTGGCAACATGAATGAGGTTTGTTACTGGAACCCTCTTCCCTGGGAACATGACTGAGGTTTGATTCTGGACACCTTTGTCCTGGGAACATGACTGTGGTTTGATTGTGGAACCATGGGTCCTGCAAACATGACTGAGGTTTGATTCTGGAACCATGTGTCCTGGGAATATGACTGAGGTTTGATTCTGGAAATCTGTGGCCTGGGAACTTGACTGAGGTTTGATGGCAGAAACCTGTGGACTGGCAACATGACAGAGGTTTGATTGTAGAACCCTGTGGCCTGGAAATATGACTGTGGCCTGGTACTGGAAACCCATGGCCTGGGAAATTGACATTGGTTTGATTCTGAAACCCTGTGGCCTGGGAACATGATTGAGGCGTGATTCTGGAAAGCTGTGGCCTGGGAACATGACATCTGTTTAGATTGTGGCATACTGTGCCCTGGGAACCGGACTGAAGGCTTGGTTCTGGAATCCTGTGGAGTGGGAACAAGACTGAGATTTTATTCTGGAACCATGTGTCCTGGGAATATGACTGAGGTTTGATTCTGGAAATCTGTGGCCTGGAAACTTGACTGAGGTTTGATGGCAGAAACCTGTGGACTGGTAACATGACTGAGGTTTGATTGTAGAACCCTGTGCCCTGGAAACATGACTGTGGCCTGGTACTGGAAACCCATGGCCTAGGAATTTGACATTGGTTTGGTTCTGGAACCCTGTGGCCTGGGAACATGACTGAGGCGTGATTCTGGAAAACTGTGGCCTGGGAATATGACTGAGGTTTGATTCTGGAAATCTGTGGCAGGGGAACTTGACTGAGGTTTGATGGCAGAAATCTGTGGACTGGCAACATGACTGAGGTTTGATTGTAGAACCCTGTGCCCTGGAAACATGACTGCGACCTGATATTTGAAACCCATGGCCTGGGAACTTGACATTGTTTTGATTCTGGAACCCTGTGGCCAGGAACAAGACTGAGGCGTGATTCTGGAATCCTGTGGCCTGGGAACATGACATCTGTTTAGATTGTGGAATACTGGGCCCTGGGAACCTGACTGAGGCTTGGTTCTGGAACCCTGTGGACTGGGAACATGACTGAGGATTTATTCTGGAATCCTGTGGCCTGGGAACATGACATCAGTGGATTCTTGAAACCTGTGGCCTGGGAACATGAGAACGGTTGGATTCTGGAACACTGTGGCCTGGGAACATGTCTGAGGTTTGATGGTGGAAACCTGTGGCTTGGCAACATGAATGAGGTTTGTTACTGGAACCCTATTCCCTGGGAATATGACTGAGGTTTGATTCTGGACACCTTTGTCCTGGGAACATGACTGTGGTTTGACTGTGGAACCATGGGTCCTGCAAACATGACTGAGGTTTGATTCTGGAACCATGTGTCCTGGGAATATGACTGAGGTTTGATTCTGGAAATCTGTGGCCTGGGAACTTGACTGAGGTTTGATGGCAGAAACCTGTGGACTGGCAACATGACAGAGGTTTGATTGTAGAACCCTGTGGCCTGGAAATATGACTGTGGCCTGGTACTGGAAACCCATGGCCTGGGAAATTGACATTGGTTTGATTCTGCAACCCTGTGGCCTGGGAACATGATTGAGGCCTGATTCTGGAAACCTGTGGCCTGGGAACATGACATCTGTTTAGATTGTGGCATACTGTGCCCTGGGAACCGGACTGAAGGCTTGGTTCTGGAATCCTGTGGACTGGGAACAAGACTGAGGTTTGATGCTGGAACCATGTGGCCTGGGAATATGACTGATGTTAGATCGTGGAATCCTGTGGCCTGGGAACATGACATCGGTTTGAATTCTGGTACCCTGTTGCCTGGGAACATGAAATCGGTTTGATATTGGAGACCTTTGGTCTGGGAATATGACTGAGGTTTGATGGTGGTACCCTCTGGCCTGGCAACATGACTGAGGTTTGATTCTGGATCCCTGTGGCCTGGGAACATGACTGAGGCGTGATTCTGGAATCCTGTGGCCTGGGAACATGACATCTGTTTAGATTGTGGAATAATGTGCCCTGGGAATCTGACTGAGGCTTGGTTTTGGAACCCTGTGGACTGGGAACATGACTGAGGTTTGATTGTAGAACCCTGTGCCCTGGAAACATGACTGTGGCCTGGTACTGGAAACCCATGACCTAAGAATTTGACATTGGTTTGATTCTGGAACCCTGTGGCCTGGGAACATGACTGAGGTTTGATTCTGGAAAACTGTGGCCGGGTACTTGACTGAGGGTTGATGGCAGAAATCTGTGGACTGGGAACATGACTGAGGTTTGATTGTAGAACCCTGTGCCCTGGAAACATGACTGTGGCCTGGTACTGGAAACCCATGGCCTAGGAATTTGACATTGGTTTGATTCTGGACCCCTGTGGCCTGGGAACATGACTGAGGATTGATTCTGGAACCCTGTAGCCTGCGAACATAACTGAGGATTGTTTCTGGAACCCTGTGGCCTGGGAACATGACATCAGTGGATTCTGGAAACCTGTGGCCTGGGAACATGAGAACGGTTTAATTCTGGAACCCTGTGACCTGGGAACATATCTGAGGTTTGATGGTGGAAACCTGTGGCTTGGCAACATGACTGAGGTTTGTTTCTGGAACCCTGTTCCCTGGGAACATGACTGAGGTTTGATTCTGGACACCTTTGTGCTGGGACAATGACTGTGTTTTGATTGTGGAATCATGGGTCCTGCAAACATGACTGAGGTTTGATTCTGGAACCATGTGTCCTGGGAATATGACTGAGGTTTGATTCAGGAAATCTGTGGCCTGGGAACTTGACAGAGGTTTGATGGCAGAAACCTGGGGACTGGCAACATGACTGAGGTTTGATTGTAGAACCCTGTGCCCTGGAAACATGACTGCGACCTGATACTTGAAACCCATGGCCTGGGAACTTGACATTGGTTTGATTCTGGAACCCTGTGGCCAGGAACAAGACTGAGGCGTGATTCTGGAATCCTGTGGCCTGGGAACATGACATCTGTTTAGATTGTGGAATACTGGGCCCTGGGAACCTGACTGAGGCTTGGTTCTGGAACCCTGTGGACTGGGAACATGACTGAGGATTTATTCTGGAATCCTGTGGCCTGGGAACATGACATCAGTGGATTCTTGAAACTTGTGGCCTGGGAACATGAGAACGGTTGCATTCTGGAACACTGTGGCCTGGGAACATGTCTGAGGTTTGATGGTGGAAACCTGTGGCTTGGCAACATGACTGAGGTTTGTTTCTGGAACCCTGTTCCCTGGGAACATGACTGAGGTTTGATTCTGGACACCTTTGTGCTGGGACAATGACTGTGTTTTGATTGTGGAATCATGGGTCCTGCAAACATGACTGAGGTTTGATTCTGGAACCATGTGTCCTGGGAATATGACTGAGGTTTGATTCTGGAAATCTGTGGCCTGGGAACTTGACAGAGGTTTGATGGCAGAAACCTGGGGACTGGCAACATGACTGAGGTTTGATTGTAGAACCCTGTTCCCTGGAAACATGACTGTGGTCTGGTACTGGAAACCCATGGCCTACGAATTTGACATTGGTTTGTTTCTGGAACCCTGTGACCTGGGAACATGACTGAGGTTTGATTCTGGAAAACTGTGGTCGGGGACTTGACTGAGGTTTGATGGCAGAAATCTGTGGACTGGAAACATTACTGAGGTTTGATTGTAGAACCCTGTGCCCTGGAAACATGACTGCGACCTGATACTTGAAACCCATGGCCTGGGAACTTGACATTGGTTTGATTCTGGAACCCTGTGGCCAGGAACAAGACTGAGGCGTGATTCTGGAATCCTGTGGCCTGGGAACATGACATCTGTTTAGATTGTGGAATACTGGGCCCTGGGAACCTGACTGAGGCTTGGTTCTGGAACCCTGTGTACTGGGAACATGACTGAGGATTTATTCTGGAATCCTGTGGCCTGGGAACATGACATCAGTGGATTCTTCAACCCTGTGGCCTGGGAACATGAGAACGGTTGGATTTTGGAACACTGTGGCCTGGGAACATGTCTGAGGTTTGATATTGGAAACCTGTGGCTTGGCAACATGAATGAGGTTTGTTACTGGAACCCTCTTCCCTGGGAACATGACTGAGGTTTGATTCTGGACACCTTTGTCCTGGGAACATGACTGTGGTTTGATTGTGGAACCATGTGTCCTGCAAACATGACTGAGGTTTTATTCTGGAACCATGTGTCCTGGGAATATGACTGAGGTTTGATTCTGGAAATCTGTGGCCTGGGAAGTTGACTGAGGTTTGATGGCAGAAACCTGTGGACTGGCAACATGACAGAGGTTTGATTGTAGAACCCTGTGGCCTGGAAATATGACTGTGGCCTGGTACTGGAAACCCATGGCCTGGGAAATTGACATTGGTTTGATTCTGCAACCCTGTGGCCTGGGAACATGATTGAGGCGTGATTCTGGAAACCTGTGGCCTGGGAACATGACATCTGTTTAGATTGTGGCATACTGTGCCCTGGGAACCGGACTGAAGGCTTGGTTCTGGAATCCTGTGGAGTGGGAACAAGACTGAGATTTTATTCTGGAACCATGTGTCCTGGGAATATGACTGAGGTTTGATTCTGGAAATCTGTGGCCTGGAAACTTGACTGAGGTTTGATGGCAGAAACCTGTGGACTGGCAACATGACTGAGGTTTGATTGTAGAACCCTGTGCCCTGGAAACATGACTGTGGCCTGGTACTGGAAACCCATGGCCTAGGAATTTGACATTGGTTTGGTTCTGGAACCCTGTGGCCTGGGAACATGACTGAGGCGTGATTCTGGAAAACTGTGGCCTGGGAATATGACTGAGGTTTGATTCTGGAAATCTGTGGCCTGGGAACTTGACTGAGGTTTAATGGCAGAAATCTGTGGACTGGCAACATGACTGAGGTTTGATTGTAGAACCCTGTGCCCTGGAAACATGACTGCGACCTGATATTTGAAACCCATGGCCTGGGAACTTGACATTGTTTTGATTCCGGAACCCTGTGGCCAGGAACAAGACTGAGGCGTGATTCTGGAATCCTGTGGCCTGGGAACATGACATCTGTTTAGATTGTGGAATACTGGGCCCTGGGAACCTGACTGAGGCTTGGTTCTGGAACCCTGTGGACTGGGAACATGACTGAGGTTTTATTCTGGAATCCTGTGGCCTGGGAACATGACATCAGTGGATTCTTGAAACCTGTGGCCTGGGAACATGAGAACGGTTTGATTCTGGAACCCTGTGACCTGGGAACAAGTCTGAGGTTTGATTGTGGAAACCTGTGGCTTGGCAACATGACTGAGGTTTGTTACTGGAACCCTCTTCCCTGGGAATATGACTGATGTTAGATCGTGGAATCCTGTGGCCTGGGAACATGACATCGGTTTGGATTCTGGTACCCTGTTGCCTGGGAACATGAAATCGCTTTGATTGTGGAAACCTGTGGTCTGGGAATATGACTGAGGTTTGATGGTGGTACCCTCTGGCCTGGCAACATGACTGAGGTTTGATTCTGGATCCCTGTGGCCTGGGAACATGACTGAGGCTTGATTCTGGAACCCTGTGGCATGGGAATATGTCTGAGTTTTGATGGTGGAAAACTGTGGCTTGGCAAAATGACTGAGGTTTGTTACTGGAACCCTGTTCCCTGGGAACATGACTGTGGTTTGATTGTGGAACCGTGGGTCCTGCAAACATGACTGAGGTTTTTTTTCTGGAACCATGTGTCCTGGGAATATGACTGAGGTTTGATTCTGGAAATCTGTGGCCTGGGAAATTGACTGAAGTTTGATGGCAGAAACCTGTGGACTGGCAACATGACAGAGGTTTGATTGTTGAACCCTGTGGCCTGGAAACATGACTGTGGCCTGGTACTGGAAACCCATGGCCTAGGAATTTGACATTGGTTTGTTTCTGGAACCCTCTGGCCTGGGAACATGACGGAGGTTTGATTCTGGAACCCTGTAGGCTTCGAACATAACTGAGGATTGTTTCTGGAACCCTGAGGCCTGGGAACATGACATCAGTGGATTCTGGCACCCTGTGGCCTGGGAACATGAGAACGGTTTAATTCTGGAACCCTGTGACCTGGGAACATGTCTGAGGTTTGATGGTGGAAACCTGTGGCTTGGCAACATGACGGAGGTGTGTTTCTGGAACCTTGTTCCCTGGGAACATGACTGAGGTTTGATTCTGGACACCTTTGTGCTGGGAACATGACTGTGTTTTGATTGTGGAATCATGGGTCCTGCAAACATGACTTAGGTTTGATTTTGGAACCATGTGTCCTGGGAATATGACTGAGGTTTGATTCTGGAAATCTGTGGCCTGGGAACTTGACAGAGGTTTGATGGCAGAAACCTGGGGACTGGCAACATGACTGAGGTTTGATTGTAGAACCCTGTGCCCTGGAAACATGACTGTGGGCTGGTACTGGAAACCCATGGCCTACGAATTTGACATTGGTTTGTTTCTGGAACCCTGTGACCTGGGAACATGACTGTGGTTTGATTCTGGAAAACTGTGGTCGGGGACTTGACTGAGGTTTGATGGCAGAAATCTGTGGACTGGAAACATTACTGAGGTTTGATTGTAGAACCCTGTGCCCTGGAAACATGACTGCGACCTGATATTTGAAACCCATGGCCTGGGAACTTGACATTGGTTTGATTCTGGAACCCTGTGGCCAGGAACAAGACTGAGGCGTGATTCTGGAATCCTGTGGCCTGGGAACATGACATCTGTTTAGATTGTGGAATACTGGGCCCTGGGAACCTGACTGAGGCTTGGTTCTGGAACCCTGTGGACTGGGAACATGACTGAGGATTTATTCTGGAATCCTGTGGCCTGGGAACATGACATCAGTGGATTCTTCAACCCTGTGGCCTGGGAACATGAGAACGGTTGGATTTTGGAACACTGTGGCCTGGGAACATGTCTGAGGTTTGATGTTGGAAACCTGTGGCTTGGCAACATGAATGAGGTTTGTTACTGGAACCCTCTTCCCTGGGAACATGACTGAGGTTTGATTCTGGACACCTTTGTCCTGGGAACATGACTGTGGTTTGATTGTGGAACCATGGGTCCTGCAAACATGACTGAGGTTTTATTCTGGAACCATGTGTCCTGGGAATATGACTGAGGTTTGATTCTGGAAATCTGTGGCCTGGGAAGTTGACTGAGGTTTGATGGCAGAAACCTGTGGACTGGCAACATGACAGAGGTTTGATTGTAGAACCCTGTGGCCTGGAAATATGACTGTGGCCTGGTACTGGAAACCCATGGCCTGGGAAATTGACATTGGTTTGATTCTGAAACCCTGTCGCCTGGGAACATGATTGAGGCGTGATTCTGGAAACCTGTGGCCTGGGAACATGACATCTGTTTAGATTGTGGCATTCTGTGCCCTGGGAACCGGACTGAAGGCTTGGTTCTGGAATCCTGTGGAGTGGGAACAAGACTGAGATTTTATTCTGGAACCATGTGTCCTGGGAATATGACTGAGGTTTGATTCTGGAAATCTGTGGCCTGGAAACTTGACTGAGGTTTGATGGCAGAAACCTGTGGACTGGCAACATGACTGAGGTTTGATTGTAGAACCCTGTGCCCTGGAAACATGACTGTGGCCTGGTACTGGAAACCCATGGCCTAGGAATTTGACATTGGTTTGATTCTGGAACCCTGTGGCCTGGGAACATGACTGAGGCGTGATTCTGGAAAACTGTGGCCTGGGAATATGACTGAGGTTTGATTCTGGAAATCTGTGGCCTGGGAACTTGACTGAGGTTTGATGGCAGAAATCTGTGGACTGGCAACATGACTGAGGTTTGATTGTAGAACCCTGTGCCCTGGAAACATGACTGCGACCTGATATTTGAAACCCATGGCCTGGGAACTTGACATTGGTTTGATTCCGGAACCCTGTGGCCAGGAACAAGACTGAGGCGTGATTCTGGAATCCTGTGTCCTGGGAACATGACATCTGTTTAGATTGTGGAATACTGGGCCCTGGGAACCTGACTGAGGCTTGGTTCTGGAACCCTGTGGACTGGGAACATGACTGAGGATTTATTCTGGAATCCTGTGGCCTGGGAACATGACATCAGTGGATTCTTGAAACCTGTGGCCTGGGAACATGAGAACGGTTTGATTCTGGAACCCTGTGACCTGGGAACAAGTCTGAGGTTTGATTGTGGAAACCTGTGGCTTGGCAACATGACTGAGGTTTGTTACTGGAACCCTCTTCCCTGGGAACATGACTGAGGTTTGATTCTGGACACCTTTGTCCTGGGAACATGACTGTGGTTTGATTGTGGAACCATGGGTCCTGCAAACATGACTGAGGTTTGATTCTGGAACCATGTGTCCTGGGAATATGACTGAGGTTTGATTCTGGAAATCTGTGGCCTGGGAACTTGACTGAGGTTTGATGGCAGAAACCTGTGGACTGGCAACATGACAGAGGTTTGATTGTAGAACCCTGTGGCCTGGTACTGGAAACCCATGGCCTGGGAAATTGACATTGGTTTGATTCTGCAACCCTGTGGCCTGGGAACATGACTGAGGCGTGATTCTGGAAAACTGTGGCCTGGGAATATGACTGAGGTTTGATTCTGGAAATCTGTGGCCTGGGAACTTGACTGAGGTTTGATGGCAGAAATCTGTGGACTGGCAACATGACTGAGGTTTGATTGTAGAACCCTGTGCCCTGGAAACATGACTGCGACCTGATATTTGAAACCCATGGCCTGGGAACTTGACATTGTTTTGATTCCGGAACCCTGTGGCCAGGAACAAGACTGAGGCGTGATTCTGGAATCCTGTGGCCTGGGAACAAGTCTGAGGTTTGATTGTGGAAACCTGTGGCTTGGCAACATGAATGAGGTTTGTTACTGGAACCCTCTTCCCTGGGAACATGACTGAGGTTTGATTCTGGACACCTTTGTCCTGGGAACATGACTGTGGTTTGATTGTGGAACCATGGGTCCTGCAAACATGACTGAGGTTTTATTCTGGAACCATGTGTCTTGGGAATATGACTGAGGTTTGATTCTGGAAATCTGTGGCCTGGGAAGTTGACTGAGGTTTGATTGTAGAACCCTGTGGCCTGGAAATATGACTGTGGCCTGGTACTGGAAACCCATGGCCTGGGAAATTGACATTGGTTTGATTCTGAAACCCTGTGGCCTGGGACCATGATTGAGGCGTGATTCTGGAAACCTGTGGCCTGGGAACATGACATCTGTTTAGATTGTGGCATACTGTGCCCTGGGAACCGGACTGAAGGCTTGGTTCTAGAATCCTGTGGACTGGGAACAAGACTGAGGTTTGAGTCTGGAACCATGTGGCCTGGGAATATGACTGATGTTAGATCGTGGAATCCTGTGGCCTGGGAACATGACATCGGTTTGGATTCTGGTACCCTGTTGCCTGGGAACATGAAATCGCTTTGATTGTGGAAACCTGTGGTCTGGGAATATGACTGAGGTTTGATGGTGGTACCCTCTGGCCTGGCAACATGACTGAGGTTTGATTCTGGATCTCTGTGGCTGGGAACATGACTGAGGCCTGATTCTGGAATCCTGTGGCCTGGGAACGTGACATCTGTTTAGATTGTGGAATAATGTGCCCTGGGAATCTGACTGAGGCTTGGTTCTGGAACCCTGTGGACTGGGAACATGACTGAGGTTTGATTGTAGAACCCTGTGCCCTGGAAACATGACTGTGGCCTGGTACCGGAAACCCATGGCCTAGGAATTTGACATTGGTTTGATTCTGGAACCCTGTGGCCTGGGAACATGACTGAGGATTGATTCTGGAACCCTGTAGCCTGCGAACATAACTGAGGATTGTTTCTGGAACCCTGTGGCCTGGGAACATGACATCAGTGGATTCTGGCACCCTGTGGCCTGGGAACATGAGAACGGTTTAATTCTGGAACCCTGTGACCTGGGAACATGTCTGAGGTTTGATGGTGGAAACCTGTGGCTTGGCAACATGACGGAGGTGTGTTTCTGGAACCTTGTTCCCTGGGAACATGACTGAGGTTTGATTCTGGACACCTTTGTGCTGGGAACATGACTGTGTTTTGATTGTGGAATCATGGGTCCTGCAAACATGACTTAGGTTTGATTTTGGAACCATGTGTCCTGGGAATATGACTGAGGTTTGATTCTGGAAATCTGTGGCCTGGGAACTTGACAGAGGTTTGATGGCAGAAACCTGGGGACTGGCAACATGACTGAGGTTTGATTGTAGAACCCTGTGCCCTGGAA
The DNA here is from genome assembly GCF_965194805.1 of Balaenoptera borealis. NCBI lineage: Eukaryota > Metazoa > Chordata > Mammalia > Artiodactyla > Balaenopteridae > Balaenoptera > Balaenoptera borealis. The sequence continues at coordinate 328,396 of NW_028123387.1, read as the reverse complement.
ACATGACTGTGGGCTGGTACTGGAAACCCATGGCCTACGAATTTGACATTGGTTTGTTTCTGGAACCCTGTGACCTGGGAACATGACTGTGGTTTGATTCTGGAAAACTGTGGTCGGGGACTTGACTGAGGTTTGATGGCAGAAATCTGTGGACTGGAAACATTACTGAGGTTTGATTGTAGAACCCTGTGCCCTGGAAACATGACTGCGACCTGATATTTGAAACCCATGGCCTGGGAACTTGACATTGGTTTGATTCTGGAACCCTGTGGCCAGGAACAAGACTGAGGCGTGATTCTGGAATCCTGTGGCCTGGGAACATGACATCTGTTTAGATTGTGGAATACTGGGCCCTGGGAACCTGACTGAGGCTTGGTTCTGGAACCCTGTGGACTGGGAACATGACTGAGGATTTATTCTGGAATCCTGTGGCCTGGGAACATGACATCAGTGGATTCTTCAACCCTGTGGCCTGGGAACATGAGAACGGTTGGATTTTGGAACACTGTGGCCTGGGAACATGTCTGAGGTTTGATGTTGGAAACCTGTGGCTTGGCAACATGAATGAGGTTTGTTACTGGAACCCTCTTCCCTGGGAACATGACTGAGGTTTGATTCTGGACACCTTTGTCCTGGGAACATGACTGTGGTTTGATTGTGGAACCATGGGTCCTGCAAACATGACTGAGGTTTGATTCTGGAACCAAGTGTCCTGGGAATATGACTGAGGTTTGATTCTGGAAATCTGTGGCCTGGGAAGTTGACTGAGGTTTGATGGCAGAAACCTGTGGACAGGCAACATGACAGAGGTTTGATTGTAGAACCCTGTGGCCTGGAAATATGACTGTGGCCTGGTACTGGAAACCCATGGCCTGGGAAATTGACATTGGTTTGATTCTGAAACCCTGTGGCCTGGGAACATGATTGAGGCGTGATTCTGGAAACCTGTGGCCTGGGAACATGACATCTGTTTAGATTGTGGCATACTGTGCCCTGGGAACCGGACTGAAGGCTTGGTTCTGGAATCCTGTGGAGTGGGAACAAGACTGAGATTTTATTCTGGAACCATGTGTCCTGGGAATATGACTGAGGTTTGATTCTGGAAATCTGTGGCCTGGGAACTTGACTGAGGTTTGATGGCAGAAACCTGTGGACTGGCAACATGACTGAGGTTTGATTGTAGAACCCTGTGCCCTGGAAACATGACTGTGGCCTGGTACTGGAAACCCATGGCCTAGGAATTTGACATTGGTTGGATTCTGCAACCCTGTGGCCTGGGAACATGACTGAGGTTTGATTCTGGAAATCTGTGGCCTGGGAACTTGACTGAGGTTTGATGGCAGAAATCTGTGGACTGGCAACATGACTGAGGTTTGATTGTAGAACCCTGTGCCCTGGAAACATGACTGCGACCTGATATTTGAAACCCATGGCCTGGGAACTTGACATTGTTTTGATTCCGGAACCCTGTGGCCAGGAACAAGACTGAGGCGTGATTCTGGAATCCTGTGGCCTGGGAACATGACATCTGTTTAGATTGTGGAATACTGGGCCCTGGGAACCTGACTGAGGCTTGGTTCTGGAACCCTGTGGACTGGGAACATGACTGAGGATTTATTCTGGAATCCTGTGGCCTGGGAACATGACATCAGTGGATTCTTGAAACCTGTGGCCTGGGAACATGAGAACGGTTGGATTCTGGAACACTGTGGCCTGGGAACATGTCTGAGGTTTGATGGTGGAAACCTGTGGCTTGGCAACATGAATGAGGTTTGTTACTGGAACCCTATTCCCTGGGAATATGACTGAGGTTTGATTCTGTACACCTTTGTCCTGGGAACATGACTGTGGTTTGACTGTGGAACCATGGGTCCTGCAAACATGACTGAGGTTTGATTCTGGAACCATGTGTCCTGGGAATATGACTGAGGTTTGATTCTGGAAATCTGTGGCCTGGGAACTTGACTGAGGTTTGATGGCAGAAACCTGTGGACTGGCAACATGACTGAGGTTTGATTGTAGAACCCTGTGCCCTGGAAACATGACTGTGGCCAGGTACTGGAAACCCATGGCCTAGGAATTTGACATTGGTTTGATTCTGGAACCCTGTGGCCTGGGAACATGACTGAGGCGTGATTCTGGAAAACTGTGGCCTGGGAATATGACTGAGGTTTGATTCTGGAAATCTGTGGCCTGGGAACTTGACTGAGGTTTGATGGCAGAAATCTGTGGACTGGCAACATGACTGAGGTTTGATTGTAGAACCCTGTGCCCTGGAAACATGACTGCGACCTGATATTTGAAACCCATGGCCTGGGAACTTGACATTGGTTTGATTCCAGAACCCTGTGGCCAGGAACAAGACTGAGGCGTGATTCTGGAATCCTGTGGCCTGGGAACATGACATCTGTTTAGATTGTGGAATACTGGGCCCTGGGAACCTGACTGAGGCTTGGATCTGGAACCCTGTGGACTGGGAACATGACTGAGGATTTATTCTGGAATCCTGTGGCCTGGGAACATGACATCAGTGGATTCTTGAAACCTGTGGCCTGGGAACATGAGAACGGTTTGATTCTGGAACCCTGTGGCCTGGGAACATGTCTGAGGTTTGATGGTGGAAACCTGTGGCTTGGCAACATGACTGAGGTTTGTTACTGGAACCCTCTTCCCTGGGAACATGACTGAGGTTTGATTCTGGACACCTTTGTCCTGGGAACATGACTGTGGTTTGCTTGTGGAACCATGGGTCATGCAAACATGACTGAGGTTTGATTCTGGAACCATGTGTCCTGGGAATATGACTGAGGTTTGATTCTGGAAATCTGTGGCCTGGGAAGTTGACTGAGGTTTGATTGTAGAACCCTGTGGCCTGGAAATATGACTGTGGCCTGGTACTGGAAACCCATGGCCTGGGAAATTGACATTGGTTTGATTCTGAAACCCTGTGGCCTGGGAACATGATTGAGGCGTGATTCTGGAAACCTGTGGCCTGGGAACATGACATCTGTTTAGATTGTGGCATACTGTGCCCTGGGAACCGGACTGAAGGCTTGGTTCTGGAATCCTGTGGACTGGGAACAAGACTGAGGTTTGATTCTGGAACCATGTGGCCTGGGAATATGACTGATGTTAGATCGTGGAATCCTGTGGCCTGGGAACATGACATCGGTTTGGATTCTGGTACCCTGTTGCCTGGGAACATGAAATCGCTTTGATTGTGGAAACCTGTGGTCTGGGAATATGACTGAGGTTTGATGGTGGTACCCTCTGGCCTGGCAACATGACTGAGGTTTGATTCTGGATCCCTGTGGCCTGGGAACATGACTGAGGCTTGATTCTGGAACCCTGTGGCATGGGAATATGTCTGAGTTTTGATGGTGGAAAACTGTGGCTTGGCAAAATGACTGAGGTTTGTTACTGGAACCCTGTTCCCTGGGAACATGACTGTGGTTTGATTGTGGAACCGTGGGTCCTGCAAACATGACTGAGGTTTTTTTTCTGGAACCATGTGTCCTGGGAATATGACTGAGGTGTGAGTCTGGAAATCTGTGGCCTGGGAAATTGACTGAAGTTTGATGGCAGAAACCTGTGGACTGGCAACATGACAGAGGTTTGATTGTTGAACCCTGTGGCCTGGAAACATGACTGTGGCCTGGTACTGGAAACCCATGGCCTAGGAATTTGACATTGGTTTGTTTCTGGAACCCTCTGGCCTGGGAACATGACGGAGGTTTGATTCTGGAACCCTGTAGGCTTCGAACATAACTGAGGATTGTTTCTGGAACCCTGTGGCCTGGGAACATGACATCAGTGGATTCTGGCACCCTGTGGCCTGGGAACATGAGAACGGTTTAATTCTGGAACCCTGTGACCTGGGAACATGTCTGAGGTTTGATGGTGGAAACCTGTGGCTTGGCAACATGACGGAGGTTTGTTTCTGGAACCCTGTTCCCTGGGAACATGACTGAGGTTTGATTCTGGACACCTTTGTGCTGGGAACATGACTGTGTTTTGATTGTGGAATCATGGGTCCTGCAAACGTGACTTAGGTTTGATTCTGGAACCATGTGTCCTGGGAATATGACTGAGGTTTGATTCTGGAAATCTGTGGCCTGGGAACTTGACAGAGGTTTGATGGCAGAAACCTGGGGACTGTCAACATGACTGAGGTTTGATTGTAGAACCCTGTGCCCTGGAAACATGACTGTGGTCTGGTACTGGAAACCCATGGCCTACGAATTTGACATTGGTTTGTTTCTGGAACCCTGTGACCTGGGAACATGACTGAGGTTTGATTCTGGAAAACTGTGGTCGGGGACTTGACTGAGGTTTGATGGCAGAAATCTGTGGACTGGAAACATGACTGAGGTTTGATTGTAGAACCCTGTGCCCTGGAAACATGACTGCGACCTGATACTTGAAACCCATGGCCTGGGAACTTGACATTGGTTTGATTCCGGAACCCTGTGGCCAGGAACAAGACTGAGGCGTGATTCTGGAATCCTGTGGCCTGGGAACATGACATCTGTTTAGATTGTGGAATACTGGGCCCTGGGAACCTGACTGAGGCTTGGTTCTGGAACCCTGTGGACTGGGAACATGACTGAGGATTTATTCTGGAATCCTGTGGCCTGGGAACATGACATCAGTGGATTCTTCAACCCTGTGGCCTGGGAACATGAGAACGGTTGGATTTTGGAACACTGTGGCCTGGGAACATGTCTGAGGTTTGATGTTGGAAACCTGTGGCTTGGCAACATGAATGAGGTTTGTTACTGGAACCCTCTTCCCTGGGAACATGACTGAGGTTTGATTCTGGACACCTTTGTCCTGGGAACATGACTGTGGTTTGATTGTGGAACCATGGGTCCTGCAAACATGACTGAGGTTTGATTCTGGAACCAAGTGTCCTGGGAATATGACTGAGGTTTGATTCTGGAAATCTGTGGCCTGGGAAGTTGACTGAGGTTTGATGGCAGAAACCTGTGGACAGGCAACATGACAGAGGTTTGATTGTAGAACCCTGTGGCCTGGAAATATGACTGTGGCCTGGTACTGGAAACCCATGGCCTGGGAAATTGACATTGGTTTGATTCTGAAACCCTGTGGCCTGGGAACATGATTGAGGCGTGATTCTGGAAACCTGTGGCCTGGGAACATGAAATCTGTTTAGATTGTGTCATACTGTGCCCTGGGAACCGGACTGAAGGCTTGGTTCTGGAATCCTGTGGAGTGGGAACAAGACTGAGATTTTATTCTGGAACCATGTGTCCTGGGAATATGACTGAGGTTTGATTTTGGAAATCTGTGACCTGGAAACTTGACTGAGGTTTGATGGCAGAAACCTGTGGACTGGTAACATGACTGAGGTTTGATTGTAGAACCCTGTGGCCTGGAAACATGACTGGGGGCTGGTACTGGAAACCCACGGCCTAGGAATTTCACATTGGTTTGATTCTGGAACCCTGTGGCCTGGGAACATGACTGAGGCGTGATTCTGGAAAACTGTGGCCTGGGAATATGACTGAGGTTTGATTCTGGAAATCTGTGGCCTGGGAACTTGACTGAGGTTTGATGGCAGAAATCTGTGGACTGGCAACATGACTGAGGTTTGATTGTAGAACCCTGTGCCCTGGAAACATGACTGCGACCTGATATTTGAAACCCATGGCCTGGGAACTTGACATTGTTTTGATTCCGGAACCCTGTGGCCAGGAACAAGACTGAGGCGTGATTCTGGAATCCTGTGGCCTGGGAACATGACATCTGTTTAGATTGTGGAATACTGGGCCCTGGGAACCTGACTGAGGCTTGGTTCTGGAACCCTGTGGACTGGGAACATGACTGAGGATTTATTCTGGAATCCTGTGGCCTGGGAACATGACATCAGTGGATTCTTGAAACCTGTGGCCTGGGAACATGAGAACGGTTGGATTCTGGAACACTGTGGCCTGGGAACATGTCTGAGGTTTGATGGTGGAAACCTGTGGCTTGGCAACATGAATGAGGTTTGTTACTGGAACCCTATTCCCTGGGAATATGACTGAGGTTTGATTCTGTACACCTTTGTCCTGGGAACATGACTGTGGTTTGACTGTGGAACCATGGGTCCTGCAAACATGACTGAGGTTTGATTCTGGAACCATGTGTCCTGGGAATATGACTGAGGTTTGATTCTGGAAATCTGTGGCCTGGGAACTTGACTGAGGTTTGATGGCAGAAACCTGTGGACTGGCAACATGACTGAGGTTTGATTGTAGAACCCTGTGCCCTGGAAACATGACTGTGGCCTGGTACTGGAAACCCATGGCCTAGGAATTTGACATTGGTTTGATTCTGGAACCCTGTGGCCTGGGAACATGACTGAGGCGTGATTCTGGAAAACTGTGGCCTGGGAATATGACTGAGGTTTGATTCTGGAAATCTGTGGCCTGGGAACTTGACTGAGGTTTGATGGCAGAAATCTGTGGACTGGCAACATGACTGAGGTTTGATTGTAGAACCCTGTGCCCTGGAAACATGACTGCGACCTGATATTTGAAACCCATGGCCTGGGAACTTGACATTGGTTTGATTCCAGAACCCTGTGGCCAGGAACAAGACTGAGGCGTGATTCTGGAATCCTGTGGCCTGGGAACATGACATCTGTTTAGATTGTGGAATACTGGGCCCTGGGAACCTGACTGAGGCTTGGATCTAGAACCCTGTGGACTGGGAACATGACTGAGGATTTATTCTGGAATCCTGTGGCCTGGGAACATGACATCAGTGGATTCTTGAAACCTGTGGCCTGGGAACATGAGAACGGTTTGATTCTGGAACCCTGTGGCCTGGGAACATGTCTGAGGTTTGATGGTGGAAACCTGTGGCTTGGCAACATGACTGAGGTTTGTTACTGGAGCCCTCTTCCCTGGGAACATGACTGAGGTTTGATTCTGGACACCTTTGTCCTGGGAACCTGACTGTGGTTTGCTTGTGGAACCATGGGTCATGCAAACATGACTGAGGTTTGATTCTGGAACCATGTGTCCTGGGAATATGACTGAGGTTTGATTCTGGAAATCTGTGGCCTGGGAAGTTGACTGAGGTTTGATTGTAGAACCCTGTGGCCTGGAAATATGACTGTGGCCTGGTACTGGAAACCCATGGCCTGGGAAATTGACATTGGTTTGATTCTGAAACCCTGTGGCCTGGGAACATGATTGAGGCGTGATTCTGGAAACCTGTGGCCTGGGAACATGACATCTGTTTAGATTGTGGCATACTGTGCCCTGGGAACCGGACTGAAGGCTTGGTTCTGGAATCCTGTGGACTGGGAACAAGACTGAGGTTTGATTCTGGAACCATGTGGCCTGGGAATATGACTGATGTTAGATCGTGGAATCCTGTGGCCTGGGAACATGACATCGGTTTGGATTCTGGTACCCTGTTGCCTGGGAACATGAAATCGCTTTGATTGTGGAAACCTGTGGTCTGGGAATATGACTGAGGTTTGATGGTGGTACCCTCTGGCCTGGCAACATGACTGAGGTTTGATTCTGGATCCCTGTGGCCTGGGAACATGACTGAGGCTTGATTCTGGAACCCTGTGGCATGGGAATATGTCTGAGTTTTGATGGTGGAAAACTGTGGCTTGGCAAAATGACTGAGGTTTGTTACTGGAACCCTGTTCCCTGGGAACATGACTGTGGTTTGATTGTGGAACCGTGGGTCCTGCAAACATGACTGAGGTTTTTTTTCTGGAACCATGTGTCCTGGGAATATGACTGAGGTGTGAGTCTGGAAATCTGTGGCCTGGGAAATTGACTGAAGTTTGATGGCAGAAACCTGTGGACTGGCAACATGACAGAGGTTTGATTGTTGAACCCTGTGGCCTGGAAACATGACTGTGGCCTGGTACTGGAAACCCATGGCCTAGGAATTTGACATTGGTTTGTTTCTGGAACCCTGTGGCCTGGGAACATGACGGAGGTTTGATTCTGGAACCCTGTAGGCTTCGAACATAACTGAGGATTGTTTCTGGAACCCTGTGGCCTGGGAACATGACATCAGTGGATTCTGGCACCCTGTGGCCTGGGAACATGAGAACGGTTTAATTCTGGAACCCTGTGACCTGGGAACATGTCTGAGGTTTGATGGTGGAAACCTGTGGCTTGGCAACATGACGGAGGTTTGTTTCTGGAACCCTGTTCCCTGGGAACATGACTGAGGTTTGATTCTGGACACCTTTGTGCTGGGAACATGACTGTGTTTTGATTGTGGAATCATGGGTCCTGCAAACGTGACTTAGGTTTGATTCTGGAACCATGTGTCCTGGGAATATGACTGAGGTTTGATTCTGGAAATCTGTGGCCTGGGAACTTGACAGAGGTTTGATGGCAGAAACCTGGGGACTGTCAACATGACTGAGGTTTGATTGTAGAACCCTGTGCCCTGGAAACATGACTGTGGTCTGGTACTGGAAACCCATGGCCTACGAATTTGACATTGGTTTGTTTCTGGAACCCTGTGACCTGGGAACATGACTGAGGTTTGATTCTGGAAAACTGTGGTCGGGGACTTGACTGAGGTTTGATGGCAGAAATCTGTGGACTGGAAACATGACTGAGGTTTGATTGTAGAACCCTGTGCCCTGGAAACATGACTGCGACCTGATACTTGAAACCCATGGCCTGGGAACTTGACATTGGTTTGATTCTGGAACCCTGTGGCCAGGAACAAGACTGAGGCGTGATTCTGGAATCCGGTGGCCTGGGAACATGACATCTGTTTAGATTGTGGAATACTGGGCCCTGGGAACCTGAGTGAGGCTTGGTTCTGGAACCCTGTGGACTGGGAAAATGACTGAGATTTTATTCTGGAATCCTGTGGCCTGGAAACATGACATCAGTGGATTCTTGAACCCTGTGGCCTGGGAACATGAGAACAGTTGGATTCTGGAACCCTGTGGCCTGGGAACATGTCTGAGGTTTGATGGTGGAAACCTGTGGCTTGGCAACATGAATGAGGTTTGTTACTGGAACCCTGTTCCCTGGGAATATGACTGAGGTTTGATTCTGGACACCTTTGTCCTGGGAACATGACTGTGGTTTGATTGTGGAAGCATGGGTCCTGCAAACATGACTGAGGTTTGATTCTGGAACCATGTGTCCTGGGAATATGACTGAGGTTTGATTCTGGAAATCTGTGGCCTGGGAACTTGACTGAGGTTTGATGGCAGAAACCTGTGGAGTGGCAACATGACTGAGGTTTGATTGTAGAACCCTGTGCCCTGGAAACATGACTGTGGCCTGGTACTGGAAACCCATGGCCTAGGAATTTGACATTGGTTTGATTCTGGAACCCTGTGGCCTGGGAACATGACTGAGGCGTGATTCTGGAAAACTGTGGCCTGGGAATATGACTGAGGTTTGATTCTGGAAATTTGTGGCCTGGCAACTTGAGTGAGGTTTAATGGCAGAAATCTGTGGACTGGCAACATGACTGAGGTTTGATTGTAGAACCCTGTGCCCTGGAAACATGACTGCGACCTGATATTTGAAACCCATGGCCTGGGAACTTGACATTGGTTTGATTCCGGAACCCTGTGGCCAGGAACAAGACTGAGGCATGATTCTGGAATCCTGTGGCCTGGGAACATGACATCTGTTTAGATTGTGGAATACTGGGCCCTGGGAACCTGACTGAGGCTTGGTTCTGGAACCCTGTGGACTGGGAACATGACTGAGGTTTGATTCTGGAATCCTGTGGCCTGGGAACATGACATCAGTGGATTCTTGAAACCTGTGGCCTGGGAACATGAGAACGGTTTGAATCTGGAACCCTGTGACCTGGGAACATGTCTGAGGTTTGATTGTGGAAACCTGTGGCTTGGCAACATGACTGAGGTTTGTTACTGGAACCCTCTTCCCTGGGAACATGACTGAGGTTTGATTCTGGACACCTTTGTCCTGGCAACATGACTGTGGTTTGATTGTGGAATCATGGGTCCTGCAAACATGACTGAGGTTTTATTTTGGAACCATGTGTCCTGGGAATATGACTGAGGTTTGATTCTGGAAATCTGTGGCCTGGGAACTTGACAGAGGTTTGATGGCAGAAACCTGTGGACTGGCAACATGACAGAGGTTTGATTGTAGAACCCTGTGGCCTGGAAATATGACTGTGGCCTGGTACTGGAAACCCATGGCCTGGGAAATTGACATTGGTTTGATTCTGCAACCCTGTGGCCTGGGAACATGATTGAGGCCTGATTCTGGAAACCTGTGGCCTGGGAACATGACATCTGTTTAGATTGTGGCATACTGTGCCCTGGGAACCGGACTGAAGGCTTGGTTCTGGAATTCTGTGGACTGGGAACAAGACTGAGGTTTGATTCTGGAACCATGTGGCCTGGGAATATGACTGATGTTAGATCGTGGAATCCTGTGGCCTGGGAACATGACATCGGTTTGAATTCTGGTACCCTGTTGCCTGGGAACATGAAATCGGTTTGATTGTGGAGACCTGTGGTCTGGGAATATGACTGAGGTTTGATGCTGGTACCCTCTGGCCTGGCAACATGACTGAGGTTTGATTCTGGATCCCTGTGGCCTGGGAACATGACTGAGGCGTGATTCTGGAATACTGTGGCCTGGGAACATGACATCTGTTTAGATTGTGGAATACTGTGCCCTGGGAATCTGACTGAGTCTTGGTTCTGGAACCCTGTGGACTGGGAACGTGACTGAGGTTTGATTGTAGAACCCTGTGCCCTGGAAACATGACTGTGGCCTGGTACTGGAAACCCATGACCTAAGAATTTGACATTGGTTTGATTCTGGAACCCTGTGGCCTGGGAACATGACTGAGGTTTGATTCTGGAAAATTGTGGCCGGGTACTTGACTGAGGGTTGATGGCAGAAATCTGTGGACTGGGAACATGACTGAGGTTTGATTGTAGAACCCTGTGCCCTGGAAACATGACTGTGGCCTGGTACTGGAAACCCATGGCCTAGGAATTTGACATTGGTTTGATTCTGGACCCCTGTGGCCTGGGAACATGACTGAGGATTGATTCTGGAACCCTGTAGCCTGCGAACATAACTGAGCATTGTTTCTGGAACCCTGTGGCCTGGGAACATGACATCAGTGGATTCTTGAACCCTGTGGCCTGGGAACATGAGAACGGTTTAATTCTGGAACCCTGTGACCTGGGAACATGTCTGAGGTTTGATGGTGGAAACCTGTGGCTTGGCAACATGACTGAGGTTTGTTTCTGGAACCCTGTTCCCTGGGAACATGACTGAGGTTTGATTCTGGACACCTTTGTGCTGGGACAATGACTGTGTTTTGATTGTGGAATCATGGGTCCTGCAAACATGACTGAGGTTTGATTCTGGAACCATGTGTCCTGGGAATATGACTGAGGTTTGATTCTGGAAATCTGTGGCCTGGGAACTTGACAGAGGTTTGATGGCAGAAACCTGGGGACTGGCAACATGACTGAGGTTTGATTGTAGAACCCTGTGCCCTGGAAACATGACTGTGGGCTGGTACTGGAAACCCATGGCCTACGAATTTGACATTGGTTTGTTTCTGGAACCCTGTGACCTGGGAACATGACTGAGGTTTGATTCTGGAAAACTGTGGTCGGGGACTTGACTGAGGTTTGATGGCAGAAATCTGTGGACTGGCAACATGACTGAGGTTTGATTGTAGAACCCTGTGCCCTGGAAACATGACTGCGACCTGATACTTGAAACCCATGGCCTGGGAACTTGACATTGGTTTGATTCTGGAACCCTGTGGCCAGGAACAAGACTGAGGCGTGATTCTGGAATCCTGTGGCCTGGGAACATGACATCTGTTTAGATTGTGGAATACTGGGCCCTGGGAACCTGACTGAGGCTTGGTTCTGGAACCCTGTGGAGTGGGAACATGACTGAGGATTTATTCTGGAATCCTGTGGCCTGGGAACATGAGATCAGTGGATTCTTCAACCCTGTGGCCTGGGAACATGAGAACGGTTGGATTTTGGAACACTGTGGCCTGGGAACATGTCTGAGGTTTGATGTTGGAAACCTGTGGCTTGGCAACATGAATGAGGTTTGTTACTGGAACCCTCTTCCCTGGGAACATGACTGAGGTTTGATTCTGGACACCTTTGTCCTGGGAACATGACTGTGGTTTGATTGTGGAAGCATGGGTCCTGCAAACATGACTGAGGTTTGATTCTGGAACCATGTGTCCTGGGAATATGACTGAGGTTTGATTCTGGAAATCTGTGGCCTGGGAAGTTGACTGAGGTTTGATGGCAGAAACCTGTGGACTGGCAACATGACAGAGGTTTGATTGTAGAACCCTGTGGCCTGGAAATATGACTGTGGCCTGGTACTGGAAACCCATGGCCTGGGAATTTGACATTGGTTTGATTCTGAAACCCTGTGGCCTGGGAACATGATTGAGGCGTGATTCTGGAAACCTGTGGCCTGGGAACATGACATCTGTTTAGATTGTGGCATACTGTGCCCTGGGAACCGGACTGAAGGCTTGGTTCTGGAATCCTGTGGAGTGGGAACAAGACTGAGATTTTATTCTGGAACCATGTGTCCTGGGAATATGACTGAGGTTTGATTCTGGAAATCTGTGGCCTGGAAACTTGACTGAGGTTTGATGGCAGAAACCTGTGGACTGGCAACATGACTGAGGTTTGATTGTAGAACCCTGTGCCCTGGAAACATGACTGTGGGCTGGTACTGGAAACCCATGGCCTAGGAATTTGACATTGGTTTGATTCTGGAACCCTGTGGCCTGGGAACATGACTGAGGCGTGATTCTGGAAAACTGTGGCCTGGGAATATGACTGAGGTTTGATTCTGGAAATCTGTGGCCTGGGAACTTGACTGAGGTTTGATGGCAGAAATCTGTGGACTGGCAACATGACTGAGGTTTCATTGTAGAACCCTGTGCCCTGGAAACATGACTGCGACCTGATATTTGAAACCCATGGCCTGGGAACTTGACATTGTTTTGATTCCGGAACCCTGTGGCCAGGAACAAGACTGAGGCGTGATTCTGGAATCCTGTGTCCTGGGAACATGACATCTGTTTAGATTGTGGAATACTGGGCCCTGGGAACCTGACTGAGGCTTGGTTCTGGAACCCTGTGGACTGGGAACATGACTGAGTATTTATTCTGGAATCCTGTGGCCTGGGAACATGACATCAGTGGATTCTTGAAACCTGTGGCCTGGGAACATGAGAACGGTTTGATTCTGGAACCCTGTGACCTGGGAACAAGTCTGAGGTTTGATTGTGGAAACCTGTGGCTTGGCAACATGACTGAGGTTTGTTACTGGAACCCTCTTCCCTGGGAACATGACTGAGGTTTGATTCTGGACACCTTTGTCCTGGGAACATGACTGTGGTTTGATTGTGGAACCATGGGTCCTGCAAACATGACTGAGGTTTGATTCTGGAACCATGTGTCCTGGGAATATGACTGAGGTTTGATTCTGGAAATCTGTGGCCTGGGAACTTGACTGAGGTTTGATGGCAGAAACCTGGGGACTGGCAACATGACAGAGGTTTGATTGTAGAACCCTGTGGCCTGGAAATATGACTGTGGCCTGGTACTGGAAACCCATGGCCTGGGAAATTGACATTGGTTTGATTCTGCAACCCTGTGGCCTGGGAACATGACTGAGGCGTGATTCTGGAAAACTGTGGCCTGGGAATATGACTGAGGTTTGATTCTGGAAATCTGTGGCCTGGGAACTTGACTGAGGTTTGATGGCAGAAATCTGTGGACTGGCAACATGACTGAGGTTTGATTGTAGAACCCTGTGCCCTGGAAACATGACTGCGAGCTGATATTTGAAACCCATGGCCTGGGAACTTGACATTGTTTTGATTCCGGAACCCTGTGGCCAGGAACAAGACTGAGGCGTGATTCTGGAATTCTGTGGCCTGGGAACAAGTCTGAGGTTTGATTGTGGAAACCTGTGGCTTGGCAACATGAATGAGGTTTGTTACTGGAACCCTCTTCCCTGGGAACATGACTGAGGTTTGATTCTGGACACCTTTGTCCTGGGAACATGACTGTGGTTTGATTGTGGAACCATGGGTCCTGCAAACATGACTGAGGTTTTATTCTGGAACCATGTGTCTTGGGAATATGACTGAGGTTCGATTCTGGAAATCTGTGGCCTGGGAAGTTGACTGAGGTTTGATTGTAGAACCCTGTGGCCTGGAAATATGACTGTGGCCTGGTACTGGAAACCCATGGCCTGGGAAATTGACATTGGTTTGATTCTGAAACCCTGTGGCCTGGGACCATGATTGAGGCGTGATTCTGGAAACCTGTGGCCTGGGAACATGACATCTGTTTAGATTGTGGCATACTGTGCCCTGGGAACCGGACTGAAGGCTTGGTTCTAGAATCCTGTGGACTGGGAACAAGACTGAGGTTTGAGTCTGGAACCATGTGGCCTGGGAATATGACTGATGTTAGATCGTGGAATCCTGTGGCCTGGGAACATGACATCGGTTTGGATTCTGGTACCCTGTTGCCTGGGAACATGAAATCGCTTTGATTGTGGAAACCTGTGGTCTGGGAATATGACTGAGGTTTGATGGTGGTACCCTCTGGCCTGGCAACATGACTGAGGTTTGATTCTGGATCCCTGTGGCCTGGGAACATGACTGAGGCTTGATTCTGGAACCCTGTGGCATGGGAATATGTCTGAGTTTTGATGGTGGAAAACTGTGGCTTGGCAAAATGACTGAGGTTTGTTACTGGAACCCTGTTCCCTGGGAACATGACTGAGGATTAATTCTGGACACCTTTGTCCTGGGAACATGACTGTGGTTTGATTGTGGAACCGTGGGTCCTGCAATCATGACTGAGGTTTTTTTTCTGGAACCATGTGTCCTGGGAATATGACTGAGGTTTGAGTCTGGAAATCTGTGGCCTGGGAAATTGACTGAAGTTTGATGGCAGAAACCTGTGGACTGGCAAAATGACAGAGGTTTGATTGTTGAACCCTGTGGCCTGGAAGCATGACTGTGGCCTGGTACTGGAAACCCATGGCCTAGGAATTTGACATTGGTTTGTTTCTGGAACCCTCTGGCCTGGGAACATGACGGAGGTTTGATTCTGGAACCCTGTAGGCTTCGAACATAACTGAGGATTGTTTCTGGAACCCTGTGGCCTGGGAACATGACATCAGTGGATTCTGGCACCCTGTGGCCTGGGAACATGAGAACGGTTTAATTCTGGAACCCTGTGACCTGGGAACATGTCTGAGGTTTGATGGTGGAAACCTGTGGCTTGGCAACATGACGGAGGTTTGTTTCTGGAACCCTGTTCCCTGGGAACATGACTGAGGTTTGATTCTGGAAACCTTTGTGCTGGGAACATGACTGTGTTTTGATTGTGGAATCATGGGTCCTGCAAACATGACTTAGGTTTGATTCTGGAACCATGTGTCCTGGGAATATGACTGAGGTTTGATTCTGGAAATCTGTGGCCTGGGAACTTGACAGAGGTTTGATGGCAGAAACCTGGGGACTGGCAACATGACTGAGGTTTGATTGTAGAACCCTGTGCCCTGGAAACATGACTGTGGTCTGGTACTGGAAACCCATGGCCTACGAATTTGACATTGGTTTGTTTCTGGAACCCTGTGACCTGGGAACATGACTGAAGTTTGATTCTGGAAAACTGTGGTCGGGGACTTGACTGAGGTTTGATGGCAGAAATCTGTGGACTGGAAACATTACTGAGGTTTGATTGTAGAACCCTGTGCCCTGGAAACATGACTGCGACCTGATACTTGAAACCCATGGCCTGGGAACTTGACATTGGTTTGATTCTGGAACCCTGTGGCCAGGAACAAGACTGAGGCGTGATTCTGGAATCCTGTGGCCTGGGAACATGACATCTGTTTAGATTGTGGAATACTGGGCCCTGGGAACCTGAGTGAGGCTTGGTTCTGGAACCCTGTGGACTGGGAACATGACTGAGGATTTATTCTGGAATCCTGTGGCCTGGGAACATGACATCAGTGGATTCTTCAACCCTGTGGCTTGGGAACATGAGAACGGTTGGATTTTGGAACACTGTGGCCTGGGAACATGACTGAGGTTTGATGTTGGAAACCTGTGGCTTGGCAACATGAATGAGGTTTGTTACTGGAACCCTGTTCCCTGGGAATATGACTGAGGTTTGATTCTGGACACCTTTGTCCTGGGAACATGACTGTGGTTTGATTGTGGAACCATGGGTCCTGCAAACATGACTGAGGTTTGATTCTGGAACCATGTGTCCTGGGAATATGACTGAGGTTTGATTCTGGAAATCTGTGGCCTGGGAACTTGACTGAGGTTTGATGGCAGAAACCTGTGGACTGGCAACATGACTGAGGTTTGATTGTAGAACCCTGTGCCCTGGAAACATGACTGTGGCCTGGTACTGGAAACCCATGGCCTAGGAATTTGACATTGGTTTGATTCTGGAACCCTGTGGCCTGGGAACATGACTGAGGCGTGATTCTGGAAAACTGTGGCCTGGGAATATGACTGAGGTTTGATTCTGGAAATCTGTGGCCTGGGAACTTGACTGAGGTTTAATGGCAGAAACCTGTGGACTGGCAACATGACTGAGGTTTGATTGTAGAAACCTGTGCCCTGGAAACATGACTGCGACCTGATACTTGAAACCCATGGCCTGGGAACTTGACATTGGTTTGATTCTGGAACCCTGTGGCCAGGAACAAGACTGAGGTGTGATTCTGGAATCCTGTGGCCTGGGAACATGACATCTGTTTAGATTGTGGAATACTGGGCCCTGGGAACCTGACTGAGGCTTGGTTCTGGAACCCTGTGGACTGGGAACATGACTGAGGATTTATTCTGGAATCCTGTGGCCTGGGAACATGACATCAGTGGATTCTTGAAACCTGTGGCCTGGGAACATGAGAACGGTTGGATTCTGGAACACTGTGGCCTGGGAACATGTCTGAGGTTTGATGGTGGAAACCTGTGGCTTGGCAACATGAATGAGGTTTGTTACTGGAACCCTATTCCCTGGGAATATGACTGAGGTTTGATTCTGGACACCTTTGTCCTGGGAACATGACTGTGGTTTGACTGTGGAACCATGGGTCCTGCAAACATGACTGAGGTTTGATTCTGGAACCATGTGTCCTGGGAATATGACTGAGGTTTGATTCTGGAAATCTGTGGCCTGGGAACTTGACTGAGGTTTGATGGCAGAAACCTGTGGACTGGCAACATGACAGAGGTTTGATTGTAGAACCCTGTGGCCTGGAAATATGACTGTGGCCTGGTACTGGAAACCCATGGCCTGGGAAATTGACATTGGTTTGATTCTGCAACCCTGTGGCCTGGGAACATGATTGAGGCCTGATTCTGGAAACCTGTGGCCTGGGAACATGACATCTGTTTAGATTGTGGCATACTGTGCCCTGGGAACCGGACTGAAGGCTTGGTTCTGGAATCCTGTGGACTGGGAACAAGACTGAGGTTTGATGCTGGAACCATGTGGCCTGGGAATATGACTGATGTTAGATCGTGGAATCCTGTGGCCTGGGAACATGACATCGGTTTGAATTCTGGTACCCTGTTGCCTGGGAACATGAAATCGGTTTGATATTGGAGACCTTTGGTCTGGGAATATGACTGAGGTTTGATGGTGGTACCCTCTGGCCTGGCAACATGACTGAGGTTTGATTCTGGATCCCTGTGGCCTGGGAACATGACTGAGGCGTGATTCTGGAATCCTGTGGCCTGGGAACATGACATCTGTTTAGATTGTGGAATAATGTGCCCTGGGAATCTGACTGAGGCTTGGTTTTGGAACCCTGTGGACTGGGAACATGACTGAGGTTTGATTGTAGAACCCTGTGCCCTGGAAACATGACTGTGGCCTGGTACTGGAAACCCATGACCTAAGAATTTGACATTGGTTTGATTCTGGAACCCTGTGGCCTGGGAACATGACTGAGGTTTGATTCTGGAAAACTGTGGCCGGGTACTTGACTGAGGGTTGATGGCAGAAATCTGTGGACTGGGAACATGACTGAGGTTTGATTGTAGAACCCTGTGCCCTGGAAACATGACTGTGGCCTGGTACTGGAAACCCATGGCCTAGGAATTTGACATTGGTTTGATTCTGGACCCCTGTGGCCTGGGAACATGACTGAGGATTGATTCTGGAACCCTGTAGCCTGCGAACATAACTGAGGATTGTTTCTGGAACCCTGTGGCCTGGGAACATGACATCAGTGGATTCTGGAAACCTGTGGCCTGGGAACATGAGAACGGTTTAATTCTGGAACCCTGTGACCTGGGAACATATCTGAGGTTTGATGGTGGAAACCTGTGGCTTGGCAACATGACTGAGGTTTGTTTCTGGAACCCTGTTCCCTGGGAACATGACTGAGGTTTGATTCTGGACACCTTTGTGCTGGGACAATGACTGTGTTTTGATTGTGGAATCATGGGTCCTGCAAACATGACTGAGGTTTGATTCTGGAACCATGTGTCCTGGGAATATGACTGAGGTTTGATTCAGGAAATCTGTGGCCTGGGAACTTGACAGAGGTTTGATGGCAGAAACCTGGGGACTGGCAACATGACTGAGGTTTGATTGTAGAACCCTGTGCCCTGGAAACATGACTGCGACCTGATACTTGAAACCCATGGCCTGGGAACTTGACATTGGTTTGATTCTGGAACCCTGTGGCCAGGAACAAGACTGAGGCGTGATTCTGGAATCCTGTGGCCTGGGAACATGACATCTGTTTAGATTGTGGAATACTGGGCCCTGGGAACCTGACTGAGGCTTGGTTCTGGAACCCTGTGGACTGGGAACATGACTGAGGATTTATTCTGGAATCCTGTGGCCTGGGAACATGACATCAGTGGATTCTTGAAACTTGTGGCCTGGGAACATGAGAACGGTTGGATTCTGGAACACTGTGGCCTGGGAACATGTCTGAGGTTTGATGGTGGAAACCTGTGGCTTGGCAACATGACTGAGGTTTGTTTCTGGAACCCTGTTCCCTGGGAACATGACTGAGGTTTGATTCTGGACACCTTTGTGCTGGGACAATGACTGTGTTTTGATTGTGGAATCATGGGTCCTGCAAACATGACTGAGGTTTGATTCTGGAACCATGTGTCCTGGGAATATGACTGAGGTTTGATTCTGGAAATCTGTGGCCTGGGAACTTGACAGAGGTTTGATGGCAGAAACCTGGGGACTGGCAACATGACTGAGGTTTGATTGTAGAACCCTGTGCCCTGGAAACATGACTGTGGTCTGGTACTGGAAACCCATGGCCTACGAATTTGACATTGGTTTGTTTCTGGAACCCTGTGACCTGGGAACATGACTGAGGTTTGATTCTGGAAAACTGTGGTCGGGGACTTGACTGAGGTTTGATGGCAGAAATCTGTGGACTGGAAACATTACTGAGGTTTGATTGTAGAACCCTGTGCCCTGGAAACATGACTGCGACCTGATACTTGCAACCCATGGCCTGGGAACTTGACATTGGTTTGATTCTGGAACCCTGTGGCCAGGAACAAGACTGAGGCGTGATTCTGGAATCCTGTGGCCTGGGAACATGACATCTGTTTAGATTGTGGAATACTGGGCCCTGGGAACCTGACTGAGGCTTGGTTCTGGAACCCTGTGTACTGGGAACATGACTGAGGATTTATTCTGGAATCCTGTGGCCTGGGAACATGACATCAGTGGATTCTTCAACCCTGTGGCCTGGGAACATGAGAACGGTTGGATTTTGGAACACTGTGGCCTGGGAACATGTCTGAGGTTTGATATTGGAAACCTGTGGCTTGGCAACATGAATGAGGTTTGTTACTGGAACCCTCTTCCCTGGGAACATGACTGAGGTTTGATTCTGGACACCTTTGTCCTGGGAACATGACTGTGGTTTGATTGTGGAACCATGTGTCCTGCAAACATGACTGAGGTTTTATTCTGGAACCATGTGTCCTGGGAATATGACTGAGGTTTGATTCTGGAAATCTGTGGCCTGGGAAGTTGACTGAGGTTTGATGGCAGAAACCTGTGGACTGGCAACATGACAGAGGTTTGATTGTAGAACCCTGTGGCCTGGAAATATGACTGTGGCCTGGTACTGGAAACCCATGGCCTGGGAAATTGACATTGGTTTGATTCTGAAACCCTGTGGCCTGGGAACATGATTGAGGCGTGATTCTGGAAACCTGTGGCCTGGGAACATGACATCTGTTTAGATTGTGGCATACTGTGCCCTGGGAACCGGACTGAAGGCTTGGTTCTGGAATCCTGTGGAGTGGGAACAAGACTGAGATTTTATTCTGGAACCATGTGTCCTGGGAATATGACTGAGGTTTGATTCTGGAAATCTGTGGCCTGGAAACTTGACTGAGGTTTGATGGCAGAAACCTGTGGACTGGCAACATGACTGAGGTTTGATTGTAGAACCCTGTGCCCTGGAAACATGACTGTGGCCTGGTACTGGAAACCCATGGCCTAGGAATTTGACATTGGTTTGGTTCTGGAACCCTGTGGCCTGGGAACATGACTGAGGCGTGATTCTGGAAAACTGTGGCCTGGGAATATGACTGAGGTTTGATTCTGGAAATCTGTGGCCTGGGAACTTGACTGAGGTTTAATGGCAGAAATCTGTGGACTGGCAACATGACTGAGGTTTGATTGTAGAACCCTGTGCCCTGGAAACATGACTGCGACCTGATATTTGAAACCCATGGCCTGGGAACTTGACATTGTTTTGATTCCGGAACCCTGTGGCCAGGAACAAGACTGAGGCGTGATTCTGGAATCCTGTGGCCTGGGAACATGACATCTGTTTAGATTGTGGAATACTGGGCCCTGGGAACCTGACTGAGGCTTGGTTCTGGAACCCTGTGGACTGGGAACATGACTGAGGTTTTATTCTGGAATCCTGTGGCCTGGGAACATGACATCAGTGGATTCTTGAAACCTGTGGCCTGGGAACATGAGAACGGTTTGATTCTGGAACCCTGTGACCTGGGAACAAGTCTGAGGTTTGATTGTGGAAACCTGTGGCTTGGCAACATGACTGAGGTTTGTTACTGGAACCCTCTTCCCTGGGAATATGACTGATGTTAGATCGTGGAATCCTGTGGCCTGGGAACATGACATCGGTTTGGATTCTGGTACCCTGTTGCCTGGGAACATGAAATCGCTTTGATTGTGGAAACCTGTGGTCTGGGAATATGACTGAGGTTTGATGGTGGTACCCTCTGGCCTGGCAACATGACTGAGGTTTGATTCTGGATCCCTGTGGCCTGGGAACATGACTGAGGCTTGATTCTGGAACCCTGTGGCATGGGAATATGTCTGAGTTTTGATGGTGGAAAACTGTGGCTTGGCAAAATGACTGAGGTTTGTTACTGGAACCCTGTTCCCTGGGAACATGACTGTGGTTTGATTGTGGAACCGTGGGTCCTGCAAACATGACTGAGGTTTTTTTTCTGGAACCATGTGTCCTGGGAATATGACTGAGGTTTGATTCTGGAAATCTGTGGCCTGGGAAATTGACTGAAGTTTGATGGCAGAAACCTGTGGACTGGCAACATGACAGAGGTTTGATTGTTGAACCCTGTGGCCTGGAAACATGACTGTGGCCTGGTACTGGAAACCCATGGCCTAGGAATTTGACATTGGTTTGTTTCTGGAACCCTCTGGCCTGGGAACATGACGGAGGTTTGATTCTGGAACCCTGTAGGCTTCGAACATAACTGAGGATTGTTTCTGGAACCCTGAGGCCTGGGAACATGACATCAGTGGATTCTGGCACCCTGTGGCCTGGGAACATGAGAACGGTTTAATTCTGGAACCCTGTGACCTGGGAACATGTCTGAGGTTTGATGGTGGAAACCTGTGGCTTGGCAACATGACGGAGGTGTGTTTCTGGAACCTTGTTCCCTGGGAACATGACTGAGGTTTGATTCTGGACACCTTTGTGCTGGGAACATGACTGTGTTTTGATTGTGGAATCATGGGTCCTGCAAACATGACTTAGGTTTGATTTTGGAACCATGTGTCCTGGGAATATGACTGAGGTTTGATTCTGGAAATCTGTGGCCTGGGAACTTGACAGAGGTTTGATGGCAGAAACCTGGGGACTGGCAACATGACTGAGGTTTGATTGTAGAACCCTGTGCCCTGGAAACATGACTGTGGGCTGGTACTGGAAACCCATGGCCTACGAATTTGACATTGGTTTGTTTCTGGAACCCTGTGACCTGGGAACATGACTGTGGTTTGATTCTGGAAAACTGTGGTCGGGGACTTGACTGAGGTTTGATGGCAGAAATCTGTGGACTGGAAACATTACTGAGGTTTGATTGTAGAACCCTGTGCCCTGGAAACATGACTGCGACCTGATATTTGCAACCCATGGCCTGGGAACTTGACATTGGTTTGATTCTGGAACCCTGTGGCCAGGAACAAGACTGAGGCGTGATTCTGGAATCCTGTGGCCTGGGAACATGACATCTGTTTAGATTGTGGAATACTGGGCCCTGGGAACCTGACTGAGGCTTGGTTCTGGAACCCTGTGGACTGGGAACATGACTGAGGATTTATTCTGGAATCCTGTGGCCTGGGAACATGACATCAGTGGATTCTTCAACCCTGTGGCCTGGGAACATGAGAACGGTTGGATTTTGGAACACTGTGGCCTGGGAACATGTCTGAGGTTTGATGTTGGAAACCTGTGGCTTGGCAACATGAATGAGGTTTGTTACTGGAACCCTCTTCCCTGGGAACATGACTGAGGTTTGATTCTGGACACCTTTGTCCTGGGAACATGACTGTGGTTTGATTGTGGAACCATGGGTCCTGCAAACATGACTGAGGTTTTATTCTGGAACCATGTGTCCTGGGAATATGACTGAGGTTTGATTCTGGAAATCTGTGGCCTGGGAAGTTGACTGAGGTTTGATGGCAGAAACCTGTGGACTGGCAACATGACAGAGGTTTGATTGTAGAACCCTGTGGCCTGGAAATATGACTGTGGCCTGGTACTGGAAACCCATGGCCTGGGAAATTGACATTGGTTTGATTCTGAAACCCTGTGGCCTGGGAACATGATTGAGGCGTGATTCTGGAAACCTGTGGCCTGGGAACATGACATCTGTTTAGATTGTGGCATTCTGTGCCCTGGGAACCGGACTGAAGGCTTGGTTCTGGAATCCTGTGGAGTGGGAACAAGACTGAGATTTTATTCTGGAACCATGTGTCCTGGGAATATGACTGAGGTTTGATTCTGGAAATCTGTGGCCTGGAAACTTGACTGAGGTTTGATGGCAGAAACCTGTGGACTGGCAACATGACTGAGGTTTGATTGTAGAACCCTGTGCCCTGGAAACATGACTGTGGCCTGGTACTGGAAACCCATGGCCTAGGAATTTGACATTGGTTTGATTCTGGAACCCTGTGGCCTGGGAACATGACTGAGGCGTGATTCTGGAAAACTGTGGCCTGGGAATATGACTGAGGTTTGATTCTGGAAATCTGTGGCCTGGGAACTTGACTGAGGTTTGATGGCAGAAATCTGTGGACTGGCAACATGACTGAGGTTTGATTGTAGAACCCTGTGCCCTGGAAACATGACTGCGACCTGATATTTGAAACCCATGGCCTGGGAACTTGACATTGGTTTGATTCCGGAACCCTGTGGCCAGGAACAAGACTGAGGCGTGATTCTGGAATCCTGTGTCCTGGGAACATGACATCTGTTTAGATTGTGGAATACTGGGCCCTGGGAACCTGACTGAGGCTTGGTTCTGGAACCCTGTGGACTGGGAACATGACTGAGGATTTATTCTGGAATCCTGTGGCCTGGGAACATGACATCAGTGGATTCTTGAAACCTGTGGCCTGGGAACATGAGAACGGTTTGATTCTGGAACCCTGTGACCTGGGAACAAGTCTGAGGTTTGATTGTGGAAACCTGTGGCTTGGCAACATGACTGAGGTTTGTTACTGGAACCCTCTTCCCTGGGAACATGACTGAGGTTTGATTCTGGACACCTTTGTCCTGGGAACATGACTGTGGTTTGATTGTGGAACCATGGGTCCTGCAAACATGACTGAGGTTTGATTCTGGAACCATGTGTCCTGGGAATATGACTGAGGTTTGATTCTGGAAATCTGTGGCCTGGGAACTTGACTGAGGTTTGATGGCAGAAACCTGTGGACTGGCAACATGACAGAGGTTTGATTGTAGAACCCTGTGGCCTGGTACTGGAAACCCATGGCCTGGGAAATTGACATTGGTTTGATTCTGCAACCCTGTGGCCTGGGAACATGACTGAGGCGTGATTCTGGAAAACTGTGGCCTGGGAATATGACTGAGGTTTGATTCTGGAAATCTGTGGCCTGGGAACTTGACTGAGGTTTGATGGCAGAAATCTGTGGACTGGCAACATGACTGAGGTTTGATTGTAGAACCCTGTGCCCTGGAAACATGACTGCGACCTGATATTTGAAACCCATGGCCTGGGAACTTGACATTGTTTTGATTCCGGAACCCTGTGGCCAGGAACAAGACTGAGGCGTGATTCTGGAATCCTGTGGCCTGGGAACAAGTCTGAGGTTTGATTGTGGAAACCTGTGGCTTGGCAACATGAATGAGGTTTGTTACTGGAACCCTCTTCCCTGGGAACATGACTGAGGTTTGATTCTGGACACCTTTGTCCTGGGAACATGACTGTGGTTTGATTGTGGAACCATGGGTCCTGCAAACATGACTGAGGTTTTATTCTGGAACCATGTGTCTTGGGAATATGACTGAGGTTTGATTCTGGAAATCTGTGGCCTGGGAAGTTGACTGAGGTTTGATTGTAGAACCCTGTGGCCTGGAAATATGACTGTGGCCTGGTACTGGAAACCCATGGCCTGGGAAATTGACATTGGTTTGATTCTGAAACCCTGTGGCCTGGGACCATGATTGAGGCGTGATTCTGGAAACCTGTGGCCTGGGAACATGACATCTGTTTAGATTGTGGCATACTGTGCCCTGGGAACCGGACTGAAGGCTTGGTTCTAGAATCCTGTGGACTGGGAACAAGACTGAGGTTTGAGTCTGGAACCATGTGGCCTGGGAATATGACTGATGTTAGATCGTGGAATCCTGTGGCCTGGGAACATGACATCGGTTTGGATTCTGGTACCCTGTTGCCTGGGAACATGAAATCGCTTTGATTGTGGAAACCTGTGGTCTGGGAATATGACTGAGGTTTGATGGTGGTACCCTCTGGCCTGGCAACATGACTGAGGTTTGATTCTGGATCTCTGTGGCTGGGAACATGACTGAGGCCTGATTCTGGAATCCTGTGGCCTGGGAACGTGACATCTGTTTAGATTGTGGAATAATGTGCCCTGGGAATCTGACTGAGGCTTGGTTCTGGAACCCTGTGGACTGGGAACATGACTGAGGTTTGATTGTAGAACCCTGTGCCCTGGAAACATGACTGTGGCCTGGTACCGGAAACCCATGGCCTAGGAATTTGACATTGGTTTGATTCTGGAACCCTGTGGCCTGGGAACATGACTGAGGATTGATTCTGGAACCCTGTAGCCTGCGAACATAACTGAGGATTGTTTCTGGAACCCTGTGGCCTGGGAACATGACATCAGTGGATTCTGGCACCCTGTGGCCTGGGAACATGAGAACGGTTTAATTCTGGAACCCTGTGACCTGGGAACATGTCTGAGGTTTGATGGTGGAAACCTGTGGCTTGGCAACATGACGGAGGTGTGTTTCTGGAACCTTGTTCCCTGGGAACATGACTGAGGTTTGATTCTGGACACCTTTGTGCTGGGAACATGACTGTGTTTTGATTGTGGAATCATGGGTCCTGCAAACATGACTTAGGTTTGATTTTGGAACCATGTGTCCTGGGAATATGACTGAGGTTTGATTCTGGAAATCTGTGGCCTGGGAACTTGACAGAGGTTTGATGGCAGAAACCTGGGGACTGGCAACATGACTGAGGTTTGATTGTAGAACCCTGTGCCCTGGAAACATGACTGTGGGCTGGTACTGGAAACCCATGGCCTACGAATTTGACATTGGTTTGTTTCTGGAACCCTGTGACCTGGGAACATGACTGTGGTTTGATTCTGGAAAACTGTGGTCGGGGACTTGACTGAGGTTTGATGGCAGAAATCTGTGGACTGGCAACATTACTGAGGTTTGATTGTAGAACCCTGTGCCCTGGAAACATGACTGCGACCTGATACTTGAAACCCATGGCCTGGGAACTTGACATTGGTTTGATTCTGGAACCCTGTGGCCAGGAACAAGACTGAGGCGTGATTCTGGAATCCTGTGGCCTGGGAACATGACATCTGTTTAGATTGTGGAATACTGGGCCCTGGGAACCTGACTGAGGCTTGGTTCTGGAACCCTGTGGACTGGGAACATGACTGAGGATTTATTCTGGAATCCTGTGGCCTGGGAACATGACATCAGTGGATTCTTCAACCCTGTGGCCTGGGAACATGAGAACGGTTGGATTTTGGAACACTGTGGCCTGGGAACATGTCTGAGGTTTGATGTTGGAAACCTGTGGCTTGGCAACATGAATGAGGTTTGTTACTGGAACCCTCTTCCCTGGGAACATGACTGAGGTTTGATTCTGGACACCTTTGTCCTGGGAACATGACTGTGGTTTGATTGTGGAACCATGGGTCCTGCAAACATGACTGAGGTTTGATTCTGGAACCAAGTGTCCTGGGAATATGACTGAGGTTTGATTCTGGAAATCTGTGGCCTGGGAAGTTGACTGAGGTTTGATGGCAGAAACCTGTGGACAGGCAACATGACAGAGGTTTGATTGTAGAACCCTGTGGCCTGGAAATATGACTGTGGCCTGGTACTGGAAACCCATGGCCTGGGAAATTGACATTGGTTTGATTCTGAAACCCTGTGGCCTGGGAACATGATTGAGGCGTGATTCTGGAAACCTGTGGCCTGGGAACATGAAATCTGTTTAGATTGTGTCATACTGTGCCCTGGGAACCGGACTGAAGGCTTGGTTCTGGAATCCTGTGGAGTGGGAACAAGACTGAGATTTTATTCTGGAACCATGTGTCCTGGGAATATGACTGAGGTTTGATTTTGGAAATCTGTGACCTGGAAACTTGACTGAGGTTTGATGGCAGAAACCTGTGGACTGGTAACATGACTGAGGTTTGATTGTAGAACCCTGTGGCCTGGAAACATGACTGTGGGCTGGTACTGGAAACCCACGGCCTAGGAATTTCACATTGGTTTGATTCTGGAACCCTGTGGCCTGGGAACATGACTGAGGCGTGATTCTGGAAAACTGTGGCCTGGGAATATGACTGAGGTTTGATTCTGGAAATCTGTGGCCTGGGAACTTGACTGAGGTTTGATGGCAGAAATCTGTGGACTGGCAACATGACTGAGGTTTGATTGTAGAACCCTGTGCCCTGGAAACATGACTGCGACCTGATATTTGAAACCCATGGCCTGGGAACTTGACATTGTTTTGATTCCGGAACCCTGTGGCCAGGAACAAGACTGAGGCGTGATTCTGGAATCCTGTGGCCTGGGAACATGACATCTGTTTAGATTGTGGAATACTGGGCCCTGGGAACCTGACTGAGGCTTGGTTCTGGAACCCTGTGGACTGGGAACATGACTGAGGATTTATTCTGGAATCCTGTGGCCTGGGAACATGACATCAGTGGATTCTTGAAACCTGTGGCCTGGGAACATGAGAACGGTTGGATTCTGGAACACTGTGGCCTGGGAACATGTCTGAGGTTTGATGGTGCAAACCTGTGGCTTGGCAACATGAATGAGGTTTGTTACTGGAACCCTATTCCCTGGGAATATGACTGAGGTTTGATTCTGTACACCTTTGTCCTGGGAACATGACTGTGGTTTGACTGTGGAACCATGGGTCCTGCAAACATGACTGAGGTTTGATTCTGGAACCATGTGTCCTGGGAATATGACTGAGGTTTGATTCTGGAAATCTGTGGCCTGGGAACTTGACTGAGGTTTGGTGGCAGAAACCTGTGGACTGGCAACATGACTGAGGTTTGATTGTAGAACCCTGTGCCCTGGAAACATGACTGTGGCCTGGTACTGGAAACCCATGGCCTAGGAATTTGACATTGGTTTGATTCTGGAACCCTGTGGCCTGGGAACATGACTGAGGCGTGATTCTGGAAAACTGTGGCCTGGGAATATGACTGAGGTTTGATTCTGGAAATCTGTGGCCTGGGAACTTGACTGAGGTTTGATGGCAGAAATCTGTGGACTGGCAACATGACTGAGGTTTGATTGTAGAACCCTGTGCCCTGGAAACATGACTGCGACCTGATATTTGAAACCCATGGCCTGGGAACTTGACATTGGTTTGATTCCAGAACCCTGTGGCCAGGAACAAGACTGAGGCGTGATTCTGGAATCCTGTGGCCTGGGAACATGACATCTGTTTAGATTGTGGAATACTGGGCCCTGGGAACCTGACTGAGGCTTGGATCTGGAACCCTGTGGACTGGGAACATGACTGAGGATTTATTCTGGAATCCTGTGGCCTGGGAACATGACATCAGTGGATTCTTGAAACCTGTGGCCTGGGAACATGAGAACGGTTTGATTCTGGAACCCTGTGGCCTGGGAACATGTCTGAGGTTTGATGGTGGAAACCTGTGGCTTGGCAACATGACTGAGGTTTGTTACTGGAGCCCTCTTCCCTAGGAACATGACTGAGGTTTGATTCTGGACACCTTTGTCCTGGGAACCTGACTGTGGTTTGCTTGTGGAACCATGGGTCATGCAAACATGACTGAGGTTTGATTCTGGAACCATGTGTCCTGGGAATATGACTGAGGTTTGATTCTGGAAATCTGTGGCCTGGGAAGTTGACTGAGGTTTGATTGTAGAACCCTGTGGCCTGGAAATATGACTGTGGCCTGGTACTGGAAACCCATGGCCTGGGAAATTGACATTGGTTTGATTCTGAAACCCTGTGGCCTGGGAACATGATTGAGGCGTGATTCTGGAAACCTGTGGCCTGGGAACATGACATCTGTTTAGATTGTGGCATACTGTGCCCTGGGAACCGGACTGAAGGCTTGGTTCTGGAATCCTGTGGACTGGGAACAAGACTGAGGTTTGATTCTGGAACCATGTGGCCTGGGAATATGACTGATGTTAGATCGTGGAATCCTGTGGCCTGGGAACATGACATCGGTTTGGATTCTGGTACCCTGTTGCCTGGGAACATGAAATCGCTTTGATTGTGGAAACCTGTGGTCTGGGAATATGACTGAGGTTTGATGGTGGTACCCTCTGGCCTGGCAACATGACTGAGGTTTGATTCTGGATCCCTGTGGCCTGGGAACATGACTGAGGCTTGATTCTGGAACCCTGTGGCATGGGAATATGTCTGAGTTTTGATGGTGGAAAACTGTGGCTTGGCAAAATGACTGAGGTTTGTTACTGGAACCCTGTTCCCTGGGAACATGACTGTGGTTTGATTGTGGAACCGTGGGTCCTGCAAACATGACTGAGGTTTTTTTTCTGGAACCATGTGTCCTGGGAATATGACTGAGGTGTGAGTCTGGAAATCTGTGGCCTGGGAAATTGACTGAAGTTTGATGGCAGAAACCTGTGGACTGGCAACATGACAGAGGTTTGATTGTTGAACCCTGTGGCCTGGAAACATGACTGTGGCCTGGTACTGGAAACCCATGGCCTAGGAATTTGACATTGGTTTGTTTCTGGAACCCTCTGGCCTGGGAACATGACGGAGGTTTGATTCTGGAACCCTGTAGGCTTCGAACATAACTGAGGATTGTTTCTGGAACCCTGTGGCCTGGGAACATGACATCAGTGGATTCTGGCACCCTGTGGCCTGGGAACATGAGAACGGTTTAATTCTGGAACCCTGTGACCTGGGAACATGTCTGAGGTTTGATGGTGGAAACCTGTGGCTTGGCAACATGACGGAGGTTTGTTTCTGGAACCCTGTTCCCTGGGAACATGACTGAGGTTTGATTCTGGACACCTTTGTGCTGGGAACATGACTGTGTTTTGATTGTGGAATCATGGGTCCTGCAAACGTGACTTAGGTTTGATTCTGGAACCATGTGTCCTGGGAATATGACTGAGGTTTGATTCTGGAAATCTGTGGCCTGGGAACTTGACAGAGGTTTGATGGCAGAAACCTGGGGACTGTCAACATGACTGAGGTTTGATTGTAGAACCCTGTGCCCTGGAAACATGACTGTGGTCTGGTACTGGAAACCCATGGCCTACGAATTTGACATTGGTTTGTTTCTGGAACCCTGTGACCTGGGAACATGACTGAGGTTTGATTCTGGAAAACTGTGGTCGGGGACTTGACTGAGGTTTGATGGCAGAAATCTGTGGACTGGAAACATGACTGAGGTTTGATTGTAGAACCCTGTGCCCTGGAAACATGACTGCGACCTGATACTTGAAACCCATGGCCTGGGAACTTGACATTGGTTTGATTCTGGAACCCTGTGGCCAGGAACAAGACTGAGGCGTGATTCTGGAATCCGGTGGCCTGGGAACATGACATCTGTTTAGATTGTGGAATACTGGGCCCTGGGAACCTGAGTGAGGCTTGGTTCTGGAACCCTGTGGACTGGGAAAATGACTGAGATTTTATTCTGAAATCCTGTGGCCTGGAAACATGACATCAGTGGATTCTTGAACCCTGTGGCCTGGGAACATGAGAACAGTTGGATTCTGGAACCCTGTGGCCTGGGAACATGTCTGAGGTTTGATGGTGGAAACCTGTGGCTTGGCAACATGAATGAGGTTTGTTACTGGAACCCTGTTCCCTGGGAATATGACTGAGGTTTGATTCTGGACACCTTTGTCCTGGGAACATGACTGTGGTTTGATTGTGGAACCATGGGTCCTGCAAACATGACTGAGGTTTGATTCTGGAACCATGTGTCCTGGGAATATGACTGAGGTTTGATTCTGGAAATCTGTGGCCTGGGAACTTGACTGAGGTTTGATGGCAGAAACCTGTGGAGTGGCAACATGACTGAGGTTTGATTGTAGAACCCTGTGCCCTGGAAACATGACTGTGGCCTGGTACTGGAAACCCATGGCCTAGGAATTTGACATTGGTTTGATTCTGGAACCCTGTGGCCTGGGAACATGACTGAGGCGTGATTCTGGAAAACTGTGGCCTGGGAATATGACTGAGGTTTGATTCTGGAAATTTGTGGCCTGGCAACTTGAGTGAGGTTTAATGGCAGAAATCTGTGGACTGGCAACATGACTGAGGTTTGATTGTAGAACCCTGTGCCCTGGAAACATGACTGCGACCTGATATTTGAAACCCATGGCCTGGGAACTTGACATTGGTTTGATTCCGGAACCCTGTGGCCAGGAACAAGACTGAGGCGTGATTCTGGAATCCTGTGGCCTGGGAACATGACATCTGTTTAGATTGTGGAATACTGGGCCCTGGGAACCTGACTGAGGCTTGGTTCTGGAACCCTGTGGAGTGGGAACATGACTGAGGTTTGATTCTGGAATCCTGTGGCCTGGGAACATGAGATCAGTGGATTCTTCAACCCTGTGGCCTGGGAACATGAGAACGGTTTGAATCTGGAACCCTGTGACCTGGGAACATGTCTGAGGTTTGATTGTGGAAACCTGTGGCTTGGCAACATGACTGAGGTTTGTTACTGGAACCCTCTTCCCTGGGAACATGACTGAGGTTTGATTCTGGACACCTTTGTCCTGGCAACATGACTGTGGTTTGATTGTGGAATCATGGGTCCTGCAAACATGACTGAGGTTTTATTTTGGAACCATGTGTCCTGGGAATATGACTGAGGTTTGATTCTGGAAATCTGTGGCCTGGGAACTTGACAGAGGTTTGATGGCAGAAACCTGTGGACTGGCAACATGACAGAGGTTTGATTGTAGAACCCTGTGGCCTGGAAATATGACTGTGGCCTGGTACTGGAAACCCATGGCCTGGGAATTTGACATTGGTTTGATTCTGAAACCCTGTGGCCTGGGAACATGATTGAGGCGTGATTCTGGAAACCTGTGGCCTGGGAACATGACATCTGTTTAGATTGTGGCATACTGTGCCCTGGGAACCGGACTGAAGGCTTGGTTCTGGAATCCTGTGGAGTGGGAACAAGACTGAGATTTTATTCTGGAACCATGTGTCCTGGGAATATGACTGAGGTTTGATTCTGGAAATCTGTGGCCTGGAAACTTGACTGAGGTTTGATGGCAGAAACCTGTGGACTGGCAACATGACTGAGGTTTGATTGTAGAACCCTGTGCCCTGGAAACATGACTGTGGGCTGGTACTGGAAACCCATGGCCTAGGAATTTGACATTGGTTTGATTCTGGAACCCTGTGGCCTGGGAACATGACTGAGGCGTGATTCTGGAAAACTGTGGCCTGGGAATATGACTGAGGTTTGATTCTGGAAATCTGTGGCCTGGGAACTTGACTGAGGTTTGATGGCAGAAATCTGTGGACTGGCAACATGACTGAGGTTTGATTGTAGAACCCTGTGCCCTGGAAACATGACTGCGACCTGATATTTGAAACCCATGGCCTGGGAACTTGACATTGGTTTGATTCCGGAACCCTGTGGCCAGGAACAAGACTGAGGCGTGATTCTGGAATCCTGTGTCCTGGGAACATGACATCTGTTTAGATTGTGGAATACTGGGCCCTGGGAACCTGACTGAGGCTTGGTTCTGGAACCCTGTGGACTGGGAACATGACTGAGGATTTATTCTGGAATCCTGTGGCCTGGGAACATGACATCAGTGGATTCTTGAAACCTGTGGCCTGGGAACATGAGAACGGTTTGATTCTGGAACCCTGTGACCTGGGAACAAGTCTGAGGTTTGATTGTGGAAACCTGTGGCTTGGCAACATGACTGAGGTTTGTTACTGGAACCCTCTTCCCTGGGAACATGACTGAGGTTTGATTCTGGACACCTTTGTCCTGGGAACATGACTGTGGTTTGATTGTGGAACCATGGGTCCTGCAAACATGACTGAGGTTTGATTCTGGAACCATGTGTCCTGGGAATATGACTGAGGTTTGATTCTGGAAATCTGTGGCCTGGGAACTTGACTGAGGTTTGATGGCAGAAACCTGGGGACTGGCAACATGACAGAGGTTTGATTGTAGAACCCTGTGGCCTGGAAATATGACTGTGGCCTGGTACTGGAAACCCATGGCCTGGGAAATTGACATTGGTTTGATTCTGCAACCCTGTGGCCTGGGAACATGACTGAGGCGTGATTCTGGAAAACTGTGGCCTGGGAATATGACTGAGGTTTGATTCTGGAAATCTGTGGCCTGGGAACTTGACTGAGGTTTGATGGCAGAAATCTGTGGACTGGCAACATGACTGAGGTTTGATTGTAGAACCCTGTGCCCTGGAAACATGACTGCGACCTGATATTTGAAACCCATGGCCTGGGAACTTGACATTGTTTTGATTCCGGAACCCTGTGGCCAGGAACAAGACTGAGGCGTGATTCTGGAATTCTGTGGCCTGGGAACAAGTCTGAGGTTTGATTGTGGAAACCTGTGGCTTGGCAACATGAATGAGGTTTGTTACTGGAACCCTCTTCCCTGGGAACATGACTGAGGTTTGATTCTGGACACCTTTGTCCTGGGAACATGACTGTGGTTTGATTGTGGAACCATGGGTCCTGCAAACATGACTGAGGTTTTATTCTGGAACCATGTGTCTTGGGAATATGACTGAGGTTTGATTCTGGAAATCTGTGGCCTGGGAAGTTGACTGAGGTTTGATTGTAGAACCCTGTGGCCTGGAAATATGACTGTGGCCTGGTACTGGAAACCCATGGCCTGGGAAATTGACATTGGTTTGATTCTGAAACCCTGTGGCCTGGGACCATGATTGAGGCGTGATTCTGGAAACCTGTGGCCTGGGAACATGACATCTGTTTAGATTGTGGCATACTGTGCCCTGGGAACCGGACTGAAGGCTTGGTTCTAGAATCCTGTGGACTGGGAACAAGACTGAGGTTTGAGTCTGGAACCATGTGGCCTGGGAATATGACTGATGTTAGATCGTGGAATCCTGTGGCCTGGGAACATGACATCGGTTTGGATTCTGGTACCCTGTTGCCTGGGAACATGAAATCGCTTTGATTGTGGAAACCTGTGGTCTGGGAATATGACTGAGGTTTGATGGTGGTACCCTCTGGCCTGGCAACATGACTGAGGTTTGATTCTGGATCCCTGTGGCCTGGGAACATGACTGAGGCTTGATTCTGGAACCCTGTGGCATGGGAATATGTCTGAGTTTTGATGGTGGAAAACTGTGGCTTGGCAAAATGACTGAGGTTTGTTACTGGAACCCTGTTCCCTGGGAACATGACTGAGGATTAATTCTGGACACCTTTGTCCTGGGAACATGACTGTGGTTTGATTGTGGAACCGTGGGTCCTGCAATCATGACTGAGGTTTTTTTTCTGGAACCATGTGTCCTGGGAATATGACTGAGGTTTGAGTCTGGAAATCTGTGGCCTGGGAAATTGACTGAAGTTTGATGGCAGAAACCTGTGGACTGGCAAAATGACAGAGGTTTGATTGTTGAACCCTGTGGCCTGGAAGCATGACTGTGGCCTGGTACTGGAAACCCATGGCCTAGGAATTTGACATTGGTTTGTTTCTGGAACCCTCTGGCCTGGGAACATGACGGAGGTTTGATTCTGGAACCCTGTAGGCTTCGAACATAACTGAGGATTGTTTCTGGAACCCTGTGGCCTGGGAACATGACATCAGTGGATTCTGGCACCCTGTGGCCTGGGAACATGAGAACGGTTTAATTCTGGAACCCTGTGACCTGGGAACATGTCTGAGGTTTGATGGTGGAAACCTGTGGCTTGGCAACATGACGGAGGTTTGTTTCTGGAACCCTGTTCCCTGGGAACATGACTGAGGTTTGATTCTGGAAACCTTTGTGCTGGGAACATGACTGTGTTTTGATTGTGGAATCATGGGTCCTGCAAACATGACTTAGGTTTGATTCTGGAACCATGTGTCCTGGGAATATGACTGAGGTTTGATTCTGGAAATCTGTGGCCTGGGAACTTGACAGAGGTTTGATGGCAGAAACCTGGGGACTGGCAACATGACTGAGGTTTGATTGTAGAACCCTGTGCCCTGGAAACATGACTGTGGTCTGGTACTGGAAACCCATGGCCTACGAATTTGACATTGGTTTGTTTCTGGAACCCTGTGACCTGGGAACATGACTGAAGTTTGATTCTGGAAAACTGTGGTCGGGGACTTGACTGAGGTTTGATGGCAGAAATCTGTGGACTGGAAACATTACTGAGGTTTGATTGTAGAACCCTGTGCCCTGGAAACATGACTGCGACCTGATACTTGAAACCCATGGCCTGGGAACTTGACATTGGTTTGATTCTGGAACCCTGTGGCCAGGAACAAGACTGAGGCGTGATTCTGGAATCCTGTGGCCTGGGAACATGACATCTGTTTAGATTGTGGAATACTGGGCCCTGGGAACCTGAGTGAGGCTTGGTTCTGGAACCCTGTGGACTGGGAACATGACTGAGGATTTATTCTGGAATCCTGTGGCCTGGGAACATGACATCAGTGGATTCTTCAACCCTGTGGCTTGGGAACATGAGAACGGTTGGATTTTGGAACACTGTGGCCTGGGAACATGACTGAGGTTTGATGTTGGAAACCTGTGGCTTGGCAACATGAATGAGGTTTGTTACTGGAACCCTGTTCCCTGGGAATATGACTGAGGTTTGATTCTGGACACCTTTGTCCTGGGAACATGACTGTGGTTTGATTGTGGAACCATGGGTCCTGCAAACATGACTGAGGTTTGATTCTGGAACCATGTGTCCTGGGAATATGACTGAGGTTTGATTCTGGAAATCTGTGGCCTGGGAACTTGACTGAGGTTTGATGGCAGAAACCTGTGGACTGGCAACATGACTGAGGTTTGATTGTAGAACCCTGTGCCCTGGAAACATGACTGTGGCCTGGTACTGGAAACCCATGGCCTAGGAATTTGACATTGGTTTGATTCTGGAACCCTGTGGCCTGGGAACATGACTGAGGCGTGATTCTGGAAAACTGTGGCCTGGGAATATGACTGAGGTTTGATTCTGGAAATCTGTGGCCTGGGAACTTGACTGAGGTTTAATGGCAGAAACCTGTGGACTGGCAACATGACTGAGGTTTGATTGTAGAAACCTGTGCCCTGGAAACATGACTGCGACCTGATATTTGAAACCCATGGCCTGGGAACTTGACATTGGTTTGATTCCGGAACCCTGTGGCCAGGAACAAGACTGAGGCGTGATTCTGGAATCCTGTGGCCTGGGAACATGACATCTGTTTAGATTGTGGAATACTGGGCCCTGGGAACCTGAGTGAGGCTTGGTTCTGGAGCCCTGTGGCCTGGGAACATGACTGAGGATTGATTCTGGAACCCTGTAGCCTGCGAACATAACTGAGGATTGTTTCTGGAACCCTGTGGCCTGGGAACATGACATCAGTGGATTCTTGAACCCTGTGGCCTGGGAACATGAGAACGGTTTAATTCTGGAACCCTGTGACCTGGGAACATGTCTGAGGTTTGATGGTGGAAACCTGTGGCTTGGCAACATGACTGAGGTTTGTTTCTGGAACCCTGTTCCCTGGGAACATGACTGAGGTTTGATTCTGGACACCTTTGTGCTGGGACAATGACTGTGTTTTGATTGTGGAATCATGGGTCCTGCAAACATGACTGAGGTTTGATTCTGGAACCATGTGTCCTGGGAATATGACTGAGGTTTGATTCTGGAAATCTGTGGCCTGGGAACTTGACAGAGGTTTGATGGCAGAAACCTGGGGACTTGCAACATGACTGAGGTTTGATTGTAGAACCCTGTGCCCTGGAAACATGACTGCGACCTGATACTTGAAACCCATGGCCTGGGAACTTGACATTGGTTTGATTCTGGAACCCTGTGGCCAGGAACAAGACTGAGGCGTGATTCTGGAATCCTGTGGCCTGGGAACATGACATCTGTTTAGATTGTGGAATACTGGGCCCTGGGAACCTGACTGAGGCTTGGTTCTGGAACCCTGTGGACTGGGAACATGACTGAGGATTTATTCTGGAATCCTGTGGCAGGGAACATGACATCAGTGGATTCTTCAACCCTGTGGCCTGGGAACATGAGAATGGTTGGATTTTGGAACACTGTGGCCTGGGAACATGTCTGAGGTTTGATGTTGGAAACCTGTGGCTTGGCAACATGAATGAGGTTTGTTACTGGAACCCTCTTCCCTGGGAACATGACTGAGGTTTGATTCTGGACACCTTTGTCCTGGGAACATGACTGTGGTTTGATTGTGGAACCATGGGTCCTGCAAACATGACTGAGGTTTGATTCTGGAACCATGTGTCCTGGGAATATGACTGAGGTTTGATTCTGGAAATCTGTGGCCTGGGAAGTTGACTGAGGTTTGATGGCAGAAACCTGTGGACTGGCAACATGACAGAGGTTTGATTGTAGAACCCTGTGGCCTGGAAATATGACTGTGGCCTGGTACTGGAAACCCATGGCCTGGGAAATTGACATTGGTTTGATTCTGAAACCCTGTGGCCTGGGAACATGATTGAGGCGTGATTCTGGAAACCTGTGGCCTGGGAACATGACATCTGTTTGGATTGTGGCATACTGTGCCCTGGGAACCGGACTGAAGGCTTGGTTCTGGAATCCTGTGGAGTGGGAACAAGACTGAGATTTTATTCTGGAACCATGTGTCCTGGGAATATGACTGAGGTTTGATTCTGGAAATCTGTGGCCTGGAAACTTGACTGAGGTTTGATGGCAGAAACCTGTGGACTGGCAACATGACTGAGGTTTGATTGTAGAACCCTGTGCCCTGGAAACATGACTGTGGCCTGGTACTGGAAACCCATGGCCTAGGAATTTGACATTGGTTTGATTCTGGAACCCTGTGGCCTGGGAACATGACTGAGGCGTGATTCTGGAAAACTGTGGCCTGGGAATATGACTGAGGTTTGATTCTGGAAATCTGTGGCCTGGGAACTTGACTGAGGTTTGATGGCAGAAATCTGTGGACTGGCAACATGACTGAGGTTTGATTGTAGAACCCTGTGCCCTGGAAACATGACTGCGACCTGATATTTGAAACCCATGGCCTGGGAACTTGACATTGGTTTGATTCCGGAACCCTGTGGCCAGGAACAAGACTGAGGCGTGATTCTGGAATCCTGTGTCCTGGGAACATGACATCTGTTTAGATTGTGGAATACTGGGCCCTGGGAACCTGACTGAGGCTTGGTTCTGGAACCCTGTGGACTGGGAACATGACTGAGGATTTATTCTGGAATCCTGTGGCCTGGGAACATGACATCAGTGGATTCTTGAAACCTGTGGCCTGGGAACATGAGAACGGTTTGATTCTGGAACCCTGTGACCTGGGAACAAGTCTGAGGTTTGATTGTGGAAACCTGTGGCTTGGCAACATGACTGAGGTTTGTTACTGAAACCCTCTTCCCTGGGAACATGACTGAGGTTTGATTCTGGACACCTTTGTCCTGGGAACATGACTGTGGTTTGATTGTGGAACCATGGGTCCTGCAAACATGACTGAGGTTTGATTCTGGAACCATGTGTCCTGGGAATATGACTGAGGTTTGATTCTGGAAATCTGTGGCCTGGGAACTTGACTGAGGTTTGATGGCAGAAACCTGGGGACTGGCAACATGACAGAGGTTTGATTGTAGAACCCTGTGGCCTGGTACTGGAAACCCATGGCCTGGGAAATTGACATTGGTTTGATTCTGCAACCCTGTGGCCTGGGAACATGACTGAGGCGTGATTCTGGAAAACTGTGGCCTGGGAATATGACTGAGGTTTGATTCTGGAAATCTGTGGCCTGGGAACTTGACTGAGGTTTGATGGCAGAAATCTGTGGACTGGCAACATGACTGAGGTTTGATTGTAGAACCCTGTGCCCTGGAAACATGACTGCGACCTGATATTTGAAACCCATGGCCTGGGAACTTGACATTGTTTTGATTCCGGAACCCTGTGGCCAGGAACAAGACTGAGGCGTGATTCTGGAATCCTGTGGCCTGGGAACAAGTCTGAGGTTTGATTGTGGAAACCTGTGGCTTGGCAACATGAATGAGGTTTGTTACTGGAACCCTCTTCCCTGGGAACATGACTGAGG
Organism: Balaenoptera borealis; assembly: GCF_965194805.1. Lineage (NCBI taxonomy): Eukaryota > Metazoa > Chordata > Mammalia > Artiodactyla > Balaenopteridae > Balaenoptera > Balaenoptera borealis. Next base: position 289,026 of record NW_028123387.1, on the reverse strand, counting down.
TTTGATTCTGGACACCTTTGTCCTGGGAACATGACTGTGGTTTGATTGTGGAACCATGGGTCCTGCAAACATGACTGAGGTTTTATTCTGGAACCATGTGTCTTGGGAATATGACTGAGGTTTGATTCTGGAAATCTGTGGCCTGGGAAGTTGACTGAGGTTTGATTGTAGAACCCTGTGGCCTGGAAATATGACTGTGGCCTGGTACTGGAAACCCATGGCCTGGGAAATTGACATTGGTTTGATTCTGAAACCCTGTGGCCTGGGACCATGATTGAGGCGTGATTCTGGAAACCTGTGGCCTGGGAACATGACATCTGTTTAGATTGTGGCATACTGTGCCCTGGGAACCGGACTGAAGGCTTGGTTCTAGAATCCTGTGGACTGGGAACAAGACTGAGGTTTGAGTCTGGAACCATGTGGCCTGGGAATATGACTGATGTTAGATCGTGGAATCCTGTGGCCTGGGAACATGACATCGGTTTGGATTCTGGTACCCTGTTGCCTGGGAACATGAAATCGCTTTGATTGTGGAAACCTGTGGTCTGGGAATATGACTGAGGTTTGATGGTGGTACCCTCTGGCCTGGCAACATGACTGAGGTTTGATTCTGGATCCCTGTGGCCTGGGAACATGACTGAGGCTTGATTCTGGAACCCTGTGGCATGGGAATATGTCTGAGTTTTGATGGTGGAAAACTGTGGCTTGGCAAAATGACTGAGGTTTGTTACTGGAACCCTGTTCCCTGGGAACATGACTGAGGATTAATTCTGGACACCTTTGTCCTGGAAACATGACTGTGGTTTGATTGTGGAACCGTGGGTCCTGCAAACATGACTGAGGTTTTTTTTCTGGAACCATGTGTCCTGGGAATATGACTGAGGTTTGAGTCTGGAAATCTGTGGCCTGGGAAATTGACTGAAGTTTGATGGCAGAAACCTGTGGACTGGCAAAATGACAGAGGTTTGATTGTTGAACCCTGTGGCCTGGAAACATGACTGTGGCCTGGTACTGGAAACCCATGGCCTAGGAATTTGACATTGGTTTGTTTCTGGAACCCTCTGGCCTGGGAACATGACGGAGGTTTGATTCTGGAACCCTGTAGGCTTCGAACATAACTGAGGATTGTTTCTGGAACCCTGTGGCCTGGGAACATGACATCAGTGGATTCTGGCACCCTGTGGCCTGGGAACATGAGAACGGTTTAATTCTGGAACCCTGTGACCTGGGAACATGTCTGAGGTTTGATGGTGGAAACCTGTGGCTTGGCAACATGACGGAGGTTTGTTTCTGGAACCCTGTTCCCTGGGAACATGACTGAGGTTTAATTCTGGAAACCTTTGTGCTGGGAACATGACTGTGTTTTGATTGTGGAATCATGGGTCCTGCAAACATGACTTAGGTTTGATTCTGGAACCATGTGTCCTGGGAATATGACTGAGGTTTGATTCTGGAAATCTGTGGCCTGGGAACTTGACAGAGGTTTGATGGCAGAAACCTGGGGACTGGCAACATGACTGAGGTTTGATTGTAGAACCCTGTGCCCTGGAAACATGACTGTGGTCTGGTACTGGAAACCCATGGCCTACGAATTTGACATTGGTTTGTTTCTGGAACCCTGTGACCTGGGAACATGACTGAGGTTTGATTCTGGAAAACTGTGGTCGGGGACTTGACTGAGGTTTGATGGCAGAAATCTGTGGACTGGAAACATTACTGAGGTTTGATTGTAGAACCCTGTGCCCTGGAAACATGACTGCGACCTGATACTTGAAACCCATGGCCTGGGAACTTGACATTGGTTTGATTCTGGAACCCTGTGGCCAGGAACAAGACTGAGGCGTGATTCTGGAATCCTGTGGCCTGGGAACATGACATCTGTTTAGATTGTGGAATACTGGGCCCTGGGAACCTGAGTGAGGCTTGGTTCTGGAACCCTGTGGACTGGGAACATGAGTGAGGATTTATTCTGGAATCCTGTGGCCTGGGAACATGACATCAGTGGATTCTTCAACCCTGTGGCCTGGGAACATGAGAACGGTTGGATTTTGGAACACTGTGGCCTGGGAACATGACTGAGGTTTGATGTTGGAAACCTGTGGCTTGGCAACATGAATGAGGTTTGTTACTGGAACCCTGTTCCCTGGGAATATGACTGAGGTTTGATTCTGGACACCTTTGTCCTGGGAACATGACTGTGGTTTGATTGTGGAACCATGGGTCCTGCAAACATGACTGAGGTTTGATTCTGGAACCATGTGTCCTGGGAATATGACTGAGGTTTGATTCTGGAAATCTGTGGCCTGGGAACTTGACTGAGGTTTGATGGCAGAAACCTGTGGACTGGCAACATGACTGAGGTTTGATTGTAGAACCCTGTGCCCTGGAAACATGACTGTGGCCTGGTACTGGAAACCCATGGCCTAGGAATTTGACATTGGTTTGATTCTGGAACCCTGTGGCCTGGGAACATGACTGAGGCGTGATTCTGGAAAACTGTGGCCTGGGAATATGACTGAGGTTTGATTCTGGAAATCTGTGGCCTGGGAACTTGACTGAGGTTTAATGGCAGAAACCTGTGGACTGGCAACATGACTGAGGTTTGATTGTAGAAACCTGTGCCCTGGAAACATGACTGCGACCTGATATTTGAAACCCATGGCCTGGGAACTTGACATTGGTTTGATTCCGGAACCCTGTGGCCAGGAACAAGACTGAGGCGTGATTCTGGAATCCTGTGGCCTGGGAACATGACATCTGTTTAGATTGTGGAATACTGGGCCCTGGGAACCTGAGTGAGGCTTGGTTCTGGAGCCCTGTGGCCTGGGAACATGACTGAGGATTGATTCTGGAACCCTGTAGCCTGCGAACATAACTGAGGATTGTTTCTGGAACCCTGTGGCCTGGGAACATGACATCAGTGGATTCTTGAACCCTGTGGCCTGGGAACATGAGAACGGTTTAATTCTGGAACCCTGTGACCTGGGAACATGTCTGAGGTTTGATGGTGGAAACCTGTGGCTTGGCAACATGACTGAGGTTTGTTTCTGGAACCCTGTTCCCTGGGAACATGACTGAGGTTTGATTCTGGACACCTTTGTGCTGGGACAATGACTGTGTTTTGATTGTGGAATCATGGGTCCTGCAAACATGACTGAGGTTTGATTCTGGAACCATGTGTCCTGGGAATATGACTGAGGTTTGATTCTGGAAATCTGTGGCCTGGGAACTTGACAGAGGTTTGATGGCAGAAACCTGGGGACTTGCAACATGACTGAGGTTTGATTGTAGAACCCTGTGCCCTGGAAACATGACTGCGACCTGATACTTGAAACCCATGGCCTGGGAACTTGACATTGGTTTGATTCTGGAACCCTGTGGCCAGGAACAAGACTGAGGCGTGATTCTGGAATCCTGTGGCCTGGGAACATGACATCTGTTTAGATTGTGGAATACTGGGCCCTGGGAACCTGACTGAGGCTTGGTTCTGGAACCCTGTGGACTGGGAACATGACTGAGGATTTATTCTGGAATCCTGTGGCAGGGAACATGACATCAGTGGATTCTTCAACCCTGTGGCCTGGGAACATGAGAATGGTTGGATTTTGGAACACTGTGGCCTGGGAACATGTCTGAGGTTTGATGTTGGAAACCTGTGGCTTGGCAACATGAATGAGGTTTGTTACTGGAACCCTCTTCCCTGGGAACATGACTGAGGTTTGATTCTGGACACCTTTGTCCTGGGAACATGACTGTGGTTTGATTGTGGAACCATGGGTCCTGCAAACATGACTGAGGTTTGATTCTGGAACCATGTGTCCTGGGAATATGACTGAGGTTTGATTCTGGAAATCTGTGGCCTGGGAAGTTGACTGAGGTTTGATGGCAGAAACCTGTGGACTGGCAACATGACAGAGGTTTGATTGTAGAACCCTGTGGCCTGGAAATATGACTGTGGCCTGGTACTGGAAACCCATGGCCTGGGAAATTGACATTGGTTTGATTCTGAAACCCTGTGGCCTGGGAACATGATTGAGGCGTGATTCTGGAAACCTGTGGCCTGGGAACATGACATCTGTTTGGATTGTGGCATACTGTGCCCTGGGAACCGGACTGAAGGCTTGGTTCTGGAATCCTGTGGAGTGGGAACAAGACTGAGATTTTATTCTGGAACCATGTGTCCTGGGAATATGACTGAGGTTTGATTCTGGAAATCTGTGGCCTGGAAACTTGACTGAGGTTTGATGGCAGAAACCTGTGGACTGGCAACATGACTGAGGTTTGATTGTAGAACCCTGTGCCCTGGAAACATGACTGTGGCCTGGTACTGGAAACCCATGGCCTAGGAATTTGACATTGGTTTGATTCTGGAACCCTGTGGCCTGGGAACATGACTGAGGCGTGATTCTGGAAAACTGTGGCCTGGGAATATGACTGAGGTTTGATTCTGGAAATCTGTGGCCTGGGAACTTGACTGAGGTTTGATGGCAGAAATCTGTGGACTGGCAACATGACTGAGGTTTGATTGTAGAACCCTGTGCCCTGGAAACATGACTGCGACCTGATATTTGAAACCCATGGCCTGGGAACTTGACATTGGTTTGATTCCGGAACCCTGTGGCCAGGAACAAGACTGAGGCGTGATTCTGGAATCCTGTGTCCTGGGAACATGACATCTGTTTAGATTGTGGAATACTGGGCCCTGGGAACCTGACTGAGGCTTGGTTCTGGAACCCTGTGGACTGGGAACATGACTGAGGATTTATTCTGGAATCCTGTGGCCTGGGAACATGACATCAGTGGATTCTTGAAACCTGTGGCCTGGGAACATGAGAACGGTTTGATTCTGGAACCCTGTGACCTGGGAACAAGTCTGAGGTTTGATTGTGGAAACCTGTGGCTTGGCAACATGACTGAGGTTTGTTACTGAAACCCTCTTCCCTGGGAACATGACTGAGGTTTGATTCTGGACACCTTTGTCCTGGGAACATGACTGTGGTTTGATTGTGGAACCATGGGTCCTGCAAACATGACTGAGGTTTGATTCTGGAACCATGTGTCCTGGGAATATGACTGAGGTTTGATTCTGGAAATCTGTGGCCTGGGAACTTGACTGAGGTTTGATGGCAGAAACCTGTGGACTGGCAACATGACAGAGGTTTGATTGTAGAACCCTGTGGCCTGGTACTGGAAACCCATGGCCTGGGAAATTGACATTGGTTTGATTCTGCAACCCTGTGGCCTGGGAACATGACTGAGGCGTGATTCTGGAAAACTGTGGCCTGGGAATATGACTGAGGTTTGATTCTGGAAATCTGTGGCCTGGGAACTTGACTGAGGTTTGATGGCAGAAATCTGTGGACTGGCAACATGACTGAGGTTTGATTGTAGAACCCTGTGCCCTGGAAACATGACTGCGACCTGATATTTGAAACCCATGGCCTGGGAACTTGACATTGTTTTGATTCCGGAACCCTGTGGCCAGGAACAAGACTGAGGCGTGATTCTGGAATCCTGTGGCCTGGGAACAAGTCTGAGGTTTGATTGTGGAAACCTGTGGCTTGGCAACATGAATGAGGTTTGTTACTGGAACCCTCTTCCCTGGGAACATGACTGAGGTTTGATTCTGGACACCTTTGTCCTGGGAACATGACTGTGGTTTGATTGTGGAACCATGGGTCCTGCAAACATGACTGAGGTTTTATTCTGGAACCATGTGTCTTGGGAATATGACTGAGGTTTGATTCTGGAAATCTGTGGCCTGGGAAGTTGACTGAGGTTTGATTGTAGAACCCTGTGGCCTGGAAATATGACTGTGGCCTGGTACTGGAAACCCATGGCCTGGGAAATTGACATTGGTTTGATTCTGAAACCCTGTGGCCTGGGACCATGATTGAGGCGTGATTCTGGAAACCTGTGGCCTGGGAACATGACATCTGTTTAGATTGTGGCATACTGTGCCCTGGGAACCGGACTGAAGGCTTGGTTCTAGAATCCTGTGGACTGGGAACAAGACTGAGGTTTGAGTCTGGAACCATGTGGCCTGGGAATATGACTGATGTTAGATCGTGGAATCCTGTGGCCTGGGAACATGACATCGGTTTGGATTCTGGTACCCTGTTGCCTGGGAACATGAAATCGCTTTGATTGTGGAAACCTGTGGTCTGGGAATATGACTGAGGTTTGATGGTGGTACCCTCTGGCCTGGCAACATGACTGAGGTTTGATTCTGGATCCCTGTGGCCTGGGAACATGACTGAGGCTTGATTCTGGAACCCTGTGGCATGGGAATATGTCTGAGTTTTGATGGTGGAAAACTGTGGCTTGGCAAAATGACTGAGGTTTGTTACTGGAACCCTGTTCCCTGGGAACATGACTGAGGATTAATTCTGGACACCTTTGTCCTGGAAACATGACTGTGGTTTGATTGTGGAACCGTGGGTCCTGCAAACATGACTGAGGTTTTTTTTCTGGAACCATGTGTCCTGGGAATATGACTGAGGTTTGAGTCTGGAAATCTGTGGCCTGGGAAATTGACTGAAGTTTGATGGCAGAAACCTGTGGACTGGCAAAATGACAGAGGTTTGATTGTTGAACCCTGTGGCCTGGAAACATGACTGTGGCCTGGTACTGGAAACCCATGGCCTAGGAATTTGACATTGGTTTGTTTCTGGAACCCTCTGGCCTGGGAACATGACGGAGGTTTGATTCTGGAACCCTGTAGGCTTCGAACATAACTGAGGATTGTTTCTGGAACCCTGTGGCCTGGGAACATGACATCAGTGGATTCTGGCACCCTGTGGCCTGGGAACATGAGAACGGTTTAATTCTGGAACCCTGTGACCTGGGAACATGTCTGAGGTTTGATGGTGGAAACCTGTGGCTTGGCAACATGACGGAGGTTTGTTTCTGGAACCCTGTTCCCTGGGAACATGACTGAGGTTTAATTCTGGAAACCTTTGTGCTGGGAACATGACTGTGTTTTGATTGTGGAATCATGGGTCCTGCAAACATGACTTAGGTTTGATTCTGGAACCATGTGTCCTGGGAATATGACTGAGGTTTGATTCTGGAAATCTGTGGCCTGGGAACTTGACAGAGGTTTGATGGCAGAAACCTGGGGACTGGCAACATGACTGAGGTTTGATTGTAGAACCCTGTGCCCTGGAAACATGACTGTGGTCTGGTACTGGAAACCCATGGCCTACGAATTTGACATTGGTTTGTTTCTGGAACCCTGTGACCTGGGAACATGACTGAGGTTTGATTCTGGAAAACTGTGGTCGGGGACTTGACTGAGGTTTGATGGCAGAAATCTGTGGACTGGAAACATTACTGAGGTTTGATTGTAGAACCCTGTGCCCTGGAAACATGACTGCGACCTGATACTTGAAACCCATGGCCTGGGAACTTGACATTGGTTTGATTCTGGAACCCTGTGGCCAGGAACAAGACTGAGGCGTGATTCTGGAATCCTGTGGCCTGGGAACATGACATCTGTTTAGATTGTGGAATACTGGGCCCTGGGAACCTGAGTGAGGCTTGGTTCTGGAACCCTGTGGACTGGGAACATGAGTGAGGATTTATTCTGGAATCCTGTGGCCTGGGAACATGACATCAGTGGATTCTTCAACCCTGTGGCCTGGGAACATGAGAACGGTTGGATTTTGGAACACTGTGGCCTGGGAACATGACTGAGGTTTGATGTTGGAAACCTGTGGCTTGGCAACATGAATGAGGTTTGTTACTGGAACCCTGTTCCCTGGGAATATGACTGAGGTTTGATTCTGGACACCTTTGTCCTGGGAACATGACTGTGGTTTGATTGTGGAACCATGGGTCCTGCAAACATGACTGAGGTTTGATTCTGGAACCATGTGTCCTGGGAATATGACTGAGGTTTGATTCTGGAAATCTGTGGCCTGGGAACTTGACTGAGGTTTGATGGCAGAAACCTGTGGACTGGCAACATGACTGAGGTTTGATTGTAGAACCCTGTGCCCTGGAAACATGACTGTGGCCTGGTACTGGAAACCCATGGCCTAGGAATTTGACATTGGTTTGATTCTGGAACCCTGTGGCCTGGGAACATGACTGAGGCGTGATTCTGGAAAACTGTGGCCTGGGAATATGACTGAGGTTTGATTCTGGAAATCTGTGGCCTGGGAACTTGACTGAGGTTTAATGGCAGAAACCTGTGGACTGGCAACATGACTGAGGTTTGATTGTAGAAACCTGTGCCCTGGAAACATGACTGCGACCTGATATTTGAAACCCATGGCCTGGGAACTTGACATTGGTTTGATTCCGGAACCCTGTGGCCAGGAACAAGACTGAGGCGTGATTCTGGAATCCTGTGGCCTGGGAACATGACATCTGTTTAGATTGTGGAATACTGGGCCCTGGGAACCTGAGTGAGGCTTGGTTCTGGAGCCCTGTGGCCTGGGAACATGACTGAGGATTGATTCTGGAACCCTGTAGCCTGCGAACATAACTGAGGATTGTTTCTGGAACCCTGTGGCCTGGGAACATGACATCAGTGGATTCTTGAACCCTGTGGCCTGGGAACATGAGAACGGTTTAATTCTGGAACCCTGTGACCTGGGAACATGTCTGAGGTTTGATGGTGGAAACCTGTGGCTTGGCAACATGACTGAGGTTTGTTTCTGGAACCCTGTTCCCTGGGAACATGACTGAGGTTTGATTCTGGACACCTTTGTGCTGGGACAATGACTGTGTTTTGATTGTGGAATCATGGGTCCTGCAAACATGACTGAGGTTTGATTCTGGAACCATGTGTCCTGGGAATATGACTGAGGTTTGATTCTGGAAATCTGTGGCCTGGGAACTTGACAGAGGTTTGATGGCAGAAACCTGGGGACTTGCAACATGACTGAGGTTTGATTGTAGAACCCTGTGCCCTGGAAACATGACTGCGACCTGATACTTGAAACCCATGGCCTGGGAACTTGACATTGGTTTGATTCTGGAACCCTGTGGCCAGGAACAAGACTGAGGCGTGATTCTGGAATCCTGTGGCCTGGGAACATGACATCTGTTTAGATTGTGGAATACTGGGCCCTGGGAACCTGACTGAGGCTTGGTTCTGGAACCCTGTGGACTGGGAACATGACTGAGGATTTATTCTGGAATCCTGTGGCAGGGAACATGACATCAGTGGATTCTTCAACCCTGTGGCCTGGGAACATGAGAATGGTTGGATTTTGGAACACTGTGGCCTGGGAACATGTCTGAGGTTTGATGTTGGAAACCTGTGGCTTGGCAACATGAATGAGGTTTGTTACTGGAACCCTCTTCCCTGGGAACATGACTGAGGTTTGATTCTGGACACCTTTGTCCTGGGAACATGACTGTGGTTTGATTGTGGAACCATGGGTCCTGCAAACATGACTGAGGTTTGATTCTGGAACCATGTGTCCTGGGAATATGACTGAGGTTTGATTCTGGAAATCTGTGGCCTGGGAAGTTGACTGAGGTTTGATGGCAGAAACCTGTGGACTGGCAACATGACAGAGGTTTGATTGTAGAACCCTGTGGCCTGGAAATATGACTGTGGCCTGGTACTGGAAACCCATGGCCTGGGAAATTGACATTGGTTTGATTCTGAAACCCTGTGGCCTGGGAACATGATTGAGGCGTGATTCTGGAAACCTGTGGCCTGGGAACATGACATCTGTTTGGATTGTGGCATACTGTGCCCTGGGAACCGGACTGAAGGCTTGGTTCTGGAATCCTGTGGAGTGGGAACAAGACTGAGATTTTATTCTGGAACCATGTGTCCTGGGAATATGACTGAGGTTTGATTCTGGAAATCTGTGGCCTGGAAACTTGACTGAGGTTTGATGGCAGAAACCTGTGGACTGGCAACATGACTGAGGTTTGATTGTAGAACCCTGTGCCCTGGAAACATGACTGTGGCCTGGTACTGGAAACCCATGGCCTAGGAATTTGACATTGGTTTGATTCTGGAACCCTGTGGCCTGGGAACATGACTGAGGCGTGATTCTGGAAAACTGTGGCCTGGGAATATGACTGAGGTTTGATTCTGGAAATCTGTGGCCTGGGAACTTGACTGAGGTTTGATGGCAGAAATCTGTGGACTGGCAACATGACTGAGGTTTGATTGTAGAACCCTGTGCCCTGGAAACATGACTGCGACCTGATATTTGAAACCCATGGCCTGGGAACTTGACATTGGTTTGATTCCGGAACCCTGTGGCCAGGAACAAGACTGAGGCGTGATTCTGGAATCCTGTGTCCTGGGAACATGACATCTGTTTAGATTGTGGAATACTGGGCCCTGGGAACCTGACTGAGGCTTGGTTCTGGAACCCTGTGGACTGGGAACATGACTGAGGATTTATTCTGGAATCCTGTGGCCTGGGAACATGACATCAGTGGATTCTTGAAACCTGTGGCCTGGGAACATGAGAACGGTTTGATTCTGGAACCCTGTGACCTGGGAACAAGTCTGAGGTTTGATTGTGGAAACCTGTGGCTTGGCAACATGACTGAGGTTTGTTACTGGAACCCTCTTCCCTGGGAACATGACTGAGGTTTGATTCTGGACACCTTTGTCCTGGGAACATGACTGTGGTTTGATTGTGGAACCATGGGTCCTGCAAACATGACTGAGGTTTGATTCTGGAACCATGTGTCCTGGGAATATGACTGAGGTTTGATTCTGGAAATCTGTGGCCTGGGAACTTGACTGAGGTTTGATGGCAGAAACCTGTGGACTGGCAACATGACAGAGGTTTGATTGTAGAACCCTGTGGCCTGGTACTGGAAACCCATGGCCTGGGAAATTGACATTGGTTTGATTCTGCAACCCTGTGGCCTGGGAACATGACTGAGGCGTGATTCTGGAAAACTGTGGCCTGGGAATATGACTGAGGTTTGATTCTGGAAATCTGTGGCCTGGGAACTTGACTGAGGTTTGATGGCAGAAATCTGTGGACTGGCAACATGACTGAGGTTTGATTGTAGAACCCTGTGCCCTGGAAACATGACTGCGACCTGATATTTGAAACCCATGGCCTGGGAACTTGACATTGTTTTGATTCCGGAACCCTGTGGCCAGGAACAAGACTGAGGCGTGATTCTGGAATCCTGTGGCCTGGGAACAAGTCTGAGGTTTGATTGTGGAAACCTGTGGCTTGGCAACATGAATGAGGTTTGTTACTGGAACCCTCTTCCCTGGGAACATGACTGAGGTTTGATTCTGGACACCTTTGTCCTGGGAACATGACTGTGGTTTGATTGTGGAACCATGGGTCCTGCAAACATGACTGAGGTTTTATTCTGGAACCATGTGTCTTGGGAATATGACTGAGGTTTGATTCTGGAAATCTGTGGCCTGGGAAGTTGACTGAGGTTTGATTGTAGAACCCTGTGGCCTGGAAATATGACTGTGGCCTGGTACTGGAAACCCATGGCCTGGGAAATTGACATTGGTTTGATTCTGAAACCCTGTGGCCTGGGACTATGATTGAGGCGTGATTCTGGAAACCTGTGGCCTGGGAACATGACATCTGTTTAGATTGTGGCATACTGTGCCCTGGGAACCGGACTGAAGGCTTGGTTCTAGAATCCTGTGGACTGGGAACAAGACTGAGGTTTGAGTCTGGAACCATGTGGCCTGGGAATATGACTGATGTTAGATCGTGGAATCCTGTGGCCTGGGAACATGACATCGGTTTGGATTCTGGTACCCTGTTGCCTGGGAACATGAAATCGCTTTGATTGTGGAAACCTGTGGTCTGGGAATATGACTGAGGTTTGATGGTGGTACCCTCTGGCCTGGCAACATGACTGAGGTTTGATTCTGGATCCCTGTGGCCTGGGGACATGACTGAGGCTTGATTCTGGAACCCTGTGGCATGGGAATATGTCTGAGTTTTGATGGTGGAAAACTGTGGCTTGGCAAAATGACTGAGGTTTGTTACTGGAACCCTGTTCCCTGGGAACATGACTGAGGATTAATTCTGGACACCTTTGTCCTGGAAACATGACTGTGGTTTGATTGTGGAACCGTGGGTCCTGCAAACATGACTGAGGTTTTTTTTCTGGAACCATGTGTCCTGGGAATATGACTGAGGTTTGAGTCTGGAAATCTGTGGCCTGGGAAATTGACTGAAGTTTGATGGCAGAAACCTGTGGACTGGCAAAATGACAGAGGTTTGATTGTTGAACCCTGTGGCCTGGAAACATGACTGTGGCCTGGTACTGGAAACCCATGGCCTAGGAATTTGACATTGGTTTGTTTCTGGAACCCTCTGGCCTGGGAACATGACGGAGGTTTGATTCTGGAACCCTGTAGGCTTCGAACATAACTGAGGATTGTTTCTGGAACCCTGTGGCCTGGGAACATGACATCAGTGGATTCTGGCACCCTGTGGCCTGGGAACATGAGAACGGTTTAATTCTGGAACCCTGTGACCTGGGAACATGTCTGAGGTTTGATGGTGGAAACCTGTGGCTTGGCAACATGACGGAGGTTTGTTTCTGGAACCCTGTTCCCTGGGAACATGACTGAGGTTTAATTCTGGAAACCTTTGTGCTGGGAACATGACTGTGTTTTGATTGTGGAATCATGGGTCCTGCAAACATGACTTAGGTTTGATTCTGGAACCATGTGTCCTGGGAATATGACTGAGGTTTGATTCTGGAAATCTGTGGCCTGGGAACTTGACAGAGGTTTGATGGCAGAAACCTGGGGACTGGCAACATGACTGAGGTTTGATTGTAGAACCCTGTGCCCTGGAAACATGACTGTGGTCTGGTACTGGAAACCCATGGCCTACGAATTTGACATTGGTTTGTTTCTGGAACCCTGTGACCTGGGAACATGACTGAGGTTTGATTCTGGAAAACTGTGGTCGGGGACTTGACTGAGGTTTGATGGCAGAAATCTGTGGACTGGCAACATTACTGAGGTTTGATTGTAGAACCCTGTGCCCTGGAAACATGACTGCGACCTGATACTTGAAACCCATGGCCTGGGAACTTGACATTGGTTTGATTCTGGAACCCTGTGGCCAGGAACAAGACTGAGGCGTGATTCTGGAATCCTGTGGCCTGGGAACATGACATCTGTTTAGATTGTGGAATACTGGGCCCTGGGAACCTGAGTGAGGCTTGGTTCTGGAACCCTGTGGACTGGGAACATGAGTGAGGATTTATTCTGGAATCCTGTGGCCTGGGAACATGACATCAGTGGATTCTTCAACCCTGTGGCCTGGGAACATGAGAACGGTTGGATTTTGGAACACTGTGGCCTGGGAACATGACTGAGGTTTGATGTTGAAAACCTGTGGCTTGGCAACATGAATGAGGTTTGTTACTGGAACCCTGTTCCCTGGGAATATGACTGAGGTTTGATTCTGGACACCTTTGTCCTGGGAACATGACTGTGGTTTGATTGTGGAACCATGGGTCCTGCAAACATGACTGAGGTTTGATTCTGGAACCATGTGTCCTGGGAATATGACTGAGGTTTGATTCTGGAAATCTGTGGCCTGGGAACTTGACTGAGGTTTGATGGCAGAAACCTGTGGACTGGCAACATGACTGAGGTTTGATTGTAGAACCCTGTGCCCTGGAAACATGACTGTGGCCTGGTACTGGAAACCCATGGCCTAGGAATTTGACATTGGTTTGATTCTGGAACCCTGTGGCCTGGGAACATGACTGAGGCGTGATTCTGGAAAACTGTGGCCTGGGAATATGACTGAGGTTTGATTCTGGAAATCTGTGGCCTGGGAACTTGACTGAGGTTTAATGGCAGAAACCTGTGGACTGGCAACATGACTGAGGTTTGATTGTAGAAACCTGTGCCCTGGAAACATGACTGCGACCTGATATTTGAAACCCATGGCCTGGGAACTTGACATTGGTTTGATTCCGGAACCCTGTGGCCAGGAACAAGACTGAGGCGTGATTCTGGAATCCTGTGGCCTGGGAACATGACATCTGTTTAGATTGTGGAATACTGGGCCCTGGGAACCTGAGTGAGGCTTGGTTCTGGAGCCCTGTGGCCTGGGAACATGACTGAGGATTGATTCTGGAACCCTGTAGCCTGCGAACATAACTGAGGATTGTTTCTGGAACCCTGTGGCCTGGGAACATGACATCAGTGGATTCTTGAACCCTGTGGCCTGGGAACATGAGAACGGTTTAATTCTGGAACCCTGTGACCTGGGAACATGTCTGAGGTTTGATGGTGGAAACCTGTGGCTTGGCAACATGACTGAGGTTTGTTTCTGGAACCCTGTTCCCTGGGAACATGACTGAGGTTTGATTCTGGACACCTTTGTGCTGGGACAATGACTGTGTTTTGATTGTGGAATCATGGGTCCTGCAAACATGACTGAGGTTTGATTCTGGAACCATGTGTCCTGGGAATATGACTGAGGTTTGATTCTGGAAATCTGTGGCCTGGGAACTTGACAGAGGTTTGATGGCAGAAACCTGGGGACTGGCAACATGACTGAGGTTTGATTGTAGAACCCTGTGCCCTGGAAACATGACTGCGACCTGATACTTGAAACCCATGGCCTGGGAACTTGACATTGGTTTGATTCTGGAACCCTGTGGCCAGGAACAAGACTGAGGCGTGATTCTGGAATCCTGTGGCCTGGGAACATGACATCTGTTTAGATTGTGGAATACTGGGCCCTGGGAACCTGACTGAGGCTTGGTTCTGGAACCCTGTGGACTGGGAACATGACTGAGGATTTATTCTGGAATCCTGTGGCCTGGGAACATGACATCAGTGGATTCTTCAACCCTGTGGCCTGGGAACATGAGAATGGTTGGATTTTGGAACACTGTGGCCTGGGAACATGTCTGAGGTTTGATGTTGGAAACCTGTGGCTTGGCAACATGAATGAGGTTTGTTACTGGAACCCTCTTCCCTGGGAACATGACTGAGGTTTGATTCTGGACACCTTTGTCCTGGGAACATGACTGTGGTTTGATTGTGGAACCATGGGTCCTGCAAACATGACTGAGGTTTGATTCTGGAACCATGTGTCCTGGGAATATGACTGAGGTTTGATTCTGGAAATCTGTGGCCTGGGAAGTTGACTGAGGTTTGATGGCAGAAACCTGTGGACTGGCAACATGACAGAGGTTTGATTGTAGAACCCTGTGGCCTGGAAATATGACTGTGGCCTGGTACTGGAAACCCATGGCCTGGGAAATTGACATTGGTTTGATTCTGAAACCCTGTGGCCTGGGAACATGATTGAGGCGTGATTCTGGAAACCTGGGGCCTGGGAACATGACATCTGTTTAGATTGTGGCATACTGTGCCCTGGGAACCGGACTGAAGGCTTGGTTCTGGAATCCTGTGGAGTGGGAACAAGACTGAGATTTTATTCTGGAACCATGTGTCCTGGGAATATGACTGAGGTTTGATTCTGGAAATCTGTGGCCTGGAAACTTGACTGAGGTTTGATGGCAGAAACCTGTGGACTGGCAACATGACTGAGGTTTGATTGTAGAACCCTGTGTCCTGGAAACATGACTGTGGCCTGGTACTGGAAACCCATGGCCTAGGAATTTGACATTGGTTTGATTCTGGAACCCTGTGGCCTGGGAACATGACTGAGGCGTGATTCTGGAAAACTGTGGCCTGGGAATATGACTGAGGTTTGATTCTGGAAATCTGTGGCCTGGGAACTTGACTGAGGTTTGATGGCAGAAATCTGTGGACTGGCAACATGACTGAGGTTTGATTGTAGAACCCTGTGCCCTGGAAACATGACTGCGACCTGATATTTGAAACCCATGGCCTGGGAACTTGACATTGGTTTGATTCCGGAACCCTGTGGCCAGGAACAAGACTGAGGCGTGATTCTGGAATCCTGTGTCCTGGGAACATGACATCTGTTTAGATTGTGGAATACTGGGCCCTGGGAACCTGACTGAGGCTTGGTTCTGGAACCCTGTGGACTGGGAACATGACTGAGGATTTATTCTGGAATCCTGTGGCCTGGGAACATGACATCAGTGGATTCTTGAAACCTGTGGCCTGGGAACATGAGAACGGTTTGATTCTGGAACCCTGTGACCTGGGAACAAGTCTGAGGTTTGATTGTGGAAACCTGTGGCTTGGCAACATGACTGAGGTTTGTTACTGGAACCCTCTTCCCTGGGAACATGACTGAGGTTTGATTCTGGACACCTTTGTCCTGGGAACATGACTGTGGTTTGATTGTGGAACCATGGGTCCTGCAAACATGACTGAGGTTTGATTCTGGAACCATGTGTCCTGGGAATATGACTGAGGTTTGATTCTGGAAATCTGTGGCCTGGGAACTTGACTGAGGTTTGATGGCAGAAACCTGTGGACTGGCAACATGACAGAGGTTTGATTGTAGAACCCTGTGGCCTGGTACTGGAAACCCATGGCCTGGGAAATTGACATTGGTTTGATTCTGCAACCCTGTGGCCTGGGAACATGACTGAGGCGTGATTCTGGAAAACTGTGGCCTGGGAATATGACTGAGGTTTGATTCTGGAAATCTGTGGCCTGGGAACTTGACTGAGGTTTGATGGCAGAAATCTGTGGACTGGCAACATGACTGAGGTTTGATTGTAGAACCCTGTGCCCTGGAAACATGACTGCGACCTGATATTTGAAACCCATGGCCTGGGAACTTGACATTGTTTTGATTCCGGAACCCTGTGGCCAGGAACAAGACTGAGGCGTGATTCTGGAATCCTGTGGCCTGGGAACAAGTCTGAGGTTTGATTGTGGAAACCTGTGGCTTGGCAACATGAATGAGGTTTGTTACTGGAACCCTCTTCCCTGGGAACATGACTGAGGTTTGATTCTGGACACCTTTGTCCTGGGAACATGACTGTGGTTTGATTGTGGAACCATGGGTCCTGCAAACATGACTGAGGTTTTATTCTGGAACCATGTGTCTTGGGAATATGACTGAGGTTTGATTCTGGAAATCTGTGGCCTGGGAAGTTGACTGAGGTTTGATTGTAGAACCCTGTGGCCTGGAAATATGACTGTGGCCTGGTACTGGAAACCCATGGCCTGGGAAATTGACATTGGTTGGATTCTGAAACCCTGTGGCCTGGGACCATGATTGAGGCGTGATTCTGGAAACCTGTGGCCTGGGAACATGACATCTGTTTAGATTGTGGCATACTGTGCCCTGGGAACCGGACTGAAGGCTTGGTTCTAGAATCCTGTGGACTGGGAACAAGACTGAGGTTTGAGTCTGGAACCATGTGGCCTGGGAATATGACTGATGTTAGATCGTGGAATCCTGTGGCCTGGGAACATGACATCGGTTTGGATTCTGGTACCCTGTTGCCTGGGAACATGAAATCGCTTTGATTGTGGAAACCTGTGGTCTGGGAATATGACTGAGGTTTGATGGTGGTACCCTCTGGCCTGGCAACATGACTGAGGTTTGATTCTGGATCCCTGTGGCCTGGGAACATGACTGAGGCTTGATTCTGGAACCCTGTGGCATGGGAATATGTCTGAGTTTTGATGGTGGAAAACTGTGGCTTGGCAAAATGACTGAGGTTTGTTACTGGAACCCTGTTCCCTGGGAACATGACTGAGGATTAATTCTGGACACCTTTGTCCTGGAAACATGACTGTGGTTTGATTGTGGAACCGTGGGTCCTGCAAACATGACTGAGGTTTTTTTTCTGGAACCATGTGTCCTGGGAATATGACTGAGGTTTGAGTCTGGAAATCTGTGGCCTGGGAAATTGACTGAAGTTTGATGGCAGAAACCTGTGGACTGGCAAAATGACAGAGGTTTGATTGTTGAACCCTGTGGCCTGGAAACATGACTGTGGCCTGGTACTGGAAACCCATGGCCTAGGAATTTGACATTGGTTTGTTTCTGGAACCCTCTGGCCTGGGAACATGACGGAGGTTTGATTCTGGAACCCTGTAGGCTTCGAACATAACTGAGGATTGTTTCTGTAACCCTGTGGCCTGGGAACATGACATCAGTGGATTCTGGCACCCTGTGGCCTGGGAACATGAGAACGGTTTAATTCTGGAACCCTGTGACCTGGGAACATGTCTGAGGTTTGATGGTGGAAACCTGTGGCTTGGCAACATGACGGAGGTTTGTTTCTGGAACCCTGTTCCCTGGGAACATGACTGAGGTTTAATTCTGGAAACCTTTGTGCTGGGAACATGACTGTGTTTTGATTGTGGAATCATGGGTCCTGCAAACATGACTTAGGTTTGATTCTGGAACCATGTGTCCTGGGAATATGACTGAGGTTTGATTCTGGAAATCTGTGGCCTGGGAACTTGACAGAGGTTTGATGGCAGAAACCTGGGGACTGGCAACATGACTGAGGTTTGATTGTAGAACCCTGTGCCCTGGAAACATGACTGTGGTCTGGTACTGGAAACCCATGGCCTACGAATTTGACATTGGTTTGTTTCTGGAACCCTGTGACCTGGGAACATGACTGAGGTTTGATTCTGGAAAACTGTGGTCGGGGACTTGACTGAGGTTTGATGGCAGAAATCTGTGGACTGGAAACATTACTGAGGTTTGATTGTAGAACCCTGTGCCCTGGAAACATGACTGCGACCTGATACTTGAAACCCATGGCCTGGGAACTTGACATTGGTTTGATTCTGGAACCCTGTGGCCAGGAACAAGACTGAGGCGTGATTCTGGAATCCTGTGGCCTGGGAACATGACATCTGTTTAGATTGTGGAATACTGGGCCCTGGGAACCTGAGTGAGGCTTGGTTCTGGAACCCTGTGGACTGGGAACATGAGTGAGGATTTATTCTGGAATCCTGTGGCCTGGGAACATGACATCAGTGGATTCTTCAACCCTGTGGCCTGGGAACATGAGAACGGTTGGATTTTGGAACACTGTGGCCTGGGAACATGACTGAGGTTTGATGTTGGAAACCTGTGGCTTGGCAACATGAATGAGGTTTGTTACTGGAACCCTGTTCCCTGGGAATATGACTGAGGTTTGATTCTGGACACCTTTGTCCTGGGAACATGACTGTGGTTTGATTGTGGAACCATGGGTCCTGCAAACATGACTGAGGTTTGATTCTGGAACCATGTGTCCTGGGAATATGACTGAGGTTTGATTCTGGAAATCTGTGGCCTGGGAACTTGACTGAGGTTTGATGGCAGAAACCTGTGGACTGGCAACATGACTGAGGTTTGATTGTAGAACCCTGTGCCCTGGAAACATGACTGTGGCCTGGTACTGGAAACCCATGGCCTAGGAATTTGACATTGGTTTGATTCTGGAACCCTGTGGCCTGGGAACATGACTGAGGCGTGATTCTGGAAAACTGTGGCCTGGGAATATGACTGAGGTTTGATTCTGGAAATCTGTGGCCTGGGAACTTGACTGAGGTTTAATGGCAGAAATCTGTGGACTGGCAACATGACTGAGGTTTGATTGTAGAAACCTGTGCCCTGGAAACATGACTGCGACCTGATATTTGAAACCCATGGCCTGGGAACTTGACATTGGTTTGATTCCGGAACCCTGTGGCCAGGAACAAGACTGAGGCGTGATTCTGGAATCCTGTGGCCTGGGAACATGACATCTGTTTAGATTGTGGAATACTGGGCCCTGGGAACATGAGTGAGGCTTGGTTCTGGAGCCCTGTGGCCTGGGAACATGACTGAGGATTGATTCTGGAACCCTGTAGCCTGCGAACATAACTGAGGATTGTTTCTGGAACCCTGTGGCCTGGGAACATGACATCAGTGGATTCTTGAACCCTGTGGCCTGGGAACATGAGAACGGTTTAATTCTGGAACCCTGTGACCTGGGAACATGTCTGAGGTTTGATGGTGGAAACCTGTGGCTTGGCAACATGACTGAGGTTTGTTTCTGGAACCCTGTTCCCTGGGAACATGACTGAGGTTTGATTCTGGACACCTTTGTGCTGGGACAATGACTGTGTTTTGATTGTGGAATCATGGGTCCTGCAAACATGACTGAGGTTTGATTCTGGAACCATGTGTCCTGGGAATATGACTGAGGTTTGATTCTGGAAATCTGTGGCCTGGGAACTTGACAGAGGTTTGATGGCAGAAACCTGGGGACTGGCAACATGACTGAGGTTTGATTGTAGAACCCTGTGCCCTGGAAACATGACTGCGACCTGATACTTGAAACCCATGGCCTGGGAACTTGACATTGGTTTGATTCTGGAACCCTGTGGCCAGGAACAAGACTGAGGCGTGATTCTGGAATCCTGTGGCCTGGGAACATGACATCTGTTTAGATTGTGGAATACTGGGCCCTGGGAACCTGACTGAGGCTTGGTTCTGGAACCCTGTGGACTGGGAACATGACTGAGGATTTATTCTGGAATCCTGTGGCCTGGGAACATGACATCAGTGGATTCTTCAACCCTGTGGCCTGGGAACATGAGAACGGTTGGATTTTGGAACACTGTGGCCTGGGAACATGTCTGAGGTTTGATGTTGGAAACCTGTGGCTTGGCAACATGAATGAGGTTTGTTACTGGAACCCTCTTCCCTGGGAACATGACTGAGGTTTGATTCTGGACACCTTTGTCCTGGGAACATGACTGTGGTTTGATTGTGGAACCATGGGTCCTGCAAACATGACTGAGGTTTGATTCTGGAACCATGTGTCCTGGGAATATGACTGAGGTTTGATTCTGGAAATCTGTGGCCTGGGAAGTTGACTGAGGTTTGATGGCAGAAACCTGTGGACTGGCAACATGACAGAGGTTTGATTGTAGAACCCTGTGGCCTGGAAATATGACTGTGGCCTGGTACTGGAAACCCATGGCCTGGGAAATTGACATTGGTTTGATTCTGAAACCCTGTGGCCTGGGAACATGATTGAGGCGTGATTCTGGAAACGTGTGGCCTGGGAACATGACATCTGTTTAGATTGTGGCATACTGTGCCCTGGGAACCGGACTGAAGGCTTGGTTCTGGAATCCTGTGGAGTGGGAACAAGACTGAGATTTTATTCTGGAACCATGTGTCCTGGGAATATGACTGAGGTTTGATTCTGGAAAACTGTGGCCTGGGAACTTGACTGAGGTTTGATTCTGGAAATCTGTGGCCTGGGAACTTGACTGAGGTTTGATGGCAGAAATCTGTGGACTGGCAACATGACTGAGGTTTGATTGTAGAACCCTGTGCCCTGGAAACATGACTGCGACCTGATATTTGAAACCCATGGCCTGGGAACTTGACATTGGTTTGATTCCGGAACCCTGTGGCCAGGAACAAGACTGAGGCGTGATTCTGGAATCCTGTGTCCTGGGAACATGACATCTGTTTAGATTGTGGAATACTGGGCCCTGGGAACCTGACTGAGGCTTGGTTCTGGAACCCTGTGGACTGGGAACATGACTGAGGATTTATTCTGGAATCCTGTGGCCTGGGAACATGACATCAGTGGATTCTTGAAACCTGTGGCCTGGGAACATGAGAACGGTTTGATTCTGGAACCCTGTGACCTGGGAACAAGTCTGAGGTTTGATTGTGGAAACCTGTGGCTTGGCAACATGACTGAGGTTTGTTACTGGAACCCTCTTCCCTGGGAACATGACTGAGGTTTGATTCTGGACACCTTTGTCCTGGGAACATGACTGTGGTTTGATTGTGGAACCATGGGTCCTGCAAACATGACTGAGGTTTGATTCTGGAACCATGTGTCCTGGGAATATGACTGAGGTTTGATTCTGGAAATCTGTGGCCTGGGAACTTGACTGAGGTTTGATGGCAGAAACCTGTGGACTGGCAACATGACAGAGGTTTGATTGTAGAACCCTGTGGCCTGGAAATATGACTGTGGCCTGGTACTGGAAACCCATGGCCTGGGAAATTGACATTGGTTTGATTCTGCAACCCTGTGGCCTGGGAACATGACTGAGGCGTGATTCTGGAAAACTGTGGCCTGGGAATATGACTGAGGTTTGATTCTGGAAATCTGTGGCCTGGGAACTTGACTGAGGTTTGATGGCAGAAATCTGTGGACTGGCAACATGACTGAGGTTTGATTGTAGAACCCTGTGCCCTGGAAACATGACTGCGACCTGATATTTGAAACCCATGGCCTGGGAACTTGACATTGTTTTGATTCCGGAACCCTGTGGCCAGGAACAAGACTGAGGCGTGATTCTGGAATCCTGTGGCCTGGGAACAAGTCTGAGGTTTGATTGTGGAAACCTGTGGCTTGGCAACATGAATGAGGTTTGTTACTGGAACCCTCTTCCCTGGGAACATGACTGAGGTTTGATTCTGGACACCTTTGTCCTGGGAACATGACTGTGGTTTGATTGTGGAACCATGGGTCCTGCAAACATGACTGAGGTTTTATTCTGGAACCATGTGTCTTGGGAATATGACTGAGGTTTGATTCTGGAAATCTGTGGCCTGGGAAGTTGACTGAGGTTTGATTGTAGAACCCTGTGGCCTGGAAATATGACTGTGGCCTGGTACTGGAAACCCATGGCCTGGGAAATTGACATTGGTTTGATTCTGAAACCCTGTGGCCTGGGACCATGATTGAGGCGTGATTCTGGAAACCTGTGGCCTGGGAACATGACATCTGTTTAGATTGTGGCATACTGTGCCCTGGGAACCGGACTGAAGGCTTGGTTCTAGAATCCTGTGGACTGGGAACAAGACTGAGGTTTGAGTCTGGAACCATGTGGCCTGGGAATATGACTGATGTTAGATCGTGGAATCCTGTGGCCTGGGAACATGACATCGGTTTGGATTCTGGTACCCTGTTGCCTGGGAACATGAAATCGCTTTGATTGTGGAAACCTGTGGTCTGGGAATATGACTGAGGTTTGATGGTGGTACCCTCTGGCCTGGCAACATGACTGAGGTTTGATTCTGGATCCCTGTGGCCTGGGAACATGACTGAGGCTTGATTCTGGAACCCTGTGGCATGGGAATATGTCTGAGTTTTGATGGTGGAAAACTGTGGCTTGGCAAAATGACTGAGGTTTGTTACTGGAACCCTGTTCCCTGGGAACATGACTGAGGATTAATTCTGGACACCTTTGTCCTGGAAACATGACTGTGGTTTGATTGTGGAACCGTGGGTCCTGCAAACATGACTGAGGTTTTTTTTCTGGAACCATGTGTCCTGGGAATATGACTGAGGTTTGAGTCTGGAAATCTGTGGCCTGGGAAATTGACTGAAGTTTGATGGCAGAAACCTGTGGACTGGCAAAATGACAGAGGTTTGATTGTTGAACCCTGTGGCCTGGAAACATGACTGTGGCCTGGTACTGGAAACCCATGGCCTAGGAATTTGACATTGGTTTGTTTCTGGAACCCTCTGGCCTGGGAACATGACGGAGGTTTGATTCTGGAACCCTGTAGGCTTCGAACATAACTGAGGATTGTTTCTGGAACCCTGTGGCCTGGGAACATGACATCAGTGGATTCTGGCACCCTGTGGCCTGGGAACATGAGAACGGTTTAATTCTGGAACCCTGTGACCTGGGAACATGTCTGAGGTTTGATGGTGGAAACCTGTGGCTTGGCAACATGACGGAGGTTTGTTTCTGGAACCCTGTTCCCTGGGAACATGACTGAGGTTTAATTCTGGAAACCTTTGTGCTGGGAACATGACTGTGTTTTGATTGTGGAATCATGGGTCCTGCAAACATGACTTAGGTTTGATTCTGGAACCATGTGTCCTGGGAATATGACTGAGGTTTGATTCTGGAAATCTGTGGCCTGGGAACTTGACAGAGGTTTGATGGCAGAAACCTGGGGACTGGCAACATGACTGAGGTTTGATTGTAGAACCCTGTGCCCTGGAAACATGACTGTGGTCTGGTACTGGAAACCCATGGCCTACGAATTTGACATTGGTTTGTTTCTGGAACCCTGTGACCTGGGAACATGACTGAGGTTTGATTCTGGAAAACTGTGGTCGGGGACTTGACTGAGGTTTGATGGCAGAAATCTGTGGACTGGCAACATTACTGAGGTTTGATTGTAGAACCCTGTGCCCTGGAAACATGACTGCGACCTGATACTTGAAACCCATGGCCTGGGAACTTGACATTGGTTTGATTCTGGAACCCTGTGGCCAGGAACAAGACTGAGGCGTGATTCTGGAATCCTGTGGCCTGGGAACATGACATCTGTTTAGATTGTGGAATACTGGGCCCTGGGAACCTGAGTGAGGCTTGGTTCTGGAACCCTGTGGACTGGGAACATGACTGAGGATTTATTCTGGAATCCTGTGGCCTGGGAACATGACATCAGTGGATTCTTCAACCCTGTGGCCTGGGAACATGAGAACGGTTGGATTTTGGAACACTGTGGCCTGGGAACATGACTGAGGTTTGATGTTGGAAACCTGTGGCTTGGCAACATGAATGAGGTTTGTTACTGGAACCCTGTTCCCTGGGAATATGACTGAGGTTTGATTCTGGACACCTTTGTCCTGGGAACATGACTGTGGTTTGATTGTGGAACCATGGGTCCTGCAAACATGACTGAGGTTTGATTCTGGAACCATGTGTCCTGGGAATATGACTGAGGTTTGATTCTGGAAATCTGTGGCCTGGGAACTTGACTGAGGTTTGATGGCAGAAACCTGTGGACTGGCAACATGACTGAGGTTTGATTGTAGAACCCTGTGCCCTGGAAACATGACTGTGGCCTGGTACTGGAAACCCATGGCCTAGGAATTTGACATTGGTTTGATTCTGGAACCCTGTGGCCTGGGAACATGACTGAGGCGTGATTCTGGAAAACTGTGGCCTGGGAATATGACTGAGGTTTGATTCTGGAAATCTGTGGCCTGGGAACTTGACTGAGGTTTAATGGCAGAAACCTGTGGACTGGCAACATGACTGAGGTTTGATTGTAGAACCCTGTGCCCTGGAAACATGACTGCGACCTGATATTTGAAACCCATGGCCTGGGAACTTGACATTGGTTTGATTCCGGAACCCTGTGGCCAGGAACAAGACTGAGGCGTGATTCTGGAATCCTGTGGCCTGGGAACATGACATCTGTTTAGATTGTGGAATACTGGGCCCTGGGAACCTGAGTGAGGCTTGGTTCTGGAGCCCTGTGGCCTGGGAACATGACTGAGGATTGATTCTGGAACCCTGTAGCCTGCGAACATAACTGAGGATTGTTTCTGGAACCCTGTGGCCTGGGAACATGACATCAGTGGATTCTTGAACCCTGTGGCCTGGGAACATGAGAACGGTTTAATTCTGGAACCCTGTGACCTGGGAACATGTCTGAGGTTTGATGGTGGAAACCTGTGGCTTGGCAACATGACTGAGGTTTGTTTCTGGAACCCTGTTCCCTGGGAACATGACTGAGGTTTGATTCTGGACACCTTTGTGCTGGGACAATGACTGTGTTTTGATTGTGGAATCATGGGTCCTGCAAACATGACTGAGGTTTGATTCTGGAACCATGTGTCCTGGGAATATGACTGAGGTTTGATTCTGGAAATCTGTGGCCTGGGAACTTGACAGAGGTTTGATGGCAGAAACCTGGGGACTGGCAACATGACTGAGGTTTGATTGTAGAACCCTGTGCCCTGGAAACATGACTGCGACCTGATACTTGAAACCCATGGCCTGGGAACTTGACATTGGTTTGATTCTGGAACCCTGTGGCCAGGAACAAGACTGAGGCGTGATTCTGGAATCCTGTGGCCTGGGAACATGACATCTGTTTAGATTGTGGAATACTGGGCCCTGGGAACCTGACTGAGGCTTGGTTCTGGAACCCTGTGGACTGGGAACATGACTGAGGATTTATTCTGGAATCCTGTGGCCTGGGAACATGACATCAGTGGATTCTTCAACCCTGTGGCCTGGGAACATGAGAATGGTTGGATTTTGGAACACTGTGGCCTGGGAACATGTCTGAGGTTTGATGTTGGAAACCTGTGGCTTGGCAACATGAATGAGGTTTGTTACTGGAACCCTCTTCCCTGGGAACATGACTGAGGTTTGATTCTGGACACCTTTGTCCTGGGAACATGACTGTGGTTTGATTGTGGAACCATGGGTCCTGCAAACATGACTGAGGTTTGATTCTGGAACCATGTGTCCTGGGAATATGACTGAGGTTTGATTCTGGAAATCTGTGGCCTGGGAAGTTGACTGAGGTTTGATGGCAGAAACCTGTGGACTGGCAACATGACAGAGGTTTGATTGTAGAACCCTGTGGCCTGGAAATATGACTGTGGCCTGGTACTGGAAACCCATGGCCTGGGAAATTGACATTGGTTTGATTCTGAAACCCTGTGGCCTGGGAACATGATTGAGGCGTGATTCTGGAAACCTGTGGCCTGGGAACATGACATCTGTTTAGATTGTGGCATACTGTGCCCTGGGAACCGGACTGAAGGCTTGGTTCTGGAATCCTGTGGAGTGGGAACAAGACTGAGATTTTATTCTGGAACCATGTGTCCTGGGAATATGACTGAGGTTTGATTCTGGAAATCTGTGGCCTGGAAACTTGACTGAGGTTTGATGGCAGAAACCTGTGGACTGGCAACATGACTGAGGTTTGATTGTAGAACCCTGTGTCCTGGAAATATGACTGTGGCCTGGTACTGGAAACCCATGGCCTAGGAATTTGACATTGGTTTGATTCTGGAACCCTGTGGCCTGGGAACATGACTGAGGCGTGATTCTGGAAAACTGTGGCCTGGGAATATGACTGAGGTTTGATTCTGGAAATCTGTGGCCTGGGAACTTGACTGAGGTTTGATGGCAGAAATCTGTGGACTGGCAACATGACTGAGGTTTGATTGTAGAACCCTGTGCCCTGGAAACATGACTGCGACCTGATATTTGAAACCCATGGCCTGGGAACTTGACATTGGTTTGATTCCGGAACCCTGTGGCCAGGAACAAGACTGAGGCGTGATTCTGGAATCCTGTGTCCTGGGAACATGACATCTGTTTAGATTGTGGAATACTGGGCCCTGGGAACCTGACTGAGGCTTGGTTCTGGAACCCTGTGGACTGGGAACATGACTGAGGATTTATTCTGGAATCCTGTGGCCTGGGAACATGACATCAGTGGATTCTTGAAACCTGTGGCCTGGGAACATGAGAACGGTTTGATTCTGGAACCCTGTGACCTGGGAACAAGTCTGAGGTTTGATTGTGGAAACCTGTGGCTTGGCAACATGACTGAGGTTTGTTACTGGAACCCTCTTCCCTGGGAACATGACTGAGGTTTGATTCTGGACACCTTTGTCCTGGGAACATGACTGTGGTTTGATTGTGGAACCATGGGTCCTGCAAACATGACTGAGGTTTGATTCTGGAACCATGTGTCCTGGGAATATGACTGAGGTTTGATTCTGGAAATCTGTGGCCTGGGAACTTGACTGAGGTTTGATGGCAGAAACCTGTGGACTGGCAACATGACAGAGGTTTGATTGTAGAACTCTGTGGCCTGGTACTGGAAACCCATGGCCTGGGAAATTGACATTGGTTTGATTCTGCAACCCTGTGGCCTGGGAACATGACTGAGGCGTGATTCTGGAAAACTGTGGCCTGGGAATATGACTGAGGTTTGATTCTGGAAATCTGTGGCCTGGGAACTTGACTGAGGTTTGATGGCAGAAATCTGTGGACTGGCAACATGACTGAGGTTTGATTGTAGAACCCTGTGCCCTGGAAACATGACTGCGACCTGATATTTGAAACCCATGGCCTGGGAACTTGACATTGTTTTGATTCCGGAACCCTGTGGCCAGGAACAAGACTGAGGCGTGATTCTGGAATCCTGTGGCCTGGGAACAAGTCTGAGGTTTGATTGTGGAAACCTGTGGCTTGGCAACATGAATGAGGTTTGTTACTGGAACCCTCTTCCCTGGGAACATGACTGAGGTTTGATTCTGGACACCTTTGTCCTGGGAACATGACTGTGGTTTGATTGTGGAACCATGGGTCCTGCAAACATGACTGAGGTTTTATTCTGGAACCATGTGTCTTGGGAATATGACTGAGGTTTGATTCTGGAAATCTGTGGCCTGGGAAGTTGACTGAGGTTTGATTGTAGAACCCTGTGGCCTGGAAATATGACTGTGGCCTGGTACTGGAAACCCATGGCCTGGGAAATTGACATTGGTTTGATTCTGAAACCCTGTGGCCTGGGACCATGATTGAGGCGTGATTCTGGAAACCTGTGGCCTGGGAACATGACATCTGTTTAGATTGTGGCATACTGTGCCCTGGGAACCGGACTGAAGGCTTGGTTCTAGAATCCTGTGGACTGGGAACAAGACTGAGGTTTGAGTCTGGAACCATGTGGCCTGGGAATATGACTGATGTTAGATCGTGGAATCCTGTGGCCTGGGAACATGACATCGGTTTGGATTCTGGTACCCTGTTGCCTGGGAACATGAAATCGCTTTGATTGTGGAAACCTGTGGTCTGGGAATATGACTGAGGTTTGATGGTGGTACCCTCTGGCCTGGCAACATGACTGAGGTTTGATTCTGGATCCCTGTGGCCTGGGAACATGACTGAGGCTTGATTCTGGAACCCTGTGGCATGGGAATATGTCTGAGTTTTGATGGTGGAAAACTGTGGCTTGGCAAAATGACTGAGGTTTGTTACTGGAACCCTGTTCCCTGGGAACATGACTGAGGATTAATTCTGGACACCTTTGTCCTGGAAACATGACTGTGGTTTGATTGTGGAACCGTGGGTCCTGCAAACATGACTGAGGTTTTTTTTCTGGAACCATGTGTCCTGGGAATATGACTGAGGTTTGAGTCTGGAAATCTGTGGCCTGGGAAATTGACTGAAGTTTGATGGCAGAAACCTGTGGACTGGCAAAATGACAGAGGTTTGATTGTTGAACCCTGTGGCCTGGAAACATGACTGTGGCCTGGTACTGGAAACCCATGGCCTAGGAATTTGACATTGGTTTGTTTCTGGAACCCTCTGGCCTGGGAACATGACGGAGGTTTGATTCTGGAACCCTGTAGGCTTCGAACATAACTGAGGATTGTTTCTGGAACCCTGTGGCCTGGGAACATGACATCAGTGGATTCTGGCACCCTGTGGCCTGGGAACATGAGAACGGTTTAATTCTGGAACCCTGTGACCTGGGAACATGTCTGAGGTTTGATGGTGGAAACCTGTGGCTTGGCAACATGACGGAGGTTTGTTTCTGGAACCCTGTTCCCTGGGAACATGACTGAGGTTTAATTCTGGAAACCTTTGTGCTGGGAACATGACTGTGTTTTGATTGTGGAATCATGGGTCCTGCAAACATGACTTAGGTTTGATTCTGGAACCATGTGTCCTGGGAATATGACTGAGGTTTGATTCTGGAAATCTGTGGCCTGGGAACTTGACAGAGGTTTGATGGCAGAAACCTGGGGACTGGCAACATGACTGAGGTTTGATTGTAGAACCCTGTGCCCTGGAAACATGACTGTGGTCTGGTACTGGAAACCCATGGCCTACGAATTTGACATTGGTTTGTTTCTGGAACCCTGTGACCTGGGAACATGACTGAGGTTTGATTCTGGAAAACTGTGGTCGGGGACTTGACTGAGGTTTGATGGCAGAAATCTGTGGACTGGAAACATTACTGAGGTTTGATTGTAGAACCCTGTGCCCTGGAAACATGACTGCGACCTGATACTTGAAACCCATGGCCTGGGAACTTGACATTGGTTTGATTCTGGAACCCTGTGGCCAGGAACAAGACTGAGGCGTGATTCTGGAATCCTGTGGCCTGGGAACATGACATCTGTTTAGATTGTGGAATACTGGGCCCTGGGAACCTGAGTGAGGCTTGGTTCTGGAACCCTGTGGACTGGGAACATGAGTGAGGATTTATTCTGGAATCCTGTGGCCTGGGAACATGACATCAGTGGATTCTTCAACCCTGTGGCCTGGGAACATGAGAACGGTTGGATTTTGGAACACTGTGGCCTGGGAACATGACTGAGGTTTGATGTTGGAAACCTGTGGCTTGGCAACATGAATGAGGTTTGTTACTGGAACCCTGTTCCCTGGGAATATGACTGAGGTTTGATTCTGGACACCTTTGTCCTGGGAACATGACTGTGGTTTGATTGTGGAACCATGGGTCCTGCAAACATGACTGAGGTTTGATTCTGGAACCATGTGTCCTGGGAATATGACTGAGGTTTGATTCTGGAAATCTGTGGCCTGGGAACTTGACTGAGGTTTGATGGCAGAAACCTGTGGACTGGCAACATGACTGAGGTTTGATTGTAGAACCCTGTGCCCTGGAAACATGACTGTGGCCTGGTACTGGAAACCCATGGCCTAGGAATTTGACATTGGTTTGATTCTGGAACCCTGTGGCCTGGGAACATGACTGAGGCGTGATTCTGGAAAACTGTGGCCTGGGAATATGACTGAGGTTTGATTCTGGAAATCTGTGGCCTGGGAACTTGACTGAGGTTTAATGGCAGAAACCTGTGGACTGGCAACATGACTGAGGTTTGATTGTAGAAACCTGTGCCCTGGAAACATGACTGCGACCTGATATTTGAAACCCATGGCCTGGGAACTTGACATTGGTTTGATTCCGGAACCCTGTGGCCAGGAACAAGACTGAGGCGTGATTCTGGAATCCTGTGGCCTGGGAACATGACATCTGTTTAGATTGTGGAATACTGGGCCCTGGGAACATGAGTGAGGCTTGGTTCTGGAGCCCTGTGGCCTGGGAACATGACTGAGGATTGATTCTGGAACCCTGTAGCCTGCGAACATAACTGAGGATTGTTTCTGGAACCCTGTGGCCTGGGAACATGACATCAGTGGATTCTTGAACCCTGTGGCCTGGGAACATGAGAACGGTTTAATTCTGGAACCCTGTGACCTGGGAACATGTCTGAGGTTTGATGGTGGAAACCTGTGGCTTGGCAACATGACTGAGGTTTGTTTCTGGAACCCTGTTCCCTGGGAACATGACTGAGGTTTGATTCTGGACACCTTTGTGCTGGGACAATGACTGTGTTTTGATTGTGGAATCATGG
The DNA here is from genome assembly GCF_965194805.1 of Balaenoptera borealis. NCBI lineage: Eukaryota > Metazoa > Chordata > Mammalia > Artiodactyla > Balaenopteridae > Balaenoptera > Balaenoptera borealis. The sequence goes on along the minus strand of NW_028123387.1, from coordinate 257,970 downwards.
GTCCTGCAAACATGACTGAGGTTTGATTCTGGAACCATGTGTCCTGGGAATATGACTGAGGTTTGATTCTGGAAATCTGTGGCCTGGGAACTTGACAGAGGTTTGATGGCAGAAACCTGGGGACTGGCAACATGACTGAGGTTTGATTGTAGAACCCTGTGCCCTGGAAACATGACTGCGACCTGATACTTGAAACCCATGGCCTGGGAACTTGACATTGGTTTGATTCTGGAACCCTGTGGCCAGGAACAAGACTGAGGCGTGATTCTGGAATCCTGTGGCCTGGGAACATGACATCTGTTTAGATTGTGGAATACTGGGCCCTGGGAACCTGACTGAGGCTTGGTTCTGGAACCCTGTGGACTGGGAACATGACTGAGGATTTATTCTGGAATCCTGTGGCCTGGGAACATGACATCAGTGGATTCTTCAACCCTGTGGCCTGGGAACATGAGAACGGTTGGATTTTGGAACACTGTGGCCTGGGAACATGACTGAGGTTTGATGTTGGAAACCTGTGGCTTGGCAACATGAATGAGGTTTGTTACTGGAACCCTCTTCCCTGGGAACATGACTGAGGTTTGATTCTGGACACCTTTGTCCTGGGAACATGACTGTGGTTTGATTGTGGAACCATGGGTCCTGCAAACATGACTGAGGTTTGATTCTGGAACCATGTGTCCTGGGAATATGACTGAGGTTTGATTCTGGAAATCTGTGGCCTGGGAAGTTGACTGAGGTTTGATGGCAGAAACCTGTGGACTGGCAACATGACAGAGGTTTGATTGTAGAACCCTGTGGCCTGGAAATATGACTGTGGCCTGGTACTGGAAACCCATGGCCTGGGAAATTGACATTGGTTTGATTCTGAAACCCTGTGGCCTGGGAACATGATTGAGGCGTGATTCTGGAAACGTGTGGCCTGGGAACATGACATCTGTTTAGATTGTGGCATACTGTGCCCTGGGAACCGGACTGAAGGCTTGGTTCTGGAATCCTGTGGAGTGGGAACAAGACTGAGATTTTATTCTGGAACCATGTGTCCTGGGAATATGACTGAGGTTTGATTCTGGAAAACTGTGGCCTGGGAACTTGACTGAGGTTTGATTCTGGAAATCTGTGGCCTGGGAACTTGACTGAGGTTTGATGGCAGAAATCTGTGGACTGGCAACATGACTGAGGTTTGATTGTAGAACCCTGTGCCCTGGAAACATGACTGCGACCTGATATTTGAAACCCATGGCCTGGGAACTTGACATTGGTTTGATTCCGGAACCCTGTGGCCAGGAACAAGACTGAGGCGTGATTCTGGAATCCTGTGTCCTGGGAACATGACATCTGTTTAGATTGTGGAATACTGGGCCCTGGGAACCTGACTGAGGCTTGGTTCTGGAACCCTGTGGACTGGGAACATGACTGAGGATTTATTCTGGAATCCTGTGGCCTGGGAACATGACATCAGTGGATTCTTGAAACCTGTGGCCTGGGAACATGAGAACGGTTTGATTCTGGAACCCTGTGACCTGGGAACAAGTCTGAGGTTTGATTGTGGAAACCTGTGGCTTGGCAACATGACTGAGGTTTGTTACTGGAACCCTCTTCCCTGGGAACATGACTGAGGTTTGATTCTGGACACCTTTGTCCTGGGAACATGACTGTGGTTTGATTGTGGAACCATGGGTCCTGCAAACATGACTGAGGTTTGATTCTGGAACCATGTGTCCTGGGAATATGACTGAGGTTTGATTCTGGAAATCTGTGGCCTGGGAACTTGACTGAGGTTTGATGGCAGAAACCTGTGGACTGGCAACATGACAGAGGTTTGATTGTAGAACTCTGTGGCCTGGTACTGGAAACCCATGGCCTGGGAAATTGACATTGGTTTGATTCTGCAACCCTGTGGCCTGGGAACATGACTGAGGCGTGATTCTGGAAAACTGTGGCCTGGGAATATGACTGAGGTTTGATTCTGGAAATCTGTGGCCTGGGAACTTGACTGAGGTTTGATGGCAGAAATCTGTGGACTGGCAACATGACTGAGGTTTGATTGTAGAACCCTGTGCCCTGGAAACATGACTGCGACCTGATATTTGAAACCCATGGCCTGGGAACTTGACATTGTTTTGATTCCGGAACCCTGTGGCCAGGAACAAGACTGAGGCGTGATTCTGGAATCCTGTGGCCTGGGAACAAGTCTGAGGTTTGATTGTGGAAACCTGTGGCTTGGCAACATGAATGAGGTTTGTTACTGGAACCCTCTTCCCTGGGAACATGACTGAGGTTTGATTCTGGACACCTTTGTCCTGGGAACATGACTGTGGTTTGATTGTGGAACCATGGGTCCTGCAAACATGACTGAGGTTTTATTCTGGAACCATGTGTCTTGGGAATATGACTGAGGTTTGATTCTGGAAATCTGTGGCCTGGGAAGTTGACTGAGGTTTGATTGTAGAACCCTGTGGCCTGGAAATATGACTGTGGCCTGGTACTGGAAACCCATGGCCTGGGAAATTGACATTGGTTTGATTCTGAAACCCTGTGGCCTGGGACCATGATTGAGGCGTGATTCTGGAAACCTGTGGCCTGGGAACATGACATCTGTTTAGATTGTGGCATACTGTGCCCTGGGAACCGGACTGAAGGCTTGGTTCTAGAATCCTGTGGACTGGGAACAAGACTGAGGTTTGAGTCTGGAACCATGTGGCCTGGGAATATGACTGATGTTAGATCGTGGAATCCTGTGGCCTGGGAACATGACATCGGTTTGGATTCTGGTACCCTGTTGCCTGGGAACATGAAATCGCTTTGATTGTGGAAACCTGTGGTCTGGGAATATGACTGAGGTTTGATGGTGGTACCCTCTGGCCTGGCAACATGACTGAGGTTTGATTCTGGATCCCTGTGGCCTGGGAACATGACTGAGGCTTGATTCTGGAACCCTGTGGCATGGGAATATGTCTGAGTTTTGATGGTGGAAAACTGTGGCTTGGCAAAATGACTGAGGTTTGTTACTGGAACCCTGTTCCCTGGGAACATGACTGAGGATTAATTCTGGACACCTTTGTCCTGGAAACATGACTGTGGTTTGATTGTGGAACCGTGGGTCCTGCAAACATGACTGAGGTTTTTTTTCTGGAACCATGTGTCCTGGGAATATGACTGAGGTTTGAGTCTGGAAATCTGTGGCCTGGGAAATTGACTGAAGTTTGATGGCAGAAACCTGTGGACTGGCAAAATGACAGAGGTTTGATTGTTGAACCCTGTGGCCTGGAAACATGACTGTGGCCTGGTACTGGAAACCCATGGCCTAGGAATTTGACATTGGTTTGTTTCTGGAACCCTCTGGCCTGGGAACATGACGGAGGTTTGATTCTGGAACCCTGTAGGCTTCGAACATAACTGAGGATTGTTTCTGGAACCCTGTGGCCTGGGAACATGACATCAGTGGATTCTGGCACCCTGTGGCCTGGGAACATGAGAACGGTTTAATTCTGGAACCCTGTGACCTGGGAACATGTCTGAGGTTTGATGGTGGAAACCTGTGGCTTGGCAACATGACGGAGGTTTGTTTCTGGAACCCTGTTCCCTGGGAACATGACTGAGGTTTAATTCTGGAAACCTTTGTGCTGGGAACATGACTGTGTTTTGATTGTGGAATCATGGGTCCTGCAAACATGACTTAGGTTTGATTCTGGAACCATGTGTCCTGGGAATATGACTGAGGTTTGATTCTGGAAATCTGTGGCCTGGGAACTTGACAGAGGTTTGATGGCAGAAACCTGGGGACTGGCAACATGACTGAGGTTTGATTGTAGAACCCTGTGCCCTGGAAACATGACTGTGGTCTGGTACTGGAAACCCATGGCCTACGAATTTGACATTGGTTTGTTTCTGGAACCCTGTGACCTGGGAACATGACTGAGGTTTGATTCTGGAAAACTGTGGTCGGGGACTTGACTGAGGTTTGATGGCAGAAATCTGTGGACTGGAAACATTACTGAGGTTTGATTGTAGAACCCTGTGCCCTGGAAACATGACTGCGACCTGATACTTGAAACCCATGGCCTGGGAACTTGACATTGGTTTGATTCTGGAACCCTGTGGCCAGGAACAAGACTGAGGCGTGATTCTGGAATCCTGTGGCCTGGGAACATGACATCTGTTTAGATTGTGGAATACTGGGCCCTGGGAACCTGAGTGAGGCTTGGTTCTGGAACCCTGTGGACTGGGAACATGAGTGAGGATTTATTCTGGAATCCTGTGGCCTGGGAACATGACATCAGTGGATTCTTCAACCCTGTGGCCTGGGAACATGAGAACGGTTGGATTTTGGAACACTGTGGCCTGGGAACATGACTGAGGTTTGATGTTGGAAACCTGTGGCTTGGCAACATGAATGAGGTTTGTTACTGGAACCCTGTTCCCTGGGAATATGACTGAGGTTTGATTCTGGACACCTTTGTCCTGGGAACATGACTGTGGTTTGATTGTGGAACCATGGGTCCTGCAAACATGACTGAGGTTTGATTCTGGAACCATGTGTCCTGGGAATATGACTGAGGTTTGATTCTGGAAATCTGTGGCCTGGGAACTTGACTGAGGTTTGATGGCAGAAACCTGTGGACTGGCAACATGACTGAGGTTTGATTGTAGAACCCTGTGCCCTGGAAACATGACTGTGGCCTGGTACTGGAAACCCATGGCCTAGGAATTTGACATTGGTTTGATTCTGGAACCCTGTGGCCTGGGAACATGACTGAGGCGTGATTCTGGAAAACTGTGGCCTGGGAATATGACTGAGGTTTGATTCTGGAAATCTGTGGCCTGGGAACTTGACTGAGGTTTAATGGCAGAAATCTGTGGACTGGCAACATGACTGAGGTTTGATTGTAGAAACCTGTGCCCTGGAAACATGACTGCGACCTGATATTTGAAACCCATGGCCTGGGAACTTGACATTGGTTTGATTCCGGAACCCTGTGGCCAGGAACAAGACTGAGGCGTGATTCTGGAATCCTGTGGCCTGGGAACATGACATCTGTTTAGATTGTGGAATACTGGGCCCTGGGAACATGAGTGAGGCTTGGTTCTGGAGCCCTGTGGCCTGGGAACATGACTGAGGATTGATTCTGGAACCCTGTAGCCTGCGAACATAACTGAGGATTGTTTCTGGAACCCTGTGGCCTGGGAACATGACATCAGTGGATTCTTGAACCCTGTGGCCTGGGAACATGAGAACGGTTTAATTCTGGAACCCTGTGACCTGGGAACATGTCTGAGGTTTGATGGTGGAAACCTGTGGCTTGGCAACATGACTGAGGTTTGTTTCTGGAACCCTGTTCCCTGGGAACATGACTGAGGTTTGATTCTGGACACCTTTGTGCTGGGACAATGACTGTGTTTTGATTGTGGAATCATGGGTCCTGCAAACATGACTGAGGTTTGATTCTGGAACCATGTGTCCTGGGAATATGACTGAGGTTTGATTCTGGAAATCTGTGGCCTGGGAACTTGACAGAGGTTTGATGGCAGAAACCTGGGGACTGGCAACATGACTGAGGTTTGATTGTAGAACCCTGTGCCCTGGAAACATGACTGCGACCTGATACTTGAAACCCATGGCCTGGGAACTTGACATTGGTTTGATTCTGGAACCCTGTGGCCAGGAACAAGACTGAGGCGTGATTCTGGAATCCTGTGGCCTGGGAACATGACATCTGTTTAGATTGTGGAATACTGGGCCCTGGGAACCTGACTGAGGCTTGGTTCTGGAACCCTGTGGACTGGGAACATGACTGAGGATTTATTCTGGAATCCTGTGGCCTGGGAACATGACATCAGTGGATTCTTCAACCCTGTGGCCTGGGAACATGAGAACGGTTGGATTTTGGAACACTGTGGCCTGGGAACATGACTGAGGTTTGATGTTGGAAACCTGTGGCTTGGCAACATGAATGAGGTTTGTTACTGGAACCCTCTTCCCTGGGAACATGACTGAGGTTTGATTCTGGACACCTTTGTCCTGGGAACATGACTGTGGTTTGATTGTGGAACCATGGGTCCTGCAAACATGACTGAGGTTTGATTCTGGAACCATGTGTCCTGGGAATATGACTGAGGTTTGATTCTGGAAATCTGTGGCCTGGGAAGTTGACTGAGGTTTGATGGCAGAAACCTGTGGACTGGCAACATGACAGAGGTTTGATTGTAGAACCCTGTGGCCTGGAAATATGACTGTGGCCTGGTACTGGAAACCCATGGCCTGGGAAATTGACATTGGTTTGATTCTGAAACCCTGTGGCCTGGGAACATGATTGAGGCGTGATTCTGGAAACGTGTGGCCTGGGAACATGACATCTGTTTAGATTGTGGCATACTGTGCCCTGGGAACCGGACTGAAGGCTTGGTTCTGGAATCCTGTGGAGTGGGAACAAGACTGAGATTTTATTCTGGAACCATGTGTCCTGGGAATATGACTGAGGTTTGATTCTGGAAAACTGTGGCCTGGGAACTTGACTGAGGTTTGATTCTGGAAATCTGTGGCCTGGGAACTTGACTGAGGTTTGATGGCAGAAATCTGTGGACTGGCAACATGACTGAGGTTTGATTGTAGAACCCTGTGCCCTGGAAACATGACTGCGACCTGATATTTGAAACCCATGGCCTGGGAACTTGACATTGGTTTGATTCCGGAACCCTGTGGCCAGGAACAAGACTGAGGCGTGATTCTGGAATCCTGTGTCCTGGGAACATGACATCTGTTTAGATTGTGGAATACTGGGCCCTGGGAACCTGACTGAGGCTTGGTTCTGGAACCCTGTGGACTGGGAACATGACTGAGGATTTATTCTGGAATCCTGTGGCCTGGGAACATGACATCAGTGGATTCTTGAAACCTGTGGCCTGGGAACATGAGAACGGTTTGATTCTGGAACCCTGTGACCTGGGAACAAGTCTGAGGTTTGATTGTGGAAACCTGTGGCTTGGCAACATGACTGAGGTTTGTTACTGGAACCCTCTTCCCTGGGAACATGACTGAGGTTTGATTCTGGACACCTTTGTCCTGGGAACATGACTGTGGTTTGATTGTGGAACCATGGGTCCTGCAAACATGACTGAGGTTTGATTCTGGAACCATGTGTCCTGGGAATATGACTGAGGTTTGATTCTGGAAATCTGTGGCCTGGGAACTTGACTGAGGTTTGATGGCAGAAACCTGTGGACTGGCAACATGACAGAGGTTTGATTGTAGAACCCTGTGGCCTGGAAATATGACTGTGGCCTGGTACTGGAAACCCATGGCCTGGGAAATTGACATTGGTTTGATTCTGCAACCCTGTGGCCTGGGAACATGACTGAGGCGTGATTCTGGAAAACTGTGGCCTGGGAATATGACTGAGGTTTGATTCTGGAAATCTGTGGCCTGGGAACTTGACTGAGGTTTGATGGCAGAAATCTGTGGACTGGCAACATGACTGAGGTTTGATTGTAGAACCCTGTGCCCTGGAAACATGACTGCGACCTGATATTTGAAACCCATGGCCTGGGAACTTGACATTGTTTTGATTCCGGAACCCTGTGGCCAGGAACAAGACTGAGGCGTGATTCTGGAATCCTGTGGCCTGGGAACAAGTCTGAGGTTTGATTGTGGAAACCTGTGGCTTGGCAACATGAATGAGGTTTGTTACTGGAACCCTCTTCCCTGGGAACATGACTGAGGTTTGATTCTGGACACCTTTGTCCTGGGAACATGACTGTGGTTTGATTGTGGAACCATGGGTCCTGCAAACATGACTGAGGTTTTATTCTGGAACCATGTGTCTTGGGAATATGACTGAGGTTTGATTCTGGAAATCTGTGGCCTGGGAAGTTGACTGAGGTTTGATTGTAGAACCCTGTGGCCTGGAAATATGACTGTGGCCTGGTACTGGAAACCCATGGCCTGGGAAATTGACATTGGTTTGATTCTGAAACCCTGTGGCCTGGGACCATGATTGAGGCGTGATTCTGGAAACCTGTGGCCTGGGAACATGACATCTGTTTAGATTGTGGCATACTGTGCCCTGGGAACCGGACTGAAGGCTTGGTTCTAGAATCCTGTGGACTGGGAACAAGACTGAGGTTTGAGTCTGGAACCATGTGGCCTGGGAATATGACTGATGTTAGATCGTGGAATCCTGTGGCCTGGGAACATGACATCGGTTTGGATTCTGGTACCCTGTTGCCTGGGAACATGAAATCGCTTTGATTGTGGAAACCTGTGGTCTGGGAATATGACTGAGGTTTGATGGTGGTACCCTCTGGCCTGGCAACATGACTGAGGTTTGATTCTGGATCCCTGTGGCCTGGGAACATGACTGAGGCTTGATTCTGGAACCCTGTGGCATGGGAATATGTCTGAGTTTTGATGGTGGAAAACTGTGGCTTGGCAAAATGACTGAGGTTTGTTACTGGAACCCTGTTCCCTGGGAACATGACTGAGGATTAATTCTGGACACCTTTGTCCTGGAAACATGACTGTGGTTTGATTGTGGAACCGTGGGTCCTGCAAACATGACTGAGGTTTTTTTTCTGGAACCATGTGTCCTGGGAATATGACTGAGGTTTGAGTCTGGAAATCTGTGGCCTGGGAAATTGACTGAAGTTTGATGGCAGAAACCTGTGGACTGGCAAAATGACAGAGGTTTGATTGTTGAACCCTGTGGCCTGGAAACATGACTGTGGCCTGGTACTGGAAACCCATGGCCTAGGAATTTGACATTGGTTTGTTTCTGGAACCCTCTGGCCTGGGAACATGACGGAGGTTTGATTCTGGAACCCTGTAGGCTTCGAACATAACTGAGGATTGTTTCTGGAACCCTGTGGCCTGGGAACATGACATCAGTGGATTCTGGCACCCTGTGGCCTGGGAACATGAGAACGGTTTAATTCTGGAACCCTGTGACCTGGGAACATGTCTGAGGTTTGATGGTGGAAACCTGTGGCTTGGCAACATGACGGAGGTTTGTTTCTGGAACCCTGTTCCCTGGGAACATGACTGAGGTTTAATTCTGGAAACCTTTGTGCTGGGAACATGACTGTGTTTTGATTGTGGAATCATGGGTCCTGCAAACATGACTTAGGTTTGATTCTGGAACCATGTGTCCTGGGAATATGACTGAGGTTTGATTCTGGAAATCTGTGGCCTGGGAACTTGACAGAGGTTTGATGGCAGAAACCTGGGGACTGGCAACATGACTGAGGTTTGATTGTAGAACCCTGTGCCCTGGAAACATGACTGTGGTCTGGTACTGGAAACCCATGGCCTACGAATTTGACATTGGTTTGTTTCTGGAACCCTGTGACCTGGGAACATGACTGAGGTTTGATTCTGGAAAACTGTGGTCGGGGACTTGACTGAGGTTTGATGGCAGAAATCTGTGGACTGGCAACATTACTGAGGTTTGATTGTAGAACCCTGTGCCCTGGAAACATGACTGCGACCTGATACTTGAAACCCATGGCCTGGGAACTTGACATTGGTTTGATTCTGGAACCCTGTGGCCAGGAACAAGACTGAGGCGTGATTCTGGAATCCTGTGGCCTGGGAACATGACATCTGTTTAGATTGTGGAATACTGGGCCCTGGGAACCTGAGTGAGGCTTGGTTCTGGAACCCTGTGGACTGGGAACATGAGTGAGGATTTATTCTGGAATCCTGTGGCCTGGGAACATGACATCAGTGGATTCTTCAACCCTGTGGCCTGGGAACATGAGAACGGTTGGATTTTGGAACACTGTGGCCTGGGAACATGACTGAGGTTTGATGTTGAAAACCTGTGGCTTGGCAACATGAATGAGGTTTGTTACTGGAACCCTGTTCCCTGGGAATATGACTGAGGTTTGATTCTGGACACCTTTGTCCTGGGAACATGACTGTGGTTTGATTGTGGAACCATGGGTCCTGCAAACATGACTGAGGTTTGATTCTGGAACCATGTGTCCTGGGAATATGACTGAGGTTTGATTCTGGAAATCTGTGGCCTGGGAACTTGACTGAGGTTTGATGGCAGAAACCTGTGGACTGGCAACATGACTGAGGTTTGATTGTAGAACCCTGTGCCCTGGAAACATGACTGTGGCCTGGTACTGGAAACCCATGGCCTAGGAATTTGACATTGGTTTGATTCTGGAACCCTGTGGCCTGGGAACATGACTGAGGCGTGATTCTGGAAAACTGTGGCCTGGGAATATGACTGAGGTTTGATTCTGGAAATCTGTGGCCTGGGAACTTGACTGAGGTTTAATGGCAGAAACCTGTGGACTGGCAACATGACTGAGGTTTGATTGTAGAAACCTGTGCCCTGGAAACATGACTGCGACCTGATATTTGAAACCCATGGCCTGGGAACTTGACATTGGTTTGATTCCGGAACCCTGTGGCCAGGAACAAGACTGAGGCGTGATTCTGGAATCCTGTGGCCTGGGAACATGACATCTGTTTAGATTGTGGAATACTGGGCCCTGGGAACCTGAGTGAGGCTTGGTTCTGGAGCCCTGTGGCCTGGGAACATGACTGAGGATTGATTCTGGAACCCTGTAGCCTGCGAACATAACTGAGGATTGTTTCTGGAACCCTGTGGCCTGGGAACATGACATCAGTGGATTCTTGAACCCTGTGGCCTGGGAACATGAGAACGGTTTAATTCTGGAACCCTGTGACCTGGGAACATGTCTGAGGTTTGATGGTGGAAACCTGTGGCTTGGCAACATGACTGAGGTTTGTTTCTGGAACCCTGTTCCCTGGGAACATGACTGAGGTTTGATTCTGGACACCTTTGTGCTGGGACAATGACTGTGTTTTGATTGTGGAATCATGGGTCCTGCAAACATGACTGAGGTTTGATTCTGGAACCATGTGTCCTGGGAATATGACTGAGGTTTGATTCTGGAAATCTGTGGCCTGGGAACTTGACAGAGGTTTGATGGCAGAAACCTGGGGACTGGCAACATGACTGAGGTTTGATTGTAGAACCCTGTGCCCTGGAAACATGACTGCGACCTGATACTTGAAACCCATGGCCTGGGAACTTGACATTGGTTTGATTCTGGAACCCTGTGGCCAGGAACAAGACTGAGGCGTGATTCTGGAATCCTGTGGCCTGGGAACATGACATCTGTTTAGATTGTGGAATACTGGGCCCTGGGAACCTGACTGAGGCTTGGTTCTGGAACCCTGTGGACTGGGAACATGACTGAGGATTTATTCTGGAATCCTGTGGCCTGGGAACATGACATCAGTGGATTCTTCAACCCTGTGGCCTGGGAACATGAGAATGGTTGGATTTTGGAACACTGTGGCCTGGGAACATGTCTGAGGTTTGATGTTGGAAACCTGTGGCTTGGCAACATGAATGAGGTTTGTTACTGGAACCCTCTTCCCTGGGAACATGACTGAGGTTTGATTCTGGACACCTTTGTCCTGGGAACATGACTGTGGTTTGATTGTGGAACCATGGGTCCTGCAAACATGACTGAGGTTTGATTCTGGAACCATGTGTCCTGGGAATATGACTGAGGTTTGATTCTGGAAATCTGTGGCCTGGGAAGTTGACTGAGGTTTGATGGCAGAAACCTGTGGACTGGCAACATGACAGAGGTTTGATTGTAGAACCCTGTGGCCTGGAAATATGACTGTGGCCTGGTACTGGAAACCCATGGCCTGGGAAATTGACATTGGTTTGATTCTGAAACCCTGTGGCCTGGGAACATGATTGAGGCGTGATTCTGGAAACCTGTGGCCTGGGAACATGACATCTGTTTAGATTGTGGCATACTGTGCCCTGGGAACCGGACTGAAGGCTTGGTTCTGGAATCCTGTGGAGTGGGAACAAGACTGAGATTTTATTCTGGAACCATGTGTCCTGGGAATATGACTGAGGTTTGATTCTGGAAATCTGTGGCCTGGAAACTTGACTGAGGTTTGATGGCAGAAACCTGTGGACTGGCAACATGACTGAGGTTTGATTGTAGAACCCTGTGTCCTGGAAACATGACTGTGGCCTGGTACTGGAAACCCATGGCCTAGGAATTTGACATTGGTTTGATTCTGGAACCCTGTGGCCTGGGAACATGACTGAGGCGTGATTCTGGAAAACTGTGGCCTGGGAATATGACTGAGGTTTGATTCTGGAAATCTGTGGCCTGGGAACTTGACTGAGGTTTGATGGCAGAAATCTGTGGACTGGCAACATGACTGAGGTTTGATTGTAGAACCCTGTGCCCTGGAAACATGACTGCGACCTGATATTTGAAACCCATGGCCTGGGAACTTGACATTGGTTTGATTCCGGAACCCTGTGGCCAGGAACAAGACTGAGGCGTGATTCTGGAATCCTGTGTCCTGGGAACATGACATCTGTTTAGATTGTGGAATACTGGGCCCTGGGAACCTGACTGAGGCTTGGTTCTGGAACCCTGTGGACTGGGAACATGACTGAGGATTTATTCTGGAATCCTGTGGCCTGGGAACATGACATCAGTGGATTCTTGAAACCTGTGGCCTGGGAACATGAGAACGGTTTGATTCTGGAACCCTGTGACCTGGGAACAAGTCTGAGGTTTGATTGTGGAAACCTGTGGCTTGGCAACATGACTGAGGTTTGTTACTGGAACCCTCTTCCCTGGGAACATGACTGAGGTTTGATTCTGGACACCTTTGTCCTGGGAACATGAATGTGGTTTGATTGTGGAACCATGGGTCCTGCAAACATGACTGAGGTTTGATTCTGGAACCATGTGTCCTGGGAATATGACTGAGGTTTGATTCTGGAAATCTGTGGCCTGGGAACTTGACTGAGGTTTGATGGCAGAAACCTGTGGACTGGCAACATGACAGAGGTTTGATTGTAGAACCCTGTGGCCTGGTACTGGAAACCCATGGCCTGGGAAATTGACATTGGTTTGATTCTGCAACCCTGTGGCCTGGGAACATGACTGAGGCGTGATTCTGGAAAACTGTGGCCTGGGAATATGACTGAGGTTTGATTCTGGAAATCTGTGGCCTGGGAACTTGACTGAGGTTTGATGGCAGAAATCTGTGGACTGGCAACATGACTGAGGTTTGATTGTAGAACCCTGTGCCCTGGAAACATGACTGCGACCTGATATTTGAAACCCATGGCCTGGGAACTTGACATTGTTTTGATTCCGGAACCCTGTGGCCAGGAACAAGACTGAGGCGTGATTCTGGAATCCTGTGGCCTGGGAACAAGTCTGAGGTTTGATTGTGGAAACCTGTGGCTTGGCAACATGAATGAGGTTTGTTACTGGAACCCTCTTCCCTGGGAACATGACTGAGGTTTGATTCTGGACACCTTTGTCCTGGGAACATGACTGTGGTTTGATTGTGGAACCATGGGTCCTGCAAACATGACTGAGGTTTTATTCTGGAACCATGTGTCTTGGGAATATGACTGAGGTTTGATTCTGGAAATCTGTGGCCTGGGAAGTTGACTGAGGTTTGATTGTAGAACCCTGTGGCCTGGAAATATGACTGTGGCCTGGTACTGGAAACCCATGGCCTGGGAAATTGACATTGGTTTGATTCTGAAACCCTGTGGCCTGGGACCATGATTGAGGCGTGATTCTGGAAACCTGTGGCCTGGGAACATGACATCAGTTTAGATTGTGGCATACTGTGCCCTGGGAACCGGACTGAAGGCTTGGTTCTAGAATCCTGTGGACTGGGAACAAGACTGAGGTTTGAGTCTGGAACCATGTGGCCTGGGAATATGACTGATGTTAGATCGTGGAATCCTGTGGCCTGGGAACATGACATCGGTTTGGATTCTGGTACCCTGTTGCCTGGGAACATGAAATCGCTTTGATTGTGGAAACCTGTGGTCTGGGAATATGACTGAGGTTTGATGGTGGTACCCTCTGGCCTGGCAACATGACTGAGGTTTGATTCTGGATCCCTGTGGCCTGGGAACATGACTGAGGCTTGATTCTGGAACCCTGTGGCATGGGAATATGTCTGAGTTTTGATGGTGGAAAACTGTGGCTTGGCAAAATGACTGAGGTTTGTTACTGGAACCCTGTTCCCTGGGAACATGACTGAGGATTAATTCTGGACACCTTTGTCCTGGAAACATGACTGTGGTTTGATTGTGGAACCGTGGGTCCTGCAAACATGACTGAGGTTTTTTTTCTGGAACCATGTGTCCTGGGAATATGACTGAGGTTTGAGTCTGGAAATCTGTGGCCTGGGAAATTGACTGAAGTTTGATGGCAGAAACCTGTGGACTGGCAAAATGACAGAGGTTTGATTGTTGAACCCTGTGGCCTGGAAACATGACTGTGGCCTGGTACTGGAAACCCATGGCCTAGGAATTTGACATTGGTTTGTTTCTGGAACCCTCTGGCCTGGGAACATGACGGAGGTTTGATTCTGGAACCCTGTAGGCTTCGAACATAACTGAGGATTGTTTCTGGAACCCTGTGGCCTGGGAACATGACATCAGTGGATTCTGGCACCCTGTGGCCTGGGAACATGAGAACGGTTTAATTCTGGAACCCTGTGACCTGGGAACATGTCTGAGGTTTGATGGTGGAAACCTGTGGCTTGGCAACATGACGGAGGTTTGTTTCTGGAACCCTGTTCCCTGGGAACATGACTGAGGTTTAATTCTGGAAACCTTTGTGCTGGGAACATGACTGTGTTTTGATTGTGGAATCATGGGTCCTGCAAACATGACTTAGGTTTGATTCTGGAACCATGTGTCCTGGGAATATGACTGAGGTTTGATTCTGGAAATCTGTGGCCTGGGAACTTGACAGAGGTTTGATGGCAGAAACCTGGGGACTGGCAACATGACTGAGGTTTGATTGTAGAACCCTGTGCCCTGGAAACATGACTGTGGTCTGGTACTGGAAACCCATGGCCTACGAATTTGACATTGGTTTGTTTCTGGAACCCTGTGACCTGGGAACATGACTGAGGTTTGATTCTGGAAAACTGTGGTCGGGGACTTGACTGAGGTTTGATGGCAGAAATCTGTGGACTGGCAACATTACTGAGGTTTGATTGTAGAACCCTGTGCCCTGGAAACATGACTGCGACCTGATACTTGAAACCCATGGCCTGGGAACTTGACATTGGTTTGATTCTGGAACCCTGTGGCCAGGAACAAGACTGAGGCGTGATTCTGGAATCCTGTGGCCTGGGAACATGACATCTGTTTAGATTGTGGAATACTGGGCCCTGGGAACCTGAGTGAGGCTTGGTTCTGGAACCCTGTGGACTGGGAACATGAGTGAGGATTTATTCTGGAATCCTGTGGCCTGGGAACATGACATCAGTGGATTCTTCAACCCTGTGGCCTGGGAACATGAGAACGGTTGGATTTTGGAACACTGTGGCCTGGGAACATGTCTGAGGTTTGATGTTGGAAACCTGTGGCTTGGCAACATGAATGAGGTTTGTTACTGGAACCCTGTTCCCTGGGAATATGACTGAGGTTTGATTCTGGACACCTTTGTCCTGGGAACATGACTGTGGTTTGATTGTGGAACCATGGGTCCTGCAAACATGACTGAGGTTTGATTCTGGAACCATGTGTCCTGGGAATATGACTGAGGTTTGATTCTGGAAATCTGTGGCCTGGGAACTTGACTGAGGTTTGATGGCAGAAACCTGTGGACTGGCAACATGACTGAGGTTTGATTGTAGAACCCTGTGCCCTGGAAACATGACTGTGGCCTGGTACTGGAAACCCATGGCCTAGGAATTTGACATTGGTTTGATTCTGGAACCCTGTGGCCTGGGAACATGACTGAGGCGTGATTCTGGAAAACTGTGGCCTGGGAATATGACTGAGGTTTGATTCTGGAAATCTGTGGCCTGGGAACTTGACTGAGGTTTAATGGCAGAAATCTGTGGACTGGCAACATGACTGAGGTTTGATTGTAGAAACCTGTGCCCTGGAAACATGACTGCGACCTGATATTTGAAACCCATGGCCTGGGAACTTGACATTGGTTTGATTCCGGAACCCTGTGGCCAGGAACAAGACTGAGGCGTGATTCTGGAATCCTGTGGCCTGGGAACATGACATCTGTTTAGATTGTGGAATACTGGGCCCTGGGAACCTGAGTGAGGCTTGGTTCTGGAGCCCTGTGGCCTGGGAACATGACTGAGGATTGATTCTGGAACCCTGTAGCCTGCGAACATAACTGAGGATTGTTTCTGGAACCCTGTGGCCTGGGAACATGACATCAGTGGATTCTTGAACCCTGTGGCCTGGGAACATGAGAACGGTTTAATTCTGGAACCCTGTGACCTGGGAACATGTCTGAGGTTTGATGGTGGAAACCTGTGGCTTGGCAACATGACTGAGGTTTGTTTCTGGAACCCTGTTCCCTGGGAACATGACTGAGGTTTGATTCTGGACACCTTTGTGCTGGGACAATGACTGTGTTTTGATTGTGGAATCATGGGTCCTGCAAACATGACTGAGGTTTGATTCTGGAACCATGTGTCCTGGGAATATGACTGAGGTTTGATTCTGGAAATCTGTGGCCTGGGAACTTGACAGAGGTTTGATGGCAGAAACCTGGGGACTGGCAACATGACTGAGGTTTGATTGTAGAACCCTGTGCCCTGGAAACATGACTGCGACCTGATACTTGAAACCCATGGCCTGGGAACTTGACATTGGTTTGATTCTGGAACCCTGTGGCCAGGAACAAGACTGAGGCGTGATTCTGGAATCCTGTGGCCTGGGAACATGACATCTGTTTAGATTGTGGAATACTGGGCCCTGGGAACCTGACTGAGGCTTGGTTCTGGAACCCTGTGGACTGGGAACATGACTGAGGATTTATTCTGGAATCCTGTGGCCTGGGAACATGACATCAGTGGATTCTTCAACCCTGTGGCCTGGGAACATGAGAATGGTTGGATTTTGGAACACTGTGGCCTGGGAACATGTCTGAGGTTTGATGTTGGAAACCTGTGGCTTGGCAACATGAATGAGGTTTGTTACTGGAACCCTCTTCCCTGGGAACATGACTGAGGTTTGATTCTGGACACCTTTGTCCTGGGAACATGACTGTGGTTTGATTGTGGAACCATGGGTCCTGCAAACATGACTGAGGTTTGATTCTGGAACCATGTGTCCTGGGAATATGACTGAGGTTTGATTCTGGAAATCTGTGGCCTGGGAAGTTGACTGAGGTTTGATGGCAGAAACCTGTGGACTGGCAACATGACAGAGGTTTGATTGTAGAACCCTGTGGCCTGGAAATATGACTGTGGCCTGGTACTGGAAACCCATGGCCTGGGAAATTGACATTGGTTTGATTCTGAAACCCTGTGGCCTGGGAACATGATTGAGGCGTGATTCTGGAAACGTGTGGCCTGGGAACATGACATCTGTTTAGATTGTGGCATACTGTGCCCTGGGAACCAGACTGAAGGCTTGGTTCTGGAATCCTGTGGAGTGGGAACAAGACTGAGATTTTATTCTGGAACCATGTGTCCTGGGAATATGACTGAGGTTTGATTCTGGAAAACTGTGGCCTGGGAACTTGACTGAGGTGTGATTCTGGAAATCTGTGGCCTGGGAACTTGACTGAGGTTTGATGGCAGAAATCTGTGGACTGGCAACATGACTGAGGTTTGATTGTAGAACCCTGTGCCCTGGAAACATGACTGCGACCTGATATTTGAAACCCATGGCCTGGGAACTTGACATTGGTTTGATTCCGGAACCCTGTGGCCAGGAACAAGACTGAGGCGTGATTCTGGAATCCTGTGTCCTGGGAACATGACATCTGTTTAGATTGTGGAATACTGGGCCCTGGGAACCTGACTGAGGCTTGGTTCTGGAACCCTGTGGACTGGGAACATGACTGAGGATTTATTCTGGAATCCTGTGGCCTGGGAACATGACATCAGTGGATTCTTGAAACCTGTGGCCTGGGAACATGAGAACGGTTTGATTCTGGAACCCTGTGACCTGGGAACAAGTCTGAGGTTTGATTGTGGAAACCTGTGGCTTGGCAACATGACTGAGGTTTGTTACTGGAACCCTCTTCCCTGGGAACATGACTGAGGTTTGATTCTGGACACCTTTGTCCTGGGAACATGACTGTGGTTTGATTGTGGAACCATGGGTCCTGCAAACATGACTGAGGTTTGATTCTGGAACCATGTGTCCTGGGAATATGACTGAGGTTTGATTCTGGAAATCTGTGGCCTGGGAACTTGACTGAGGTTTGATGGCAGAAACCTGTGGACTGGCAACATGACAGAGGTTTGATTGTAGAACCCTGTGGCCTGGAAATATGACTGTGGCCTGGTACTGGAAACCCATGGCCTGGGAAATTGACATTGGTTTGATTCTGCAACCCTGTGGCCTGGGAACATGACTGAGGCGTGATTCTGGAAAACTGTGGCCTGGGAATATGACTGAGGTTTGATTCTGGAAATCTGTGGCCTGGGAACTTGACTGAGGTTTGATGGCAGAAATCTGTGGACTGGCAACATGACTGAGGTTTGATTGTAGAACCCTGTGCCCTGGAAACATGACTGCGACCTGATATTTGAAACCCATGGCCTGGGAACTTGACATTGTTTTGATTCCGGAACCCTGTGGCCAGGAACAAGACTGAGGCGTGATTCTGGAATCCTGTGGCCTGGGAACAAGTCTGAGGTTTGATTGTGGAAACCTGTGGCTTGGCAACATGAATGAGGTTTGTTACTGGAACCCTCTTCCCTGGGAACATGACTGAGGTTTGATTCTGGACACCTTTGTCCTGGGAACATGACTGTGGTTTGATTGTGGAACCATGGGTCCTGCAAACATGACTGAGGTTTTATTCTGGAACCATGTGTCTTGGGAATATGACTGAGGTTTGATTCTGGAAATCTGTGGCCTGGGAAGTTGACTGAGGTTTGATTGTAGAACCCTGTGGCCTGGAAATATGACTGTGGCCTGGTACTGGAAACCCATGGCCTGGGAAATTGACATTGGTTTGATTCTGAAACCCTGTGGCCTGGGACCATGATTGAGGCGTGATTCTGGAAACCTGTGGCCTGGGAACATGACATCTGTTTAGATTGTGGCATACTGTGCCCTGGGAACCGGACTGAAGGCTTGGTTCTAGAATCCTGTGGACTGGGAACAAGACTGAGGTTTGAGTCTGGAACCATGTGGCCTGGGAATATGACTGATGTTAGATCGTGGAATCCTGTGGCCTGGGAACATGACATCGGTTTGGATTCTGGTACCCTGTTGCCTGGGAACATGAAATCGCTTTGATTGTGGAAACCTGTGGTCTGGGAATATGACTGAGGTTTGATGGTGGTACCCTCTGGCCTGGCAACATGACTGAGGTTTGATTCTGGATCCCTGTGGCCTGGGAACATGACTGAGGCTTGATTCTGGAACCCTGTGGCCTGGGAATATGTCTGAGGTTTGATGGTGGAAAACTGTGGCTTGGCAAAATGACTGAGGTTTGTTACTGGAACCCTGTTCCCTGGGAACATGACTGAGGATTAATTCTGGACACCTTTGTCCTGGAAACATGACTGTGGTTTGATTGTGGAACCGTGGGTCCTGCAAACATGACTGAGGTTTTTTTTCTGGAACCATGTGTCCTGGGAATATGACTGAGGTTTGAGTCTGGAAATCTGTGGCCTGGGAAATTGACTGAAGTTTGATGGCAGAAACCTGTGGACTGGCAAAATGACAGAGGTTTGATTGTTGAACCCTGTGGCCTGGAAACATGACTGTGGCCTGGTACTGGAAACCCATGGCCTAGGAATTTGACATTGGTTTGTTTCTGGAACCCTCTGGCCTGGGAACATGACGGAGGTTTGATTCTGGAACCCTGTAGGCTTCGAACATAACTGAGGATTGTTTCTGGAACCCTGTGGCCTGGGAACATGACATCAGTGGATTCTGGCACCCTGTGGCCTGGGAACATGAGAACGGTTTAATTCTGGAACCCTGTGACCTGGGAACATGTCTGAGGTTTGATGGTGGAAACCTGTGGCTTGGCAACATGACGGAGGTTTGTTTCTGGAACCCTGTTCCCTGGGAACATGACTGAGGTTTAATTCTGGAAACCTTTGTGCTGGGAACATGACTGTGTTTTGATTGTGGAATCATGGGTCCTGCAAACATGACTTAGGTTTGATTCTGGAACCATGTGTCCTGGGAATATGACTGAGGTTTGATTCTGGAAATCTGTGGCCTGGGAACTTGACAGAGGTTTGATGGCAGAAACCTGGGGACTGGCAACATGACTGAGGTTTGATTGTAGAACCCTGTGCCCTGGAAACATGACTGTGGTCTGGTACTGGAAACCCATGGCCTACGAATTTGACATTGGTTTGTTTCTGGAACCCTGTGACCTGGGAACATGACTGAGGTTTGATTCTGGAAAACTGTGGTCGGGGACTTGACTGAGGTTTGATGGCAGAAATCTGTGGACTGGCAACATTACTGAGGTTTGATTGTAGAACCCTGTGCCCTGGAAACATGACTGCGACCTGATACTTGAAACCCATGGCCTGGGAACTTGACATTGGTTTGATTCTGGAACCCTGTGGCCAGGAACAAGACTGAGGCGTGATTCTGGAATCCTGTGGCCTGGGAACATGACATCTGTTTAGATTGTGGAATACTGGGCCCTGGGAACCTGACTGAGGCTTGGTTCTGGAACCCTGTGGACTGGGAACATGAGTGAGGATTTATTCTGGAATCCTGTGGCCTGGGAACATGACATCAGTGGATTCTTCAACCCTGTGGCCTGGGAACATGAGAACGGTTGGATTTTGGAACACTGTGGCCTGGGAACATGTCTGAGGTTTGATGTTGGAAACCTGTGGCTTGGCAACATGAATGAGGTTTGTTACTGGAACCCTGTTCCCTGGGAATATGACTGAGGTTTGATTCTGGACACCTTTGTCCTGGGAACATGACTGTGGTTTGATTGTGGAACCATGGGTCCTGCAAACATGACTGAGGTTTGATTCTGGAACCATGTGTCCTGGGAATATGACTGAGGTTTGATTCTGGAAATCTGTGGCCTGGGAACTTGACTGAGGTTTGATGGCAGAAACCTGTGGACTGGCAACATGACTGAGGTTTGATTGTAGAACCCTGTGCCCTGGAAACATGACTGTGGCCTGGTACTGGAAACCCATGGCCTAGGAATTTGACATTGGTTTGATTCTGGAACCCTGTGGCCTGGGAACATGACTGAGGCGTGATTCTGGAAAACTGTGGCCTGGGAATATGACTGAGGTTTGATTCTGGAAATCTGTGGCCTGGGAACTTGACTGAGGTTTAATGGCAGAAATCTGTGGACTGGCAACATGACTGAGGTTTGATTGTAGAAACCTGTGCCCTGGAAACATGACTGCGACCTGATATTTGAAACCCATGGCCTGGGAACTTGACATTGGTTTGATTCCGGAACCCTGTGGCCAGGAACAAGACTGAGGCGTGATTCTGGAATCCTGTGGCCTGGGAACATGACATCTGTTTAGATTGTGGAATACTGGGCCCTGGGAACATGAGTGAGGCTTGGTTCTGGAGCCCTGTGGCCTGGGAACATGACTGAGGATTGATTCTGGAACCCTGTAGCCTGCGAACATAACTGAGGATTGTTTCTGGAACCCTGTGGCCTGGGAACATGACATCAGTGGATTCTTGAACCCTGTGGCCTGGGAACATGAGAACGGTTTAATTCTGGAACCCTGTGACCTGGGAACATGTCTGAGGTTTGATGGTGGAAACCTGTGGCTTGGCAACATGACTGAGGTTTGTTTCTGGAACCCTGTTCCCTGGGAACATGACTGAGGTTTGATTCTGGACACCTTTGTGCTGGGACAATGACTGTGTTTTGATTGTGGAATCATGGGTCCTGCAAACATGACTGAGGTTTGATTCTGGAACCATGTGTCCTGGGAATATGACTGAGGTTTGATTCTGGAAATCTGTGGCCTGGGAACTTGACAGAGGTTTGATGGCAGAAACCTGGGGACTGGCAACATGACTGAGGTTTGATTGTAGAACCCTGTGCCCTGGAAACATGACTGCGACCTGATACTTGAAACCCATGGCCTGGGAACTTGACATTGGTTTGATTCTGGAACCCTGTGGCCAGGAACAAGACTGAGGCGTGATTCTGGAATCCTGTGGCCTGGGAACATGACATCTGTTTAGATTGTGGAATACTGGGCCCTGGGAACCTGACTGAGGCTTGGTTCTGGAACCCTGTGGACTGGGAACATGACTGAGGATTTATTCTGGAATCCTGTGGCCTGGGAACATGACATCAGTGGATTCTTCAACCCTGTGGCCTGGGAACATGAGAATGGTTGGATTTTGGAACACTGTGGCCTGGGAACATGTCTGAGGTTTGATGTTGGAAACCTGTGGCTTGGCAACATGAATGAGGTTTGTTACTGGAACCCTCTTCCCTGGGAACATGACTGAGGTTTGATTCTGGACACCTTTGTCCTGGGAACATGACTGTGGTTTGATTGTGGAACCATGGGTCCTGCAAACATGACTGAGGTTTGATTCTGGAACCATGTGTCCTGGGAATATGACTGAGGTTTGATTCTGGAAATCTGTGGCCTGGGAAGTTGACTGAGGTTTGATGGCAGAAACCTGTGGACTGGCAACATGACAGAGGTTTGATTGTAGAACCCTGTGGCCTGGAAATATGACTGTGGCCTGGTACTGGAAACCCATGGCCTGGGAAATTGACATTGGTTTGATTCTGAAACCCTGTGGCCTGGGAACATGATTGAGGCGTGATTCTGGAAACGTGTGGCCTGGGAACATGACATCTGTTTAGATTGTGGCATACTGTGCCCTGGGAACCGGACTGAAGGCTTGGTTCTGGAATCCTGTGGAGTGGGAACAAGACTGAGATTTTATTCTGGAACCATGTGTCCTGGGAATATGACTGAGGTTTGATTCTGGAAAACTGTGGCCTGGGAACTTGACTGAGGTGTGATTCTGGAAATCTGTGGCCTGGGAACTTGACTGAGGTTTGATGGCAGAAATCTGTGGACTGGCAACATGACTGAGGTTTGATTGTAGAACCCTGTGCCCTGGAAACATGACTGCGACCTGATATTTGAAACCCATGGCCTGGGAACTTGACATTGGTTTGATTCCGGAACCCTGTGGCCAGGAACAAGACTGAGGCGTGATTCTGGAATCCTGTGTCCTGGGAACATGACATCTGTTTAGATTGTGGAATACTGGGCCCTGGGAACCTGACTGAGGCTTGGTTCTGGAACCCTGTGGACTGGGAACATGACTGAGGATTTATTCTGGAATCCTGTGGCCTGGGAACATGACATCAGTGGATTCTTGAAACCTGTGGCCTGGGAACATGAGAACGGTTTGATTCTGGAACCCTGTGACCTGGGAACAAGTCTGAGGTTTGATTGTGGAAACCTGTGGCTTGGCAACATGACTGAGGTTTGTTACTGGAACCCTCTTCCCTGGGAACATGACTGAGGTTTGATTCTGGACACCTTTGTCCTGGGAACATGACTGTGGTTTGATTGTGGAACCATGGGTCCTGCAAACATGACTGAGGTTTGATTCTGGAACCATGTGTCCTGGGAATATGACTGAGGTTTGATTCTGGAAATCTGTGGCCTGGGAACTTGACTGAGGTTTGATGGCAGAAACCTGTGGACTGGCAACATGACAGAGGTTTGATTGTAGAACCCTGTGGCCTGGAAATATGACTGTGGCCTGGTACTGGAAACCCATGGCCTGGGAAATTGACATTGGTTTGATTCTGCAACCCTGTGGCCTGGGAACATGACTGAGGCGTGATTCTGGAAAACTGTGGCCTGGGAATATGACTGAGGTTTGATTCTGGAAATCTGTGGCCTGGGAACTTGACTGAGGTTTGATGGCAGAAATCTGTGGACTGGCAACATGACTGAGGTTTGATTGTAGAACCCTGTGCCCTGGAAACATGACTGCGACCTGATATTTGAAACCCATGGCCTGGGAACTTGACATTGTTTTGATTCCGGAACCCTGTGGCCAGGAACAAGACTGAGGCGTGATTCTGGAATCCTGTGGCCTGGGAACAAGTCTGAGGTTTGATTGTGGAAACCTGTGGCTTGGCAACATGAATGAGGTTTGTTACTGGAACCCTCTTCCCTGGGAACATGACTGAGGTTTGATTCTGGACACCTTTGTCCTGGGAACATGACTGTGGTTTGATTGTGGAACCATGGGTCCTGCAAACATGACTGAGGTTTTATTCTGGAACCATGTGTCTTGGGAATATGACTGAGGTTTGATTCTGGAAATCTGTGGCCTGGGAAGTTGACTGAGGTTTGATTGTAGAACCCTGTGGCCTGGAAATATGACTGTGGCCTGGTACTGGAAACCCATGGCCTGGGAAATTGACATTGGTTTGATTCTGAAACCCTGTGGCCTGGGACCATGATTGAGGCGTGATTCTGGAAACCTGTGGCCTGGGAACATGACATCTGTTTAGATTGTGGCATACTGTGCCCTGGGAACCGGACTGAAGGCTTGGTTCTAGAATCCTGTGGACTGGGAACAAGACTGAGGTTTGAGTCTGGAACCATGTGGCCTGGGAATATGACTGATGTTAGATCGTGGAATCCTGTGGCCTGGGAACATGACATCGGTTTGGATTCTGGTACCCTGTTGCCTGGGAACATGAAATCGCTTTGATTGTGGAAACCTGTGGTCTGGGAATATGACTGAGGTTTGATGGTGGTACCCTCTGGCCTGGCAACATGACTGAGGTTTGATTCTGGATCCCTGTGGCCTGGGAACATGACTGAGGCTTGATTCTGGAACCCTGTGGCCTGGGAATATGTCTGAGGTTTGATGGTGGAAAACTGTGGCTTGGCAAAATGACTGAGGTTTGTTACTGGAACCCTGTTCCCTGGGAACATGACTGAGGATTAATTCTGGACACCTTTGTCCTGGAAACATGACTGTGGTTTGATTGTGGAACCGTGGGTCCTGCAAACATGACTGAGGTTTTTTTTCTGGAACCATGTGTCCTGGGAATATGACTGAGGTTTGAGTCTGGAAATCTGTGGCCTGGGAAATTGACTGAAGTTTGATGGCAGAAACCTGTGGACTGGCAAAATGACAGAGGTTTGATTGTTGAACCCTGTGGCCTGGAAACATGACTGTGGCCTGGTACTGGAAACCCATGGCCTAGGAATTTGACATTGGTTTGTTTCTGGAACCCTCTGGCCTGGGAACATGACGGAGGTTTGATTCTGGAACCCTGTAGGCTTCGAACATAACTGAGGATTGTTTCTGGAACCCTGTGGCCTGGGAACATGACATCAGTGGATTCTGGCACCCTGTGGCCTGGGAACATGAGAACGGTTTAATTCTGGAACCCTGTGACCTGGGAACATGTCTGAGGTTTGATGGTGGAAACCTGTGGCTTGGCAACATGACGGAGGTTTGTTTCTGGAACCCTGTTCCCTGGGAACATGACTGAGGTTTAATTCTGGAAACCTTTGTGCTGGGAACATGACTGTGTTTTGATTGTGGAATCATGGGTCCTGCAAACATGACTTAGGTTTGATTCTGGAACCATGTGTCCTGGGAATATGACTGAGGTTTGATTCTGGAAATCTGTGGCCTGGGAACTTGACAGAGGTTTGATGGCAGAAACCTGGGGACTGGCAACATGACTGAGGTTTGATTGTAGAACCCTGTGCCCTGGAAACATGACTGTGGGCTGGTACTGGAAACCCATGGCCTACGAATTTGACATTGGTTTGTTTCTGGAACCCTGTGACCTGGGAACATGACTGAGGTTTGATTCTGGAAAACTGTGGTCGGGGACTTGACTGAGGTTTGATGGCAGAAATCTGTGGACTGGCAACATTACTGAGGTTTGATTGTAGAACCCTGTGCCCTGGAAACATGACTGCGACCTGATACTTGAAACCCATGGCCTGGGAACTTGACATTGGTTTGATTCTGGAACCCTGTGGCCAGGAACAAGACTGAGGCGTGATTCTGGAATCCTGTGGCCTGGGAACATGACATCTGTTTAGATTGTGGAATACTGGGCCCTGGGAACCTGACTGAGGCTTGGTTCTGGAACCCTGTGGACTGGGAACATGACTGAGGATTTATTCTGGAATCCTGTGGCCTGGGAACATGACATCAGTGGATTCTTCAACCCTGTGGCCTGGGAACATGAGAACGGTTGGATTTTGGAACACTGTGGCCTGGGAACATGACTGAGGTTTGATGTTGAAAACCTGTGGCTTGGCAACATGAATGAGGTTTGTTCCTGGAACCCTGTTCCCTGGGAATATGACTGAGGTTTGATTCTGGACACCTTTGTCCTGGGAACATGACTGTGGTTTGATTGTGGAACCATGGGTCCTGCAAACATGACTGAGGTTTGATTCTGGAACCATGTGTCCTGGGAATATGACTGAGGTTTGATTCTGGAAATCTGTGGCCTGGGAACTTGACTGAGGTTTGATGGCAGAAACCTGTGGACTGGCAACATGACTGAGGTTTGATTGTAGAACCCTGTGCCCTGGAAACATGACTGTGGCCTGGTACTGGAAACCCATGGCCTAGGAATTTGACATTGGTTTGATTCTGGAACCCTGTGGCCTGGGAACATGACTGAGGCGTGATTCTGGAAAACTGTGGCCTGGGAATATGACTGAGGTTTGATTCTGGAAATCTGTGGCCTGGGAACTTGACTGAGGTTTAATGGCAGAAATCTGTGGACTGGCAACATGACTGAGGTTTGATTGTAGAACACTGTGCCCTGGAAACATGACTGCGACCTGATATTTGAAACCCATGGCCTGGGAACTTGACATTGGTTTGATTCCGGAACCCTGTGGCCAGGAACAAGACTGAGGCGTGATTCTGGAATCCTGTGGCCTGGGAACATGACATCTGTTTAGATTGTGGAATACTGGGCCCTGGGAACCTGAGTGAGGCTTGGTTCTGGAGCCCTGTGGACTGGGAACATGACTGAGGATTGATTCTGGAACCCTGTAGCCTGCGAATATAACTGAGGATTGTTTCTGGAACCCTGTGGGCTGGGAACATGACATCAGTGGATTCTTGAACCCTGTGGCCTGGGAACATGAGAACGGTTTAATTCTGGAACCCTGTGACCTGGGAACATGTCTGAGGTTTGATGGTGGAAACCTGTGGCTTGGCAACATGACTGAGGTTTGTTTCTGGAACCCTGTTCCCTGGGAACATGACTGAGGTTTGATTCTGGACACCTTTGTGCTGGGAACATGACTGTGTTTTGATTGTGGAATCATGGGTCCTGCAAACATGACTGAGGTTTGATTCTGGAACCATGTGTCCTGGGAATATGACTGAGGTTTGATTCTGGAAATCTGTGGCCTGGGAACTTGACAGAGGTTTGATGGCAGAAACCTGGGGACTGGCAACATGACTGAGGTTTGATTGTAGAACCCTGTGCCCTGGAAACATGACTGTGGTCTGGTACTGGAAACCCATGGCCTACGAATTTGACATTGGTTTGTTTCTGGAACCCTGTGACCTGGGAACATGACTGAGGTTTGATTCTGGAAAACTGTGGTCGGGGAGTTGACTGAGGTTTGATGGCAGAAATCTGTGGACTGGCAACATTACTGAGGTTTGATTGTAGAACCCTGTGCCCTGGAAACATGACTGCGACCTGATACTTGAAACCCATGGCCTGGGAACTTGACATTGGTTTGATTCTGGAACCCTGTGGCCAGGAACAAGACTGAGGCGTGATTCTGGAATCCTGTGGCCTGGGAACATGACATCTGTTTAGATTGTGGAATACTGGGCCCTGGGAACCTGACTGAGGCTTGGTTCTGGAACCCTGTGGACTGGGAACATGACTGAGGATTTATTCTGGAATCCTGTGGCCTGGGAACATGACATCAGTGGATTCTTCAACCCTGTGGCCTGGGAACATGAGAACGGTTGGATTTTGGAACACTGTGGCCTGGGAACATGTCTGAGGTTTGATGTTGGAAACCTGTGGCTTGGCAACATGAATGAGGTTTGTTACTGGAACCCTCTTCCCTGGGAACATGACTGAGGTTTGATTCTGGACACCTTTGTCCTGGGAACATGACTGTGGTTTGATTGTGGAACCATGGGTCCTGCAAACATGACTGAGGTTTGATTCTGGAACCATGTGTCCTGGGAATATGACTGAGGTTTGATTCTGGAAATCTGTGGCCTGGGAAGTTGACTGAGGTTTGATGGCAGAAACCTGTGGACTGGCAACATGACAGAGGTTTGATTGTAGAACCCTGTGGCCTGGAAATATGACTGTGGCCTGGTACTGGAAACCCATGGCCTGGGAAATTGACATTGGTTTGATTCTGAAACCCTGTGGCCTGGGAACATGATTGAGGCGTGATTCTGGAAACCTGTGGCCTGGGAACATGACATCTGTTTAGATTGTGGCATACTGTGCCCTGGGAACCGGACTGAAGGCTTGGTTCTGGAATCCTGTGGAGTGGGAACAAGACTGAGATTTTATTCTGGAACCATGTGTCCTGGGAATATGACTGAGGTTTGATTCTGGAAATCTGTGGCCTGGAAACTTGACTGAGGTTTGATGGCAGAAACCTGTGGACTGGCAACATGACTGAGGTTTGATTGTAGAACCCTGTGCCCTGGAAACATGACTGTGGCCTGGTACTGGAAACCCATGGCCTAGGAATTTGACATTGGTTTGATTCTGGAACTCTGTGGCCTGGGAACATGACTGAGGCGTGATTCTGGAAAACTGTGGCCTGGGAATATGACTGAGGTTTGATTCTGGAAATCTGTGGCCTGGGAACTTGACTGAGGTTTGATGGCAGAAATCTGTGGACTGGCAACATGACTGAGGTTTGATTGTAGAACCCTGTGCCCTGGAAACATGACTGCGACCTGATATTTGAAACCCATGGCCTGGGAACTTGACATTGGTTTGATTCCGGAACCCTGTGGCCAGGAACAAGACTGAGGCGTGATTCTGGAATCCTGTGTCCTGGGAACATGACATCTGTTTAGATTGTGGAATACTGGGCCCTGGGAACCTGACTGAGGCTTGGTTCTGGAACCCTGTGGACTGGGAACATGACTGAGGATTTATTCTGGAATCCTGTGGCCTGGGAACATGACATCAGTGGATTCTTGAAACCTGTGGCCTGGGAACATGAGAACGGTTTGATTCTGGAACCCTGTGACCTGGGAACAAGTCTGAGGTTTGATTGTGGAAACCTGTGGCTTGGCAACATGACTGAGGTTTGTTACTGGAACCCTGTTCCCTGGGAACATGACTGAGGTTTGATTCTGGACACCTTTGTCCTGGGAACATGACTGTGGTTTGATTGTGGAACCATGGGTCCTGCAAACATGACTGAGGTTTGATTCTGGAACCATGTGTCCTGGGAATATGACTGAGGTTTGATTCTGGAAATCTGTGGCCTGGGAACTTGACTGAGGTTTGATGGCAGAAACCTGTGGACTGGCAACATGACAGAGGTTTGATTGTAGAACCCTGTGGCCTGGAAATATGACTGTGGCCTGGTACTGGAAACCCATGGCCTGGGAAATTGACATTGGTTTGATTCTGCAACCCTGTGGCCTGGGAACATGACTGAGGCGTGATTCTGGAAAACTGTGGCCTGGGAATATGACTGAGGTTTGATTCTGGAAATCTGTGGCCTGGGAACTTGACTGAGGTTTGATGGCAGAAATCTGTGGACTGGCAACATGACTGAGGTTTGATTGTAGAACGCTGTGCCCTGGAAACATGACTGCGACCTGATATTTGAAACCCATGGCCTGGGAACTTGACATTGTTTTGATTCCGGAACCCTGTGGCCAGGAACAAGACTGAGGCGTGATTCTGGAATCCTGTGGCCTGGGAACAAGTCTGAGGTTTGATTGTGGAAACCTGTGGCTTGGCAACATGAATGAGGTTTGTTACTGGAACCCTCTTCCCTGGGAACATGACTGAGGTTTGATTCTGGACACCTTTGTCCTGGGAACATGACTGTGGTTTGATTGTGGAACCATGGGTCCTGCAAACATGACTGAGGTTTTATTCTGGAACCATGTGTCTTGGGAATATGACTGAGGTTTGATTCTGGAAATCTGTGGCCTGGGAAGTTGACTGAGGTTTGATTGTAGAACCCTGTGGCCTGGAAATATGACTGTGGCCTGGTACTGGAAACCCATGGCCTGGGAAATTGACATTGGTTGGATTCTGAAACCCTGTGGCCTGGGACCATGATTGAGGCGTGATTCTGGAAACCTGTGGCCTGGGAACATGACATCTGTTTAGATTGTGGCATACTGTGCCCTGGGAACCGGACTGAAGGCTTGGTTCTAGAATCCTGTGGACTGGGAACAAGACTGAGGTTTGAGTCTGGAACCATGTGGCCTGGGAATATGACTGATGTTAGATCGTGGAATCCTGTGGCCTGGGAACATGACATCGGTTTGGATTCTGGTACCCTGTTGCCTGGGAACATGAAATCGCTTTGATTGTGGAAACCTGTGGTCTGGGAATATGACTGAGGTTTGATGGTGGTACCCTCTGGCCTGGCAACATGACTGAGGTTTGATTCTGGATCCCTGTGGCCTGGGAACATGACTGAGGCTTGATTCTGGAACCCTGTGGCATGGGAATATGTCTGAGTTTTGATGGTGGAAAACTGTGGCTTGGCAAAATGACTGAGGTTTGTTACTGGAACCCTGTTCCCTGGGAACATGACTGAGGATTAATTCTGGACACCTTTGTCCTGGGAACATGACTGTGGTTTGATTGTGGAACCGTGGGTCCTGCAAACATGACTGAGGTTTTTTTTCTGGAACCATGTGTCCTGGGAATATGACTGAGGTTTGAGTCTGGAAATCTGTGGCCTGGGAAATTGACTGAAGTTTGATGGCAGAAACCTGTGGACTGGCAAAATGACAGAGGTTTGATTGTTGAACCCTGTGGCCTGGAAACATGACTGTGGCCTGGTACTGGAAACCCATGGCCTAGGAATTTGACATTGGTTTGTTTCTGGAACCCTCTGGCCTGGGAACATGACATCAGTGGATTCTGGCACCCTCTGGCCTGGGAACATGAGAACGGTTTAATTCTGGAACCCTGTGACCTGGGAACATGTCTGAGGTTTGATGGTGGAAACCTGTGGCTTGGCAACATGACGGAGGTTTGTTTCTGGAACCCTGTTCCCTGGGAACATGACTGAGGTTTGATTCTGGAAACCTTTGTGCTGGGAACATGACTGTGTTTTGATTGTGGAATCATGGGTCCTGCAAACATGACTTAGGTTTGATTCTGGAACCATGTGTCCTGGGAATATGACTGAGGTTTGATTCTGGAAATCTGTGGCCTGGGAACTTGACAGAGGTTTGATGGCAGAAACCTGGGGACTGGCAACATGACTGAGGTTTGATTGTAGAACCCTGTGCCCTGGAAACATGACTGTGGTCTGGTACTGGAAACCCATGGCCTACGAATTTGACATTGGTTTGTTTCTGGAACCCTGTGACCTGGGAACATGACTGAGGTTTGATTCTGGAAAACTGTGGTCGGGGACTTGACTGAGGTTTGATGGCAGAAATCTGTGGACTGGCAACATTACTGAGGTTTGATTGTAGAACCCTGTGCCCTGGAAACATGACTGCGACCTGATACTTGAAACCCATGGCCTGGGAACTTGACATTGGTTTGATTCTGGAACCCTGTGGCCAGGAACAAGACTGAGGCGTGATTCTGGAATCCTGTGGCCTGGGAACATGACATCTGTTTAGATTGTGGAATACTGGGCCCTGGGAACCTGACTGAGGCTTGGTTCTGGAACCCTGTGGACTGGGAACATGACTGAGGATTTATTCTGGAATCCTGTGGCCTGGGAACATGACATCAGTGGATTCTTCAACCCTGTGGCCTGGGAACATGAGAACGGTTGGATTTTGGAACACTGTGGCCTGGGAACATGACTGAGGTTTGATGTTGAAAACCTGTGGCTTGGCAACATGAATGAGGTTTGTTACTGGAACCCTGTTCCCTGGGAATATGACTGAGGTTTGATTCTGGACACCTTTGTCCTGGGAACATGACTGTGGTTTGATTGTGGAACCATGGGTCCTGCAAACATGACTGAGGTTTGATTCTGGAACCATGTGTCCTGGGAATATGACTGAGGTTTGATTCTGGAAATCTGTGGCCTGGGAACTTGACTGAGGTTTGATGGCAGAAACCTGTGGACTGGCAACATGACTGAGGTTTGATTGTAGAACCCTGTGCCCTGGAAACATGACTGTGGCCTGGTACTGGAAACCCATGGCCTAGGAATTTGACATTGGTTTGATTCTGGAACCCTGTGGCCTGGGAACATGACTGAGGCGTGATTCTGGAAAACTGTGGCCTGGGAATATGACTGAGGTTTGATTCTGGAAATCTGTGGCCTGGGAACTTGACTGAGGTTTAATGGCAGAAATCTGTGGACTGGCAACATGACTGAGGTTTGATTGTAGAACACTGTGCCCTGGAAACATGACTGCGACCTGATATTTGAAACCCATGGCCTGGGAACTTGACATTGGTTTGATTCCGGAACCCTGTGGCCAGGAACAAGACTGAGGCGTGATTCTGGAATCCTGTGGCCTGGGAACATGACATCTGTTTAGATTGTGGAATACTGGGCCCTGGGAACCTGAGTGAGGCTTGGTTCTGGAGCCCTGTGGACTGGGAACATGACTGAGGATTGATTCTGGAACCCTGTAGCCTGCGAATATAACTGAGGATTGTTTCTGGAACCCTGTGGGCTGGGAACATGACATCAGTGGATTCTTGAACCCTGTGGCCTGGGAACATGAGAACGGTTTAATTCTGGAACCCTGTGACCTGGGAACATGTCTGAGGTTTGATGGTGGAAACCTGTGGCTTGGCAACATGACTGAGGTTTGTTTCTGGAACCCTGTTCCCTGGGAACATGACTGAGGTTTGATTCTGGACACCTTTGTGCTGGGACAATGACTGTGTTTTGATTGTGGAATCATGGGTCCTGCAAACATGACTGAGGTTTGATTCTGGAACCATGTGTCCTGGGAATATGACTGAGGTTTGATTCTGGAAATCTGTGGCCTGGGAACTTGACAGAGGTTTGATGGCAGAAACCTGGGGACTGGCAACATGACTGAGGTTTGATTGTAGAACCCTGTGCCCTGGAAACATGACTGTGGTCTGGTACTGGAAACCCATGGCCTACGAATTTGACATTGGTTTGTTTCTGGAACCCTGTGACCTGGGAACATGACTGAGGTTTGATTCTGGAAAACTGTGGTCGGGGAGTTGACTGAGGTTTGATGGCAGAAATCTGTGGACTGGCAACATTACTGAGGTTTGATTGTAGAACCCTGTGCCCTGGAAACATGACTGCGACCTGATACTTGAAACCCATGGCCTGGGAACTTGACATTGGTTTGATTCTGGAACCCTGTGGCCAGGAACAAGACTGAGGCGTGATTCTGGAATCCTGTGGCCTGGGAACATGACATCTGTTTAGATTGTGGAATACTGGGCCCTGGGAACCTGACTGAGGCTTGGTTCTGGAACCCTGTGGACTGGGAACATGACTGAGGATTTATTCTGGAATCCTGTGGCCTGGGAACATGACATCAGTGGATTCTTCAACCCTGTGGCCTGGGAACATGAGAACGGTTGGATTTTGGAACACTGTGGCCTGGGAACATGTCTGAGGTTTGATGTTGGAAACCTGTGGCTTGGCAACATGAATGAGGTTTGTTACTGGAACCCTCTTCCCTGGGAACATGACTGAGGTTTGATTCTGGACACCTTTGTCCTGGGAACATGACTGTGGTTTGATTGTGGAACCATGGGTCCTGCAAACATGACTGAGGTTTGATTCTGGAACCATGTGTCCTGGGAATATGACTGAGGTTTGATTCTGGAAATCTGTGGCCTGGGAAGTTGACTGAGGTTTGATGGCAGAAACCTGTGGACTGGCAACATGACAGAGGTTTGATTGTAGAACCCTGTGGCCTGGAAATATGACTGTGGCCTGGTACTGGAAACCCATGGCCTGGGAAATTGACATTGGTTTGATTCTGAAACCCTGTGGCCTGGGAACATGATTGAGGCGTGATTCTGGAAACGTGTGGCCTGGGAACATGACATCTGTTTAGATTGTGGCATACTGTGCCCTGGGAACCGGACTGAAGGCTTGGTTCTGGAATCCTGTGGAGTGGGAACAAGACTGAGATTTTATTCTGGAACCATGTGTCCTGGGAATATGACTGAGGTTTGATTCTGGAAATCTGTGGCCTGGAAACTTGACTGAGGTTTGATGGCAGAAACCTGTGGACTGGCAACATGACTGAGGTTTGATTGTAGAACCCTGTGCCCTGGAAACATGACTGTGGCCTGGTACTGGAAACCCATGGCCTAGGAATTTGACATTGGTTTGATTCTGGAACTCTGTGGCCTGGGAACATGACTGAGGCGTGATTCTGGAAAACTGTGGCCTGGGAATATGACTGAGGTTTGATTCTGGAAATCTGTGGCCTGGGAACTTGACTGAGGTTTGATGGCAGAAATCTGTGGACTGGCAACATGACTGAGGTTTGATTGTAGAACCCTGTGCCCTGGAAACATGACTGCGACCTGATATTTGAAACCCATGGCCTGGGAACTTGACATTGGTTTGATTCCGGAACCCTGTGGCCAGGAACAAGACTGAGGCGTGATTCTGGAATCCTGTGGCCTGGGAACAAGTCTGAGGTTTGATTGTGGAAACCTGTGGCTTGGCAACATGAATGAGGTTTGTTACTGGAACCCTCTTCCCTGGGAACATGACTGAGGTTTGATTCTGGACACCTTTGTCCTGGGAACATGACTGTGGTTTGATTGTGGAACCATGGGTCCTGCAAACATGACTGAGGTTTTATTCTGGAACCATGTGTCTTGGGAATATGACTGAGGTTTGATTCTGGAAATCTGTGGCCTGGGAAGTTGACTGAGGTTTGATTGTAGAACCCTGTGGCCTGGAAATATGACTGTGGCCTGGTACTGGAAACCCATGGCCTGGGAAATTGACATTGGTTTGATTCTGAAACCCTGTGGCCTGGGACCATGATTGAGGCGTGATTCTGGAAACCTGTGGCCTGGGAACATGACATCTGTTTAGATTGTGGCATACTGTGCCCTGGGAACCGGACTGAAGGCTTGGTTCTAGAATCCTGTGGACTGGGAACAAGACTGAGGTTTGAGTCTGGAACCATGTGGCCTGGGAATATGACTGATGTTAGATCGTGGAATCCTGTGGCCTGGGAACATGACATCGGTTTGGATTCTGGTACCCTGTTGCCTGGGAACATGAAATCGCTTTGATTGTGGAAACCTGTGGTCTGGGAATATGACTGAGGTTTGATGGTGGTACCCTCTGGCCTGGCAACATGACTGAGGTTTGATTCTGGATCCCTGTGGCCTGGGAACATGACTGAGGCTTGATTCTGGAACCCTGTGGCATGGGAATATGTCTGAGTTTTGATGGTGGAAAACTGTGGCTTGGCAAAATGACTGAGGTTTGTTACTGGAACCCTGTTCCCTGGGAACATGACTGAGGATTAATTCTGGACACCTTTGTCCTGGGAACATGACTGTGGTTTGATTGTGGAACCGTGGGTCCTGCAAACATGACTGAGGTTTTTTTTCTGGAACCATGTGTCCTGGGAATATGACTGAGGTTTGAGTCTGGAAATCTGTGGCCTGGGAAATTGACTGAAGTTTGATGGCAGAAACCTGTGGACTGGCAAAATGACAGAGGTTTGATTGTTGAACCCTGTGGCCTGGAAACATGACTGTGGCCTGGTACTGGAAACCCATGGCCTAGGAATTTGACATTGGTTTGTTTCTGGAACCCTCTGGCCTGGGAACATGACGGAGGTTTGATTCTGGAACCCTGTAGGCTTCGAACATAACTGAGGATTGTTTCTGGAACCCTGTGGCCTGGGAACATGACATCAGTGGATTCTGGCACCCTGTGGCCTGGGAACATGAGAACGGTTTAATTCTGGAACCCTGTGACCTGGGAACATGTCTGAGGTTTGATGGTGGAAACCTGTGGCTTGGCAACATGACGGAGGTTTGTTTCTGGAACCCTGTTCCCTGGGAACATGACTGAGGTTTGATTCTGGAAACCTTTGTGCTGGGAACATGACTGTGTTTTGATTGTGGAATCATGGGTCCTGCAAACATGACTTAGGTTTGATTCTGGAACCATGTGTCCTGGGAATATGACTGAGGTTTGATTCTGGAAATCTGTGGCCTGGGAACTTGACAGAGGTTTGATGGCAGAAACCTGGGGACTGGCAACATGACTGAGGTTTGATTGTAGAACCCTGTGCCCTGGAAACATGACTGTGGTCTGGTACTGGAAACCCATGGCCTACGAATTTGACATTGGTTTGTTTCTTGAACCCTGTGACCTGGGAACATGACTGAGGTTTGATTCTGGAAAACTGTGGTCGGGGACTTGACTGAGGTTTGATGGCAGAAATCTGTGGACTGGCAACATTACTGAGGTTTGATTGTAGAACCCTGTGCCCTGGAAACATGACTGCGACCTGATACTTGAAACCCATGGCCTGGGAACTTGACATTGGTTTGATTCTGGAACCCTGTGGCCAGGAACAAGACTGAGGCGTGATTCTGGAATCCTGTGTCCTGGGAACATGACATCTGTTTAGATTGTGGAATACTGGGCCCTGGGAACCTGACTGAGGCTTGGTTCTGGAGCCCTGTGGACTGGGAACATGAGTGAGGATTTATTCTGGAATCCTGTGGCCTGGGAACATGACATCAGTGGATTCTTCAACCCTGTGGCCTGGGAACATGAGAACGGTTGGATTTTGGAACACTGTGGCCTGGGAACATGACTGAGGTTTGATGTTGGAAACCTTTGGCTTGGCAACAT
Organism: Balaenoptera borealis; assembly: GCF_965194805.1. Classification (NCBI taxonomy): domain Eukaryota; kingdom Metazoa; phylum Chordata; class Mammalia; order Artiodactyla; family Balaenopteridae; genus Balaenoptera; species Balaenoptera borealis. Next base: position 220,922 of record NW_028123387.1, on the reverse strand, counting down.
GAATGAGGTTTGTTACTGGAACCCTGTTCCCTGGGAACATGACTGAGGTTTGATTCTGGACACCTTTGTCCTGGGAACATGACTGTGGTTTGATTGTGGAACCATGGGTCCTGCAAACATGACTGAGGTTTGATTCTGGAACCATGTGTCCTGGGAATATGACTGAGGTTTGATTCTGGAAATCTGTGGCCTGGGAACTTGACTGAGGTTTGATGGCAGAAACCTGTGGACTGGCAACATGACTGAGGTTTGATTGTAGAACCCTGTGCCCTGGAAACATGACTGTGGCCTGGTACTGGAAACCCATGGCCTAGGAATTTGACATTGGTTTGATTCTGGAACCCTGTGGCCTGGGAACATGACTGAGGCGTGATTCTGGAAAACTGTGGCCTGGGAATATGACTGAGGTTTGATTCTGGAAATCTGTGGCCTGGGAACTTGACTGAGGTTTAATGGCAGAAATCTGTGGACTGGCAACATGACTGAGGTTTGATTGTAGAACACTGTGCCCTGGAAACATGACTGCGACCTGATATTTGAAACCCATGGCCTGGGAACTTGACATTGGTTTGATTCCGGAACCCTGTGGCCAGGAACAAGACTGAGGCGTGATTCTGGAATCCTGTGGCCTGGGAACATGACATCTGTTTAGATTGTGGAATACTGGGCCCTGGGAACCTGAGTGAGGCTTGGTTCTGGAGCCCTGTGGACTGGGAACATGACTGAGGATTGATTCTGGAACCCTGTAGCCTGCGAACATAACTGAGGATTGTTTCTGGAACCCTGTGGCCTGGGAACATGACATCAGTGGATTCTTGAACCCTGTGGCCTGGGAACATGAGAACGGTTTAATTCTGGAACCCTGTGACCTGGGAACATGTCTGAGGTTTGATGGTGGAAACCTGTGGCTTGGCAACATGACTGAGGTTTGTTTCTGGAACCCTGTTCCCTGGGAACATGACTGAGGTTTGATTCTGGACACCTTTGTGCTGGGACAATGACTGTGTTTTGATTGTGGAATCATGGGTCCTGCAAACATGACTGAGGTTTGATTCTGGAACCATGTGTCCTGGGAATATGACTGAGGTTTGATTCTGGAAATCTGTGGCCTGGGAACTTGACAGAGGTTTGATGGCAGAAACCTGGGGACTGGCAACATGACTGAGGTTTGATTGTAGAACCCTGTGCCCTGGAAACATGACTGTGGTCTGGTACTGGAAACCCATGGCCTACGAATTTGACATTGGTTTGTTTCTGGAACCCTGTGACCTGGGAACATGACTGAGGTTTGATTCTGGAAAACTGTGGTCGGGGACTTGACTGAGGTTTGATGGCAGAAATCTGTGGACTGGCAACATTACTGAGGTTTGATTGTAGAACCCTGTGCCCTGGAAACATGACTGCGACCTGATACTTGAAACCCATGGCCTGGGAACTTGACATTGGTTTGATTCTGGAACCCTGTGGCCAGGAACAAGACTGAGGCGTGATTCTGGAATCCTGTGGCCTGGGAACATGACATCTGTTTAGATTGTGGAATACTGGGCCCTGGGAACCTGACTGAGGCTTGGTTCTGGAACCCTGTGGACTGGGAACATGACTGAGGATTTATTCTGGAATCCTGTGGCCTGGGAACATGACATCAGTGGATTCTTCAACCCTGTGGCCTGGGAACATGAGAACGGTTGGATTTTGGAACACTGTGGCCTGGGAACATGTCTGAGGTTTGATGTTGGAAACCTGTGGCTTGGCAACATGAATGAGGTTTGTTACTGGAACCCTCTTCCCTGGGAACATGACTGAGGTTTGATTCTGGACACCTTTGTCCTGGGAACATGACTGTGGTTTGATTGTGGAACCATGGGTCCTGCAAACATGACTGAGGTTTGATTCTGGAACCATGTGTCCTGGGAATATGACTGAGGTTTGATTCTGGAAATCTGTGGCCTGGGAAGTTGACTGAGGTTTGATGGCAGAAACCTGTGGACTGGCAACATGACAGAGGTTTGATTGTAGAACCCTGTGGCCTGGAAATATGACTGTGGCCTGGTACTGGAAACCCATGGCCTGGGAAATTGACATTGGTTTGATTCTGAAACCCTGTGGCCTGGGAACATGATTGAGGCGTGATTCTGGAAACGTGTGGCCTGGGAACATGACATCTGTTTAGATTGTGGCATACTGTGCCCTGGGAACCGGACTGAAGGCTTGGTTCTGGAATCCTGTGGAGTGGGAACAAGACTGAGATTTTATTCTGGAACCATGTGTCCTGGGAATATGACTGAGGTTTGATTCTGGAAATCTGTGGCCTGGAAACTTGACTGAGGTTTGATGGCAGAAACCTGTGGACTGGCAACATGACTGAGGTTTGATTGTAGAACCCTGTGCCCTGGAAACATGACTGTGGCCTGGTACTGGAAACCCATGGCCTAGGAATTTGACATTGGTTTGATTCTGGAACTCTGTGGCCTGGGAACATGACTGAGGCGTGATTCTGGAAAACTGTGGCCTGGGAATATGACTGAGGTTTGATTCTGGAAATCTGTGGCCTGGGAACTTGACTGAGGTTTGATGGCAGAAATCTGTGGACTGGCAACATGACTGAGGTTTGATTGTAGAACCCTGTGCCCTGGAAACATGACTGCGACCTGATATTTGAAACCCATGGCCTGGGAACTTGACATTGGTTTGATTCCGGAACCCTGTGGCCAGGAACAAGACTGAGGCGTGATTCTGGAATCCTGTGTCCTGGGAACATGACATCTGTTTAGATTGTGGAATACTGGGCCCTGGGAACCTGACTGAGGCTTGGTTCTGGAACCCTGTGGACTGGGAACATGACTGAGGATTTATTCTGGAATCCTGTGGCCTGGGAACATGACATCAGTGGATTCTTGAAACCTGTGGCCTGGGAACATGAGAACGGTTTGATTCTGGAACCCTGTGACCTGGGAACAAGTCTGAGGTTTGATTGTGGAAACCTGTGGCTTGGCAACATGACTGAGGTTTGTTACTGGAACCCTGTTCCCTGGGAACATGACTGAGGTTTGATTCTGGACACCTTTGTCCTGGGAACATGACTGTGGTTTGATTGTGGAACCATGGGTCCTGCAAACATGACTGAGGTTTGATTCTGGAACCATGTGTCCTGGGAATATGACTGAGGTTTGATTCTGGAAATCTGTGGCCTGGGAACTTGACTGAGGTTTGATGGCAGAAACCTGTGGACTGGCAACATGACTGAGGTTTGATTGTAGAACCCTGTGGCCTGGAAATATGACTGTGGCCTGGTACTGGAAACCCATGGCCTGGGAAATTGACATTGGTTTGATTCTGCAACCCTGTGGCCTGGGAACATGACTGAGGCGTGATTCTGGAAAACTGTGGCCTGGGAATATGACTGAGGTTTGATTCTGGAAATCTGTGGCCTGGGAACTTGACTGAGGTTTGATGGCAGAAATCTGTGGACTGGCAACATGACTGAGGTTTGATTGTAGAACGCTGTGCCCTGGAAACATGACTGCGACCTGATATTTGAAACCCATGGCCTGGGAACTTGACATTGTTTTGATTCCGGAACCCTGTGGCCAGGAACAAGACTGAGGCGTGATTCTGGAATCCTGTGGCCTGGGAACAAGTCTGAGGTTTGATTGTGGAAACCTGTGGCTTGGCAACATGAATGAGGTTTGTTACTGGAACCCTCTTCCCTGGGAACATGACTGAGGTTTGATTCTGGACACCTTTGTCCTGGGAACATGACTGTGGTTTGATTGTGGAACCATGGGTCCTGCAAACATGACTGAGGTTTTATTCTGGAACCATGTGTCTTGGGAATATGACTGAGGTTTGATTCTGGAAATCTGTGGCCTGGGAAGTTGACTGAGGTTTGATTGTAGAACCCTGTGGCCTGGAAATATGACTGTGGCCTGGTACTGGAAACCCATGGCCTGGGAAATTGACATTGGTTGGATTCTGAAACCCTGTGGCCTGGGACCATGATTGAGGCGTGATTCTGGAAACCTGTGGCCTGGGAACATGACATCTGTTTAGATTGTGGCATACTGTGCCCTGGGAACCGGACTGAAGGCTTGGTTCTAGAATCCTGTGGACTGGGAACAAGACTGAGGTTTGAGTCTGGAACCATGTGGCCTGGGAATATGACTGATGTTAGATCGTGGAATCCTGTGGCCTGGGAACATGACATCGGTTTGGATTCTGGTACCCTGTTGCCTGGGAACATGAAATCGCTTTGATTGTGGAAACCTGTGGTCTGGGAATATGACTGAGGTTTGATGGTGGTACCCTCTGGCCTGGCAACATGACTGAGGTTTGATTCTGGATCCCTGTGGCCTGGGAACATGACTGAGGCTTGATTCTGGAACCCTGTGGCATGGGAATATGTCTGAGTTTTGATGGTGGAAAACTGTGGCTTGGCAAAATGACTGAGGTTTGTTACTGGAACCCTGTTCCCTGGGAACATGACTGAGGATTAATTCTGGACACCTTTGTCCTGGGAACATGACTGTGGTTTGATTGTGGAACCGTGGGTCCTGCAAACATGACTGAGGTTTTTTTTCTGGAACCATGTGTCCTGGGAATATGACTGAGGTTTGAGTCTGGAAATCTGTGGCCTGGGAAATTGACTGAAGTTTGATGGCAGAAACCTGTGGACTGGCAAAATGACAGAGGTTTGATTGTTGAACCCTGTGGCCTGGAAACATGACTGTGGCCTGGTACTGGAAACCCATGGCCTAGGAATTTGACATTGGTTTGTTTCTGGAACCCTCTGGCCTGGGAACATGACATCAGTGGATTCTGGCACCCTCTGGCCTGGGAACATGAGAACGGTTTAATTCTGGAACCCTGTGACCTGGGAACATGTCTGAGGTTTGATGGTGGAAACCTGTGGCTTGGCAACATGACGGAGGTTTGTTTCTGGAACCCTGTTCCCTGGGAACATGACTGAGGTTTGATTCTGGAAACCTTTGTGCTGGGAACATGACTGTGTTTTGATTGTGGAATCATGGGTCCTGCAAACATGACTTAGGTTTGATTCTGGAACCATGTGTCCTGGGAATATGACTGAGGTTTGATTCTGGAAATCTGTGGCCTGGGAACTTGACAGAGGTTTGATGGCAGAAACCTGGGGACTGGCAACATGACTGAGGTTTGATTGTAGAACCCTGTGCCCTGGAAACATGACTGTGGTCTGGTACTGGAAACCCATGGCCTACGAATTTGACATTGGTTTGTTTCTGGAACCCTGTGACCTGGGAACATGACTGAGGTTTGATTCTGGAAAACTGTGGTCGGGGACTTGACTGAGGTTTGATGGCAGAAATCTGTGGACTGGCAACATTACTGAGGTTTGATTGTAGAACCCTGTGCCCTGGAAACATGACTGCGACCTGATACTTGAAACCCATGGCCTGGGAACTTGACATTGGTTTGATTCTGGAACCCTGTGGCCAGGAACAAGACTGAGGCGTGATTCTGGAATCCTGTGGCCTGGGAACATGACATCTGTTTAGATTGTGGAATACTGGGCCCTGGGAACCTGAGTGAGGCTTGGTTCTGGAACCCTGTGGACTGGGAACATGAGTGAGGATTTATTCTGGAATCCTGTGGCCTGGGAACATGACATCAGTGGATTCTTCAACCCTGTGGCCTGGGAACATGAGAACGGTTGGATTTTGGAACACTGTGGCCTGGGAACATGACTGAGGTTTGATGTTGGAAACCTGTGGCTTGGCAACATGAATGAGGTTTGTTACTGGAACCCTGTTCCCTGGGAATATGACTGAGGTTTGATTCTGGACACCTTTGTCCTGGGAACATGACTGTGGTTTGATTGTGGAACCATGGGTCCTGCAAACATGACTGAGGTTTGATTCTGGAACCATGTGTCCTGGGAATATGACTGAGGTTTGATTCTGGAAATCTGTGGCCTGGGAAGTTGACTGAGGTTTGATGGCAGAAACCTGTGGACTGGCAACATGACTGAGGTTTGATTGTAGAACCCTGTGCCCTGGAAACATGACTGTGGCCTGGTACTGGAAACCCATGGCCTAGGAATTTGACATTGGTTTGATTCTGGAACCCTGTGGCCTGGGAACATGACTGAGGCGTGATTCTGGAAAACTGTGGCCTGGGAATATGACTGAGGTTTGATTCTGGAAATCTGTGGCCTGGGAACTTGACTGAGGTTTAATGGCAGAAATCTGTGGACTGGCAACATGACTGAGGTTTGATTGTAGAACACTGTGCCCTGGAAACATGACTGCGACCTGATATTTGAAACCCATGGCCTGGGAACTTGACATTGGTTTGATTCCGGAACCCTGTGGCCAGGAACAAGACTCAGGCGTGATTCTGGAATCCTGTGGCCTGGGAACATGACATCTGTTTAGATTGTGGAATACTGGGCCCTGGGAATCTGAGTGAGGCTTGGTTCTGGAGCCCTGTGGACTGGGAACATGACTGAGGATTGATTCTGGAACCCTGTAGCCTGCGAACATAACTGAGGATTGTTTCTGGAACCCTGTGGCCTGGGAACATGACATCAGTGGATTCTTGAACCCTGTGGCCTGGGAACATGAGAACGGTTTAATTCTGGAACCCTGTGACCTGGGAACATGTCTGAGGTTTGATGGTGGAAACCTGTGGCTTGGCAACATGACTGAGGTTTGTTTCTGGAACCCTGTTCCCTGGGAACATGACTGAGGTTTGATTCTGGACACCTTTGTGCTGGGACAATGACTGTGTTTTGATTGTGGAATCATGGGTCCTGCAAACATGACTGAGGTTTGATTCTGGAACCATGTGTCCTGGGAATATGACTGAGGTTTGATTCTGGAAATCTGTGGCCTGGGAACTTGACAGAGGTTTGATGGCAGAAACCTGGGGACTGGCAACATGACTGAGGTTTGATTGTAGAACCCTGTGCCCTGGAAACATGACTGTGGTCTGGTACTGGAAACCCATGGCCTACGAATTTGACATTGGTTTGTTTCTGGAACCCTGTGACCTGGGAACATGACTGAGGTTTCATTCTGGAAAACTGTGGTCGGGGACTTGACTGAGGTTTGATGGCAGAAATCTGTGGACTGGCAACATTACTGAGGTTTGATTGTAGAACCCTGTGCCCTGGAAACATGACTGCGACCTGATACTTGAAACCCATGGCCTGGGAACTTGACATTGGTTTGATTCTGGAACCCTGTGGCCAGGAACAAGACTGAGGCGTGATTCTGGAATCCTGTGGCCTGGGAACATGACATCTGTTTAGATTGTGGAATACTGGGCCCTGGGAACCTGACTGAGGCTTGGTTCTGGAACCCTGTGGACTGGGAACATGACTGAGGATTTATTCTGGAATCCTGTGGCCTGGGAACATGACATCAGTGGATTCTTCAACCCTGTGGCCTGGGAACATGAGAACGGTTGGATTTTGGAACACTGTGGCCTGGGAACATGTCTGAGGTTTGATGTTGGAAACCTGTGGCTTGGCAACATGAATGAGGTTTGTTACTGGAACCCTCTTCCCTGGGATCATGACTGAGGTTTGATTCTGGACACCTTTGTCCTGGGAACATGACTGTGGTTTGATTGTGGAACCATGGGTCCTGCAAACATGACTGAGGTTTTATTCTGGAACCATGTGTCCTGGGAATATGACTGAGGTTTGATTCTGGAAATCTGTGGCCTGGGAACTTGACTGAGGTTTGATGGCAGAAACCTGTGGACTGGCAACATGACAGAGGTTTGATTGTAGAACCCTGTGGCCTGGAAACATGACTGTGGCCTGGTACTGGAAACCCATGGCCTGGGAAATTGACATTGGTTTGATTCTGAAACCCTGTGGCCTGGGAACATGACTGAGGCGTGATTCTGGAAAACTGTGGCCTGGGAATATGACTGAGGTTTGATTCTGGAAATCTGTGGCCTGGGAACTTGACTGAGGTTTGATGGCAGAAATCTGTGGACTGGCAACATGACTGAGGTTTGATTGTAGAACCCTGTGCCCTGGAAACATGACTGCGACCTGATATTTGAAACCCATGGCCTGGGAACTTGACATTGTTTTGATTCCGGAACCCTGTGGCCAGGAACAAGACTGAGGCGTGATTCTGGAATCCTGTGGCCTGGGAACAAGTCTGAGGTTTGATTGTGGAAACCTGTGGCTTGGCAACATGAATGAGGTTTGTTACTGGAACCCTCTTCCCTGGGAACATGACTGAGGTTTGATTCTGGACACCTTTGTCCTGGGAACATGACTGTGGTTTGATTGTGGAACCATGGGTCCTGCAAACATGACTGAGGTTTTATTCTGGAACCATGTGTCTTGGGAATATGACTGAGGTTTGATTCTGGAAATCTGTGGCCTGGGAAGTTGACTGAGGTTTGATTGTAGAACCCTGTGGCCTGGAAATATGACTGTGGCCTGGTACTGGAAACCCATGGCCTGGGAAATTGACATTGGTTTGATTCTGAAACCCTGTGGCCTGGGACCATGATTGAGGCGTGATTCTGGAAACCTGTGGCCTGGGAACATGACATCTGTTTAGATTGTGGCATACTGTGCCCTGGGAACCGGACTGAAGGCTTGGTTCTAGAATCCTGTGGACTGGGAACAAGACTGAGGTTTGAGTCTGGAACCATGTGGCCTGGGAATATGACTGATGTTAGATCGTGGAATCCTGTGGCCTGGGAACATGACATCGGTTTGGATTCTGGTACCCTGTTGCCTGGGAACATGAAATCGCTTTGATTGTGGAAACCTGTGGTCTGGGAATATGACTGAGGTTTGATGGTGGTACCCTCTGGCCTGGCAACATGACTGAGGTTTGATTCTGGATCCCTGTGGCCTGGGAACATGACTGAGGCTTGATTCTGGAACCCTGTGGCATGGGAATATGTCTGAGTTTTGATGGTGGAAAACTGTGGCTTGGCAAAATGACTGAGGTTTGTTACTGGAACCCTGTTCCCTGGGAACATGACTGAGGATTAATTCTGGACACCTTTGTCCTGGGAACATGACTGTGGTTTGATTGTGGAACCGTGGGTCCTGCAAACATGACTGAGGTTTTTTTTCTGGAACCATGTGTCCTGGGAATATGACTGAGGTTTGAGTCTGGAAATCTGTGGCCTGGGAAATTGACTGAAGTTTGATGGCAGAAACCTGTGGACTGGCAAAATGACAGAGGTTTGATTGTTGAACCCTGTGGCCTGGAAACATGACTGTGGCCTGGTACTGGAAACCCATGGCCTAGGAATTTGACATTGGTTTGTTTCTGGAACCCTCTGGCCTGGGAACATGACGGAGGTTTGATTCTGGAACCCTGTAGGCTTCGAACATAACTGAGGATTGTTTCTGGAACCCTGTGGCCTGGGAACATGACATCAGTGGATTCTGGCACCCTGTGGCCTGGGAACATGAGAACGGTTTAATTCTGGAACCCTGTGACCTGGGAACATGTCTGAGGTTTGATGGTGGAAACCTGTGGCTTGGCAACATGACGGAGGTTTGTTTCTGGAACCCTGTTCCCTGGGAACATGACTGAGGTTTGATTCTGGAAACCTTTGTGCTGGGAACATGACTGTGTTTTGATTGTGGAATCATGGGTCCTGCAAACATGACTTAGGTTTGATTCTGGAACCATGTGTCCTGGGAATATGACTGAGGTTTGATTCTGGAAATCTGTGGCCTGGGAACTTGACAGAGGTTTGATGGCAGAAACCTGGGGACTGGCAACATGACTGAGGTTTGATTGTAGAACCCTGTGCCCTGGAAACATGACTGTGGTCTGGTACTGGAAACCCATGGCCTACGAATTTGACATTGGTTTGTTTCTTGAACCCTGTGACCTGGGAACATGACTGAGGTTTGATTCTGGAAAACTGTGGTCGGGGACTTGACTGAGGTTTGATGGCAGAAATCTGTGGACTGGCAACATTACTGAGGTTTGATTGTAGAACCCTGTGCCCTGGAAACATGACTGCGACCTGATACTTGAAACCCATGGCCTGGGAACTTGACATTGGTTTGATTCTGGAACCCTGTGGCCAGGAACAAGACTGAGGCGTGATTCTGGAATCCTGTGGCCTGGGAACATGACATCTGTTTAGATTGTGGAATACTGGGCCCTGGGAACCTGACTGAGGCTTGGTTCTGGAGCCCTGTGGACTGGGAACATGAGTGAGGATTTATTCTGGAATCCTGTGGCCTGGGAACATGACATCAGTGGATTCTTCAACCCTGTGGCCTGGGAACATGAGAACGGTTGGATTTTGGAACACTGTGGCCTGGGAACATGACTGAGGTTTGATGTTGGAAACCTGTGGCTTGGCAACATGAATGAGGTTTGTTACTGGAACCCTGTTCCCTGGGAACATGACTGAGGTTTGATTCTGGACACCTTTGGCCTGGGAAGATGACTGTGGTTTGATTGTGGAACCATGGGTCCTGCAAACATGACTGAGGTTTGATTCTGGAACCATGTGTCCTGGGAATATGACTGAGGTTTGATTCTGGAAATCTGTGGCCTGGGAACTTGACTGAGGTTTGATGGCAGAAACCTGTGGACTGGCAACATGACTGAGGTTTGATTGTAGAACCCTGTGCCCTGGAAACATGACTGTGGCCTGGTACTGGAAACCCATGGCCTAGGAATTTGACATTGGTTTGATTCTGGAACCCTGTGGCCTGGGAACATGACTGAGGCGTGATTCTGGAAAACTGTGGCCTGGGAATATGACTGAGGTTTGATTCTGGAAATCTGTGGCCTGGGAACTTGACTGAGGTTTAATGGCAGAAATCTGTGGACTGGCAACATGACTGAGGTTTGATTGTAGAACACTGTGCCCTGGAAACATGACTGCGACCTGATATTTGAAACCCATGGCCTGGGAACTTGACATTGGTTTGATTCCGGAACCCTGTGGCCAGGAACAAGACTGAGGCGTGATTCTGGAATCCTGTGGCCTGGGAACATGACATCTGTTTAGATTGTGGAATACTGGGCCCTGGGAACCTGAGTGAGGCTTGGTTCTGGAGCCCTGTGGACTGGGAACATGACTGAGGATTGATTCTGGAACCCTGTAGCCTGCGAACATAACTGAGGATTGTTTCTGGAACCCTGTGGCCTGGGAACATGACATCAGTGGATTCTTGAACCCTGTGGCCTGGGAACATGAGAACGGTTTAATTCTGGAACCCTGTGACCTGGGAACATGTCTGAGGTTTGATGGTGGAAACCTGTGGCTTGGCAACATGACTGAGGTTTGTTTCTGGAACCCTGTTCCCTGGGAACATGACTGAGGTTTGATTCTGGACACCTTTGTGCTGGGACAATGACTGTGTTTTGATTGTGGAATCATGGGTCCTGCAAACATGACTGAGGTTTGATTCTGGAACCATGTGTCCTGGGAATATGACTGAGGTTTGATTCTGGAAATCTGTGGCCTGGGAACTTGACAGAGGTTTGATGGCAGAAACCTGTGGACTGGCAACATGACTGAGGTTTGATTGTAGAACCCTGTGCCCTGGAAACATGACTGTGGTCTGGTACTGGAAACCCATGGCCTACGAATTTGACATTGGTTTGTTTCTGGAACCCTGTGACCTGGGAACATGACTGAGGTTTGATTCTGGAAAACTGTGGTCGGGGACTTGACTGAGGTTTGATGGCAGAAATCTGTGGACTGGCAACATTACTGAGGTTTGATTGTAGAACCCTGTGCCCTGGAAACATGACTGCGACCTGATACTTGAAACCCATGGCCTGGGAACTTGACATTGGTTTGATTCTGGAACCCTGTGGCCAGGAACAAGACTGAGGCGTGATTCTGGAATCCTGTGGCCTGGGAACATGACATCTGTTTAGATTGTGGAATACTGGGCCCTGGGAACCTGACTGAGGCTTGGTTCTGGAACCCTGTGGACTGGGAACATGACTGAGGATTTATTCTGGAATCCTGTGGCCTGGGAACATGACATCAGTGGATTCTTCAACCCTGTGGCCTGGGAACATGAGAACGGTTGGATTTTGGAACACTGTGGCCTGGGAACATGTCTGAGGTTTGATGTTGGAAACCTGTGGCTTGGCAACATGAATGAGGTTTGTTACTGGAACCCTCTTCCCTGGGAACATGACTGAGGTTTGATTCTGGACACCTTTGTCCTGGGAACATGACTGTGGTTTGATTGTGGAATCATGGGTCCTGCAAACATGACTGAGGTTTGATTCTGGAACCATGTGTCCTGGGAATATGACTGAGGTTTGATTCTGGAAATCTGTGGCCTGGGAACTTGACTGAGGTTTGATGGCAGAAACCTGTGGACTGGCAACATGACAGAGGTTTGATTGTAGAACCCTGTGGCCTGGAAATATGACTGTGGCCTGGTACTGGAAACCCATGGCCTGGGAAATTGACATTGGTTTGATTCTGAAACCCTGTGGCCTGGGAACATGACTGAGGCGTGATTCTGGAAAACTGTGGCCTGGGAATATGACTGAGGTTTGATTCTGGAAATCTGTGGCCTGGGAACTTGACTGAGGTTTGATGGCAGAAATCTGTGGACTGGCAACATGACTGAGGTTTGATTGTAGAACCCTGTGCCCTGGAAACATGACTGCGACCTGATATTTGAAACCCATGGCCTGGGAACTTGACATTGTTTTGATTCCGGAACCCTGTGGCCAGGAACAAGACTGAGGCGTGATTCTGGAATCCTGTGGCCTGGGAACAAGTCTGAGGTTTGATTGTGGAAACCTGTGGCTTTTCAACATGAATGAGGTTTGTTACTGGAACCCTCTTCCCTGGGAACATGACTGAGGTTTGATTCTGGACACCTTTGTCCTGGGAACATGACTGTGGTTTGATTGTGGAACCATGGGTCCTGCAAACATGACTGAGGTTTTTTTTCTGGAACCATGTGTCCTGGGAATATGACTGAGGTTTGATTCTGGAAATCTGTGGCCTGGGAAATTGACTGAAGTTTGATGGCAGAAACCTGTGGACTGGCAAAATGACAGAGGTTTGATTGTTGAACCCTGTGGCCTGGAAACATGACTGTGGCCTGGTACTGGAAACCCATGGCCTAGGAATTTGACATTGGTTTGTTTCTGGAACCCTCTGGCCTGGGAACATGACGGAGGTTTGATTCTGGAACCCTGTAGGCTTCGAACATAACTGAGGATTGTTTCTGGAACCCTGTGGCCTGGGAACATGACATCAGTGGATTCTGGCACCCTGTGGCCTGGGAACATGAGAACGGTTTAATTCTGGAACCCTGTGACCTGGGAACATGTCTGAGGTTTGATGGTGGAAACCTGTGGCTTGGCAACATGACGGAGGTTTGTTTCTGGAACCCTGTTCCCTGGGAACATGACTGAGGTTTGATTCTGGAAACCTTTGTGCTGGGAACATGACTGTGTTTTGATTGTGGAATCATGGGTCCTGCAAACATGACTGAGGTTTGATTCTGGAACCATGTGTCCTGGGAATATGACTGAGGTTTGATTCTGGAAATCTGTGGCCTGGGAACTTGACAGAGGTTTGATGGCAGAAACCTGGGGACTGGCAACATGACTGAGGTTTGATTGTAGAACCCTGTGCCCTGGAAACATGACTGTGGTCTGGTACTGGAAACCCATGGCCTACGAATTTGACATTGGTTTGTTTCTTGAACCCTGTGACCTGGGAACATGACTGAGGTTTGATTCTGGAAAACTGTGGTCGGGGACTTGACTGAGGTTTGATGGCAGAAATCTGTGGACTGGCAACATTACTGAGGTTTGATTGTAGAACCCTGTGCCCTGGAAACATGACTGCGACCTGATACTTGAAACCCATGGCCTGGGAACTTGACATTGGTTTGATTCTGGAACCCTGTGGCCAGGAACAAGACTGAGGCGTGATTCTGGAATCCTGTGTCCTGGGAACATGACATCTGTTTAGATTGTGGAATACTGGGCCCTGGGAACCTGACTGAGGCTTGGTTCTGGAGCCCTGTGGACTGGGAACATGAGTGAGGATTTATTCTGGAATCCTGTGGCCTGGGAACATGACATCAGTGGATTCTTCAACCCTGTGGCCTGGGAACATGAGAACGGTTGGATTTTGGAACACTGTGGCCTGGGAACATGACTGAGGTTTGATGTTGGAAACCTGTGGCTTGGCAACATGAATGAGGTTTGTTACTGGAACCCTGTTCCCTGGGAACATGACTGAGGTTTGATTCTGGACACCTTTGTCCTGGGAACATGACTGTGGTTTGATTGTGGAACCATGGGTCCTGCAAACATGACTGAGGTTTGATTCTGGAACCATGTGTCCTGGGAATATGACTGAGGTTTGATTCTGGAAATCTGTGGCCTGGGAACTTGACTGAGGTTTGATGGCAGAAACCTGTGGACTGGCAACATGACTGAGGTTTGATTGTAGAACCCTGTGCCCTGGAAACATGACTGTGGCCTGGTACTGGAAACCCATGGCCTAGGAATTTGACATTGGTTTGATTCTGGAACCCTGTGGCCTGGGAACATGACTGAGGCGTGATTCTGGAAAACTGTGGCCTGGGAATATGACTGAGGTTTGATTCTGGAAATCTGTGGCCTGGGAACTTGACTGAGGTTTAATGGCAGAAATCTGTGGACTGGCAACATGACTGAGGTTTGATTGTAGAACACTGTGCCCTGGAAACATGACTGCGACCTGATATTTGAAACCCATGGCCTGGGAACTTGACATTGGTTTGATTCCGGAACCCTGTGGCCAGGAACAAGACTGAGGCGTGATTCTGGAATCCTGTGGCCTGGGAACATGACATCTGTTTAGATTGTGGAATACTGGGCCCTGGGAATCTGAGTGAGGCTTGGTTCTGGAGCCCTGTGGACTGGGAACATGACTGAGGATTGATTCTGGAACCCTGTAGCCTGCGAACATAACTGAGGATTGTTTCTGGAACCCTGTGGCCTGGGAACATGACATCAGTGGATTCTTGAACCCTGTGGCCTGGGAACATGAGAACGGTTTAATTCTGGAACCCTGTGACCTGGGAACATGTCTGAGGTTAGATGGTGGAAACCTGTGGCTTGGCAACATGACTGAGGTTTGTTTCTGGAACCCTGTTCCCTGGGAACATGACTGAGGTTTGATTCTGGACACCTTTGTGCTGGGACAATGACTGTGTTTTGATTGTGGAATCATGGGTCCTGCAAACATGACTGAGGTTTGATTCTGGAACCATGTGTCCTGGGAATATGACTGAGGTTTGATTCTGGAAATCTGTGGCCTGGGAACTTGACAGAGGTTTGATGGCAGAAACCTGGGGACTGGCAACATGACTGAGGTTTGATTGTAGAACTCTGTGCCCTGGAAACATGACTGTGGTCTGGTACTGGAAACCCATGGCCTACGAATTTGACATTGGTTTGTTTCTGGAACCCTGTGACCTGGGAACATGACTGAGGTTTGATTCTGGAAAACTGTGGTCGGGGACTTGACTGAGGTTTGATGGCAGAAATCTGTGGACTGGCAACATTACTGAGGTTTGATTGTAGAACCCTGTGCCCTGGAAACATGACTGCGACCTGATACTTGAAACCCATGGCCTGGGAACTTGACATTGGTTTGATTCTGGAACCCTGTGGCCAGGAACAAGACTGAGGCGTGATTCTGGAATCCTGTGGCCTGGGAACATGACATCTGTTTAGATTGTGGAATACTGGGCCCTGGGAACCTGACTGAGGCTTGGTTCTGGAACCCTGTGGACTGGGAACATGACTGAGGATTTATTCTGGAATCCTGTGGCCTGGGAACATGACATCAGTGGATTCTTCAACCCTGTGGCCTGGGAACATGAGAACGGTTGGATTTTGGAACACTGTGGCCTGGGAACATGTCTGAGGTTTGATGTTGGAAACCTGTGGCTTGGCAACATGAATGAGGTTTGTTACTGGAACCCTCTTCCCTGGGAACATGACTGAGGTTTGATTCTGGACACCTTTGTCCTGGGAACATGACTGTGGTTTGATTGTGGAACCATGGGTCCTGCAAACATGACTGAGGTTTGATTCTGGAACCATGTGTCCTGGGAATATGACTGAGGTTTGATTCTGGAAATCTGTGGCCTGGGAAGTTGACTGAGGTTTGATGGCAGAAACCTGTGGACTGGCAACATGACAGAGGTTTGATTGTAGAACCCTGTGGCCTGGAAATATGACTTTGGCCTGGTACTGGAAACCCATGGCCTGGGAAATTGACATTGGTTTGATTCTGAAACCCTGTGGCCTGGGAACATGATTGAGGCGTGATTCTGGAAACCTGTGGCCTGGGAACATGACATCTGTTTAGATTGTGGCATACTGTGCCCTGGGAACCGGACTGAAGGCTTGGTTCTGGAATCCTGTGGAGTGGGAACAAGACTTAGATTTTATTCTGGAACCATGTGTCCTGGGAATATGACTGAGGTTTGATTCTGGAAATCTGTGGCCTGGAAACTTGACTGAGGTTTGATGGCAGAAACCTGTGGACTGGCAACATGACTGAGGTTTGATTGTAGAACCCTGTGCCCTGGAAACATGACTGTGGCCTGGTACTGGAAACCCATGGCCTAGGAATTTGACATTGGTTTGATTCTGGAACCCTGTGGCCTGGGAACATGACTGAGGCGTGATTCTGGAAAACTCTGGCCTGGGAATATGACTGAGGTTTGATTCTGGAAATCTGTGGCCTGGGAACTTGACTGAGGTTTGATGGCAGAAATCTGTGGACTGGCAACATGACTGAGGTTTGATTGTAGAACCCTGTGCCCTGGAAACATGACTGCGACCTGATACTTGAAACCCATGGCCTGGGAACTTGACATTGGTTTGATTCTGGAACCCTGTGGCCAGGAACAAGACTGAGGCGTGATTCTGGAATCCTGTGGCCTGGGAACATGACATCTGTTTAGATTGTGGAATACTGGGCCCTGGGAACCTGACTGAGGCTTGGTTCTGGAACCCTGTGGACTGGGAACATGACTGAGGATTTATTCTGGAATCCTGTGGCCTGGGAACATGACATCAGTGGATTCTTCAACCCTGTGGCCTGGGAACATGAGAACGGTTGGATTTTGGAACACTGTGGCCTGGGAACATGTCTGAGGTTTGATGTTGGAAACCTGTGGCTTGGCAACATGAATGAGGTTTGTTACTGGAACCCTCTTCCCTGGGAACATGACTGAGGTTTGATTCTGGACACCTTTGTCCTGGGAACATGACTGTGGTTTGATTGTGGAACCATGGGTCCTGCAAACATGACTGAGGTTTGATTCTGGAACCATGTGTCCTGGGAATATGACTGAGGTTTGATTCTGGAAATCTGTGGCCTGGGAAGTTGACTGAGGTTTGATGGCAGAAACCTGTGGACTGGCAACATGACAGAGGTTTGATTGTAGAACCCTGTGGCCTGGAAATATGACTGTGGCCTGGTACTGGAAACCCATGGCCTGGGAAATTGACATTGGTTTGATTCTGAAACCCTGTGGCCTGGGAACATGATTGAGGCGTGATTCTGGAAACCTGTGGCCTGGGAACATGACATCTGTTTAGATTGTGGCATACTGTGCCCTGGGAACCGGACTGAAGGCTTGGTTCTGGAATCCTGTGGAGTGGGAACAAGACTGAGATTTTATTCTGGAACCATGTGTCCTGGGAATATGACTGAGGTTTGATTCTGGAAATCTGTGGCCTGGAAACTTGACTGAGGTTTGATGGCAGAAACCTGTGGACTGGCAACATGACTGAGGTTTGATTGTAGAACCCTGTGCCCTGGAAACATGACTGTGGCCTGGTACTGGAAACCCATGGCCTAGGAATTTGACATTGGTTTGATTCTGGAACCCTGTGGCCTGGGAACATGACTGAGGCGTGATTCTGGAAAACTCTGGCCTGGGAATATGACTGAGGTTTGATTCTGGAAATCTGTGGCCTGGGAACTTGACTGAGGTTTGATGGCAGAAATCTGTGGACTGGCAACATGACTGAGGTTTGATTGTAGAACCCTGTGCCCTGGAAACATGACTGCGACCTGATATTTGAAACCCATGGCCTGGGAACTTGACATTGGTTTGATTCCGGAACCCTGTGGCCAGGAACAAGACTGAGGCGTGATTCTGGAATCCTGTGTCCTGGGAACATGACATCTGTTTAGATTGTGGAATACTGGGCCCTGGGAACCTGACTGAGGCTTGGTTCTGGAACCCTGTGGACTGGGAACATGACTGAGGATTTATTCTGGAATCCTGTGGCCTGGGAACATGACATCAGTGGATTCTTGAAACCTGTGGCCTGGGAACATGAGAACGGTTTGATTCTGGAACCCTGTGACCTGGGAACAAGTCTAAGGTTTGATTGTGGAAACCTGTGGCTTGGCAACATGACTGAGGTTTGTTACTGGAACCCTCTTCCCTGGGAACATGACTGAGGTTTGATTCTGGACACCTTTGTCCTGGGAACATGACTGTGGTTTGATTGTGGAACCATGGGTCCTGCAAACATGACTGAGGTTTGATTCTGGAACCATGTGTCCTGGGAATATGACTGAGGTTTGATTCTGGAAATCTGTGGCCTGGGAACTTGACTGAGGTTTGATGGCAGAAACCTGTGGACTGGCAACATGACAGAGGTTTGATTGTAGAACCCTGTGGCCTGGAAATATGACTGTGGCCTGGTACTGGAAACCCATGGCCTGGGAAATAGACATTGGTTTGATTCTGCAACCCTGTGGCCTGGGAACATGACTGAGGCGTGATTCTGGAAAACTGTGGCCTGGGAATATGACTGAGGTTTGATTCTGGAAATCTGTGGCCTGGGAACTTGACTGAGGTTTGATGGCAGAAATCTGTGGACTGGCAACATGACTGAGGTTTGATTGTAGAACCCTGTGCCCTGGAAACATGACTGCGACCTGATATTTGAAACCCATGGCCTGGGAACTTGACATTGTTTTGATTCCGGAACCCTGTGGCCAGGAACAAGACTGAGGCGTGATTCTGGAATCCTGTGGCCTGGGAACAAGTCTGAGGTTTGATTGTGGAAACCTGTGGCTTGGCAACATGAATGAGGTTTGTTACTGGAACCCTCTTCCCTGGGAACATGACTGAGGTTTGATTCTGGACACCTTTGTCCTGGGAACATGACTGTGGTTTGATTGTGGAACCATGGGTCCTGCAAACATGACTGAGGTTTTATTCTGGAACCATGTGTCTTGGGAATATGACTGAGGTTTGATTCTGGAAATCTGTGGCCTGGGAAGTTGACTGAGGTTTGATTGTAGAACCCTGTGGCCTGGAAATATGACTGTGGCCTGGTACTGGAAACCCATGGCCTGGGAAATTGACATTGGTTGGATTCTGAAACCCTGTGGCCTGGGACCATGATTGAGGCGTGATTCTGGAAACCTGTGGCCTGGGAACATGACATCTGTTTAGATTGTGGCATACTGTGCCCTGGGAACCGGACTGAAGGCTTGGTTCTAGAATCCTGTGGACTGGGAACAAGACTGAGGTTTGAGTCTGGAACCATGTGGCCTGGGAATATGACTGATGTTAGATCGTGGAATCCTGTGGCCTGGGAACATGACATCGGTTTGGATTCTGGTACCCTGTTGCCTGGGAACATGAAATCGCTTTGATTGTGGAAACCTGTGGTCTGGGAATATGACTGAGGTTTGATGGTGGTACCCTCTGGCCTGGCAACATGACTGAGGTTTGATTCTGGATCCCTGTGGCCTGGGAACATGACTGAGGCTTGATTCTGGAACCCTGTGGCATGGGAATATGTCTGAGTTTTGATGGTGGAAAACTGTGGCTTGGCAAAATGACTGAGGTTTGTTACTGGAACCCTGTTCCCTGGGAACATGACTGAGGATTAATTCTGGACACCTTTGTCCTGGGAACATGACTGTGGTTTGATTGTGGAACCGTGGGTCCTGCAAACATGACTGAGGTTTTTTTTCTGGAACCATGTGTCCTGGGAATATGACTGAGGTTTGAGTCTGGAAATCTGTGGCCTGGGAAATTGACTGAAGTTTGATGGCAGAAACCTGTGGACTGGCAAAATGACAGAGGTTTGATTGTTGAACCCTGTGGCCTGGAAACATGACTGTGGCCTGGTACTGGAAACCCATGGCCTAGGAATTTGACATTGGTTTGTTTCTGGAACCCTCTGGCCTGGGAACATGACGGAGGTTTGATTCTGGAACCCTGTAGGCTTCGAACATAACTGAGGATTGTTTCTGGAACCCTGTGGCCTGGGAACATGACATCAGTGGATTCTGGCACCCTGTGGCCTGGGAACATGAGAACGGTTTAATTCTGGAACCCTGTGACCTGGGAACATGTCTGAGGTTTGATGGTGGAAACCTGTGGCTTGGCAACATGACGGAGGTTTGTTTCTGGAACCCTGTTCCCTGGGAACATGACTGAGGTTTGATTCTGGAAACCTTTGTGCTGGGAACATGACTGTGTTTTGATTGTGGAATCATGGGTCCTGCAAACATGACTTAGGTTTGATTCTGGAACCATGTGTCCTGGGAATATGACTGAGGTTTGATTCTGGAAATCTGTGGCCTGGGAACTTGACAGAGGTTTGATGGCAGAAACCTGGGGACTGGCAACATGACTGAGGTTTGATTGTAGAACCCTGTGCCCTGGAAACATGACTGTGGTCTGGTACTGGAAACCCATGGCCTACGAATTTGACATTGGTTTGTTTCTTGAACCCTGTGACCTGGGAACATGACTGAGGTTTGATTCTGGAAAACTGTGGTCGGGGACTTGACTGAGGTTTGATGGCAGAAATCTGTGGACTGGCAACATTACTGAGGTTTGATTGTAGAACCCTGTGCCCTGGAAACATGACTGCGACCTGATACTTGAAACCCATGGCCTGGGAACTTGACATTGGTTTGATTCTGGAACCCTGTGGCCAGGAACAAGACTGAGGCGTGATTCTGGAATCCTGTGTCCTGGGAACATGACATCTGTTTAGATTGTGGAATACTGGGCCCTGGGAACCTGACTGAGGCTTGGTTCTGGAGCCCTGTGGACTGGGAACATGAGTGAGGATTTATTCTGGAATCCTGTGGCCTGGGAACATGACATCAGTGGATTCTTCAACCCTGTGGCCTGGGAACATGAGAACGGTTGGATTTTGGAACACTGTGGCCTGGGAACATGACTGAGGTTTGATGTTGGAAACCTGTGGCTTGGCAACATGAATGAGGTTTGTTACTGGAACCCTGTTCCCTGGGAACATGACTGAGGTTTGATTCTGGACACCTTTGGCCTGGGAAGATGACTGTGGTTTGATTGTGGAACCATGGGTCCTGCAAACATGACTGAGGTTTGATTCTGGAACCATGTGTCCTGGGAATATGACTGAGGTTTGATTCTGGAAATCTGTGGCCTGGGAACTTGACTGAGGTTTGATGGCAGAAACCTGTGGACTGGCAACATGACTGAGGTTTGATTGTAGAACCCTGTGCCCTGGAAACATGACTGTGGCCTGGTACTGGAAACCCATGGCCTAGGAATTTGACATTGGTTTGATTCTGGAACCCTGTGGCCTGGGAACATGACTGAGGCGTGATTCTGGAAAACTGTGGCCTGGGAATATGACTGAGGTTTGATTCTGGAAATCTGTGGCCTGGGAACTTGACTGAGGTTTGATGGCAGAAATCTGTGGACTGGCAACATGACTGAGGTTTGATTGTAGAACCCTGTGCCCTGGAAACATGACTGCGACCTGATATTTGAAACCCATGGCCTGGGAACTTGACATTGTTTTGATTCCGGAACCCTGTGGCCAGGAACAAGACTGAGGCGTGATTCTGGAATCCTGTGGCCTGGGAACAAGTCTGAGGTTTGATTGTGGAAACCTGTGGCTTTTCAACATGAATGAGGTTTGTTACTGGAACCCTCTTCCCTGGGAACATGACTGAGGTTTGATTCTGGACACCTTTGTCCTGGGAACATGACTGTGGTTTGATTGTGGAACCATGGGTCCTGCAAACATGACTGAGGTTTTTTTTCTGGAACCATGTGTCCTGGGAATATGACTGAGGTTTGAGTCTGGAAATCTGTGGCCTGGGAAATTGACTGAAGTTTGATGGCAGAAACCTGTGGACTGGCAAAATGACAGAGGTTTGATTGTTGAACCCTGTGGCCTGGAAACATGACTGTGGCCTGGTACTGGAAACCCATGGCCTAGGAATTTGACATTGGTTTGTTTCTGGAACCCTCTGGCCTGGGAACATGACGGAGGTTTGATTCTGGAACCCTGTAGGCTTCGAACATAACTGAGGATTGTTTCTGGAACCCTGTGGCCTGGGAACATGACATCAGTGGATTCTGGCACCCTGTGGCCTGGGAACATGAGAACGGTTTAATTCTGGAACCCTGTGACCTGGGAACATGTCTGAGGTTTGATGGTGGAAACCTGTGGCTTGGCAACATGACGGAGGTTTGTTTCTGGAACCCTGTTCCCTGGGAACATGACTGAGGTTTGATTCTGGAAACCTTTGTGCTGGGAACATGACTGTGTTTTGATTGTGGAATCATGGGTCCTGCAAACATGACTGAGGTTTGATTCTGGAACCATGTGTCCTGGGAATATGACTGAGGTTTGATTCTGGAAATCTGTGGCCTGGGAACTTGACAGAGGTTTGATGGCAGAAACCTGGGGACTGGCAACATGACTGAGGTTTGATTGTAGAACCCTGTGCCCTGGAAACATGACTGTGGTCTGGTACTGGAAACCCATGGCCTACGAATTTGACATTGGTTTGTTTCTTGAACCCTGTGACCTGGGAACATGACTGAGGTTTGATTCTGGAAAACTGTGGTCGGGGACTTGACTGAGGTTTGATGGCAGAAATCTGTGGACTGGCAACATTACTGAGGTTTGATTGTAGAACCCTGTGCCCTGGAAACATGACTGCGACCTGATACTTGAAACCCATGGCCTGGGAACTTGACATTGGTTTGATTCTGGAACCCTGTGGCCAGGAACAAGACTGAGGCGTGATTCTGGAATCCTGTGTCCTGGGAACATGACATCTGTTTAGATTGTGGAATACTGGGCCCTGGGAACCTGACTGAGGCTTGGTTCTGGAGCCCTGTGGACTGGGAACATGAGTGAGGATTTATTCTGGAATCCTGTGGCCTGGGAACATGACATCAGTGGATTCTTCAACCCTGTGGCCTGGGAACATGAGAACGGTTGGATTTTGGAACACTGTGGCCTGGGAACATGACTGAGGTTTGATGTTGGAAACCTGTGGCTTGGCAACATGAATGAGGTTTGTTACTGGAACCCTGTTCCCTGGGAACATGACTGAGGTTTGATTCTGGACACCTTTGTCCTGGGAACATGACTGTGGTTTGATTGTGGAACCATGGGTCCTGCAAACATGACTGAGGTTTGATTCTGGAACCATGTGTCCTGGGAATATGACTGAGGTTTGATTCTGGAAATCTGTGGCCTGGGAACTTGACTGAGGTTTGATGGCAGAAACCTGTGGACTGGCAACATGACTGAGGTTTGATTGTAGAACCCTGTGCCCTGGAAACATGACTGTGGCCTGGTACTGGAAACCCATGGCCTAGGAATTTGACATTGGTTTGATTCTGGAACCCTGTGGCCTGGGAACATGACTGAGGCGTGATTCTGGAAAACTGTGGCCTGGGAATATGACTGAGGTTTGATTCTGGAAATCTGTGGCCTGGGAACTTGACTGAGGTTTAATGGCAGAAATCTGTGGACTGGCAACATGACTGAGGTTTGATTGTAGAACACTGTGCCCTGGAAACATGACTGCGACCTGATATTTGAAACCCATGGCCTGGGAACTTGACATTGGTTTGATTCCGGAACCCTGTGGCCAGGAACAAGACTGAGGCGTGATTCTGGAATCCTGTGGCCTGGGAACATGACATCTGTTTAGATTGTGGAATACTGGGCCCTGGGAACCTGAGTGAGGCTTGGTTCTGGAGCCCTGTGGACTGGGAACATGACTGAGGATTGATTCTGGAACCCTGTAGCCTGCGAATATAACTGAGGATTGTTTCTGGAACCCTGTGGGCTGGGAACATGACATCAGTGGATTCTTGAACCCTGTGGCCTGGGAACATGAGAACGGTTTAATTCTGGAACCCTGTGACCTGGGAACATGTCTGAGGTTTGATGGTGGAAACCTGTGGCTTGGCAACATGACTGAGGTTTGTTTCTGGAACCCTGTTCCCTGGGAACATGACTGAGGTTTGATTCTGGACACCTTTGTGCTGGGAACATGACTGTGTTTTGATTGTGGAATCATGGGTCCTGCAAACATGACTGAGGTTTGATTCTGGAACCATGTGTCCTGGGAATATGACTGAGGTTTGATTCTGGAAATCTGTGGCCTGGGAACTTGACAGAGGTTTGATGGCAGAAACCTGGGGACTGGCAACATGACTGAGGTTTGATTGTAGAACCCTGTGCCCTGGAAACATGACTGTGGTCTGGTACTGGAAACCCATGGCCTACGAATTTGACATTGGTTTGTTTCTGGAACCCTGTGACCTGGGAACATGACTGAGGTTTGATTCTGGAAAACTGTGGTCGGGGAGTTGACTGAGGTTTGATGGCAGAAATCTGTGGACTGGCAACATTACTGAGGTTTGATTGTAGAACCCTGTGCCCTGGAAACATGACTGCGACCTGATACTTGAAACCCATGGCCTGGGAACTTGACATTGGTTTGATTCTGGAACCCTGTGGCCAGGAACAAGACTGAGGCGTGATTCTGGAATCCTGTGGCCTGGGAACATGACATCTGTTTAGATTGTGGAATACTGGGCCCTGGGAACCTGACTGAGGCTTGGTTCTGGAACCCTGTGGACTGGGAACATGACTGAGGATTTATTCTGGAATCCTGTGGCCTGGGAACATGACATCAGTGGATTCTTCAACCCTGTGGCCTGGGAACATGAGAACGGTTGGATTTTGGAACACTGTGGCCTGGGAACATGTCTGAGGTTTGATGTTGGAAACCTGTGGCTTGGCAACATGAATGAGGTTTGTTACTGGAACCCTCTTCCCTGGGAACATGACTGAGGTTTGATTCTGGACACCTTTGTCCTGGGAACATGACTGTGGTTTGATTGTGGAACCATGGGTCCTGCAAACATGACTGAGGTTTGATTCTGGAACCATGTGTCCTGGGAATATGACTGAGGTTTGATTCTGGAAATCTGTGGCCTGGGAAGTTGACTGAGGTTTGATGGCAGAAACCTGTGGACTGGCAACATGACAGAGGTTTGATTGTAGAACCCTGTGGCCTGGAAATATGACTGTGGCCTGGTACTGGAAACCCATGGCCTGGGAAATTGACATTGGTTTGATTCTGAAACCCTGTGGCCTGGGAACATGATTGAGGCGTGATTCTGGAAACGTGTGGCCTGGGAACATGACATCTGTTTAGATTGTGGCATACTGTGCCCTGGGAACCGGACTGAAGGCTTGGTTCTGGAATCCTGTGGAGTGGGAACAAGACTGAGATTTTATTCTGGAACCATGTGTCCTGGGAATATGACTGAGGTTTGATTCTGGAAATCTGTGGCCTGGAAACTTGACTGAGGTTTGATGGCAGAAACCTGTGGACTGGCAACATGACTGAGGTTTGATTGTAGAACCCTGTGCCCTGGAAACATGACTGTGGCCTGGTACTGGAAACCCATGGCCTAGGAATTTGACATTGGTTTGATTCTGGAACTCTGTGGCCTGGGAACATGACTGAGGCGTGATTCTGGAAAACTGTGGCCTGGGAATATGACTGAGGTTTGATTCTGGAAATCTGTGGCCTGGGAACTTGACTGAGGTTTGATGGCAGAAATCTGTGGACTGGCAACATGACTGAGGTTTGATTGTAGAACCCTGTGCCCTGGAAACATGACTGCGACCTGATATTTGAAACCCATGGCCTGGGAACTTGACATTGGTTTGATTCCGGAACCCTGTGGCCAGGAACAAGACTGAGGCGTGATTCTGGAATCCTGTGTCCTGGGAACATGACATCTGTTTAGATTGTGGAATACTGGGCCCTGGGAACCTGACTGAGGCTTGGTTCTGGAACCCTGTGGACTGGGAACATGACTGAGGATTTATTCTGGAATCCTGTGGCCTGGGAACATGACATCAGTGGATTCTTGAAACCTGTGGCCTGGGAACATGAGAACGGTTTGATTCTGGAACCCTGTGACCTGGGAACAAGTCTGAGGTTTGATTGTGGAAACCTGTGGCTTGGCAACATGACTGAGGTTTGTTACTGGAACCCTGTTCCCTGGGAACATGACTGAGGTTTGATTCTGGACACCTTTGTCCTGGGAACATGACTGTGGTTTGATTGTGGAACCATGGGTCCTGCAAACATGACTGAGGTTTGATTCTGGAACCATGTGTCCTGGGAATATGACTGAGGTTTGATTCTGGAAATCTGTGGCCTGGGAACTTGACTGAGGTTTGATGGCAGAAACCTGTGGACTGGCAACATGACAGAGGTTTGATTGTAGAACCCTGTGGCCTGGAAATATGACTGTGGCCTGGTACTGGAAACCCATGGCCTGGGAAATTGACATTGGTTTGATTCTGCAACCCTGTGGCCTGGGAACATGACTGAGGCGTGATTCTGGAAAACTGTGGCCTGGGAATATGACTGAGGTTTGATTCTGGAAATCTGTGGCCTGGGAACTTGACTGAGGTTTGATGGCAGAAATCTGTGGACTGGCAACATGACTGAGGTTTGATTGTAGAACGCTGTGCCCTGGAAACATGACTGCGACCTGATATTTGAAACCCATGGCCTGGGAACTTGACATTGGTTTGATTCCGGAACCCTGTGGCCAGGAACAAGACTGAGGCGTGATTCTGGAATCCTGTGGCCTGGGAACAAGTCTGAGGTTTGATTGTGGAAACCTGTGGCTTGGCAACATGAATGAGGTTTGTTACTGGAACCCTCTTCCCTGGGAACATGACTGAGGTTTGATTCTGGACACCTTTGTCCTGGGAACATGACTGTGGTTTGATTGTGGAACCATGGGTCCTGCAAACATGACTGAGGTTTTATTCTGGAACCATGTGTCTTGGGAATATGACTGAGGTTTGATTCTGGAAATCTGTGGCCTGGGAAGTTGACTGAGGTTTGATTGTAGAACCCTGTGGCCTGGAAATATGACTGTGGCCTGGTACTGGAAACCCATGGCCTGGGAAATTGACATTGGTTTGATTCTGAAACCCTGTGGCCTGGGACCATGATTGAGGCGTGATTCTGGAAACCTGTGGCCTGGGAACATGACATCTGTTTAGATTGTGGCATACTGTGCCCTGGGAACCGGACTGAAGGCTTGGTTCTAGAATCCTGTGGACTGGGAACAAGACTGAGGTTTGAGTCTGGAACCATGTGGCCTGGGAATATGACTGATGTTAGATCGTGGAATCCTGTGGCCTGGGAACATGACATCGGTTTGGATTCTGGTACCCTGTTGCCTGGGAACATGAAATCGCTTTGATTGTGGAAACCTGTGGTCTGGGAATATGACTGAGGTTTGATGGTGGTACCCTCTGGCCTGGCAACATGACTGAGGTTTGATTCTGGATCCCTGTGGCCTGGGAACATGACTGAGGCTTGATTCTGGAACCCTGTGGCATGGGAATATGTCTGAGTTTTGATGGTGGAAAACTGTGGCTTGGCAAAATGACTGAGGTTTGTTACTGGAACCCTGTTCCCTGGGAACATGACTGAGGATTAATTCTGGACACCTTTGTCCTGGGAACATGACTGTGGTTTGATTGTGGAACCGTGGGTCCTGCAAACATGACTGAGGTTTTTTTTCTGGAACCATGTGTCCTGGGAATATGACTGAGGTTTGAGTCTGGAAATCTGTGGCCTGGGAAATTGACTGAAGTTTGATGGCAGAAACCTGTGGACTGGCAAAATGACAGAGGTTTGATTGTTGAACCCTGTGGCCTGGAAACATGACTGTGGCCTGGTACTGGAAACCCATGGCCTAGGAATTTGACATTGGTTTGTTTCTGGAACCCTCTGGCCTGGGAACATGACGGAGGTTTGATTCTGGAACCCTGTAGGCTTCGAACATAACTGAGGATTGTTTCTGGAACCCTGTGGCCTGGGAACATGACATCAGTGGATTCTGGCACCCTGTGGCCTGGGAACATGAGAACGGTTTAATTCTGGAACCCTGTGACCTGGGAACATGTCTGAGGTTTGATGGTGGAAACCTGTGGCTTGGCAACATGACGGAGGTTTGTTTCTGGAACCCTGTTCCCTGGGAACATGACTGAGGTTTGATTCTGGAAACCTTTGTGCTGGGAACATGACTGTGTTTTGATTGTGGAATCATGGGTCCTGCAAACATGACTTAGGTTTGATTCTGGAACCATGTGTCCTGGGAATATGACTGAGGTTTGATTCTGGAAATCTGTGGCCTGGGAACTTGACAGAGGTTTGATGGCAGAAACCTGGGGACTGGCAACATGACTGAGGTTTGATTGTAGAACCCTGTGCCCTGGAAACATGACTGTGGTCTGGTACTGGAAACCCATGGCCTACGAATTTGACATTGGTTTGTTTCTTGAACCCTGTGACCTGGGAACATGACTGAGGTTTGATTCTGGAAAACTGTGGTCGGGGACTTGACTGAGGTTTGATGGCAGAAATCTGTGGACTGGCAACATTACTGAGGTTTGATTGTAGAACCCTGTGCCCTGGAAACATGACTGCGACCTGATACTTGAAACCCATGGCCTGGGAACTTGACATTGGTTTGATTCTGGAACCCTGTGGCCAGGAACAAGACTGAGGCGTGATTCTGGAATCCTGTGTCCTGGGAACATGACATCTGTTTAGATTGTGGAATACTGGGCCCTGGGAACCTGACTGAGGCTTGGTTCTGGAGCCCTGTGGACTGGGAACATGAGTGAGGATTTATTCTGGAATCCTGTGGCCTGGGAACATGACATCAGTGGATTCTTCAACCCTGTGGCCTGGGAACATGAGAACGGTTGGATTTTGGAACACTGTGGCCTGGGAACATGACTGAGGTTTGATGTTGGAAACCTTTGGCTTGGCAACATGAATGAGGTTTGTTACTGGAACCCTGTTCCCTGGGAACATGACTGAGGTTTGATTCTGGACACCTTTGTCCTGGGAACATGACTGTGGTTTGATTGTGGAACCATGGGTCCTGCAAACATGACTGAGGTTTGATTCTGGAACCATGTGTCCTGGGAATATGACTGAGGTTTGATTCTGGAAATCTGTGGCCTGGGAACTTGACTGAGGTTTGATGGCAGAAACCTGTGGACTGGCAACATGACTGAGGTTTGATTGTAGAACCCTGTGCCCTGGAAACATGACTGTGGCCTGGTACTGGAAACCCATGGCCTAGGAATTTGACATTGGTTTGATTCTGGAACCCTGTGGCCTGGGAACATGACTGAGGCGTGATTCTGGAAAACTGTGGCCTGGGAATATGACTGAGGTTTGATTCTGGAAATCTGTGGCCTGGGAACTTGACTGAGGTTTAATGGCAGAAATCTGTGGACTGGCAACATGACTGAGGTTTGATTGTAGAACACTGTGCCCTGGAAACATGACTGCGACCTGATATTTGAAACCCATGGCCTGGGAACTTGACATTGGTTTGATTCCGGAACCCTGTGGCCAGGAACAAGACTGAGGCGTGATTCTGGAATCCTGTGGCCTGGGAACATGACATCTGTTTAGATTGTGGAATACTGGGCCCTGGGAACCTGAGTGAGGCTTGGTTCTGGAGCCCTGTGGACTGGGAACATGACTGAGGATTGATTCTGGAACCCTGTAGCCTGCGAACATAACTGAGGATTGTTTCTGGAACCCTGTGGCCTGGGAACATGACATCAGTGGATTCTTGAACCCTGTGGCCTGGGAACATGAGAACGGTTTAATTCTGGAACCCTGTGACCTGGGAACATGTCTGAGGTTTGATGGTGGAAACCTGTGGCTTGGCAACATGACTGAGGTTTGTTTCTGGAACCCTGTTCCCTGGGAACATGACTGAGGTTTGATTCTGGACACCTTTGTGCTGGGACAATGACTGTGTTTTGATTGTGGAATCATGGGTCCTGCAAACATGACTGAGGTTTGATTCTGGAACCATGTGTCCTGGGAATATGACTGAGGTTTGATTCTGGAAATCTGTGGCCTGGGAACTTGACAGAGGTTTGATGGCAGAAACCTGGGGACTGGCAACATGACTGAGGTTTGATTGTAGAACCCTGTGCCCTGGAAACATGACTGTGGTCTGGTACTGGAAACCCATGGCCTACGAATTTGACATTGGTTTGTTTCTGGAACCCTGTGACCTGGGAACATGACTGAGGTTTGATTCTGGAAAACTGTGGTCGGGGAGTTGACTGAGGTTTGATGGCAGAAATCTGTGGACTGGCAACATTACTGAGGTTTGATTGTAGAACCCTGTGCCCTGGAAACATGACTGCGACCTGATACTTGAAACCCATGGCCTGGGAACTTGACATTGGTTTGATTCTGGAACCCTGTGGCCAGGAACAAGACTGAGGCGTGATTCTGGAATCCTGTGGCCTGGGAACATGACATCTGTTTAGATTGTGGAATACTGGGCCCTGGGAACCTGACTGAGGCTTGGTTCTGGAACCCTGTGGACTGGGAACATGACTGAGGATTTATTCTGGAATCCTGTGGCCTGGGAACATGACATCAGTGGATTCTTCAACCCTGTGGCCTGGGAACATGAGAACGGTTGGATTTTGGAACACTGTGGCCTGGGAACATGTCTGAGGTTTGATGTTGGAAACCTGTGGCTTGGCAACATGAATGAGGTTTGTTACTGGAACCCTCTTCCCTGGGAACATGACTGAGGTTTGATTCTGGACACCTTTGTCCTGGGAACATGACTGTGGTTTGATTGTGGAACCATGGGTCCTGCAAACATGACTGAGGTTTGATTCTGGAACCATGTGTCCTGGGAATATGACTGAGGTTTGATTCTGGAAATCTGTGGCCTGGGAAGTTGACTGAGGTTTGATGGCAGAAACCTGTGGACTGGCAACATGACAGAGGTTTGATTGTAGAACCCTGTGGCCTGGAAATATGACTGTGGCCTGGTACTGGAAACCCATGGCCTGGGAAATTGACATTGGTTTGATTCTGAAACCCTGTGGCCTGGGAACATGATTGAGGCGTGATTCTGGAAACGTGTGGCCTGGGAACATGACATCTGTTTAGATTGTGGCATACTGTGCCCTGGGAACCGGACTGAAGGCTTGGTTCTGGAATCCTGTGGAGTGGGAACAAGACTGAGATTTTATTCTGGAACCATGTGTCCTGGGAATATGACTGAGGTTTGATTCTGGAAATCTGTGGCCTGGAAACTTGACTGAGGTTTGATGGCAGAAACCTGTGGACTGGCAACATGACTGAGGTTTGATTGTAGAACCCTGTGCCCTGGAAACATGACTGTGGCCTGGTACTGGAAACCCATGGCCTAGGAATTTGACATTGGTTTGATTCTGGAACTCTGTGGCCTGGGAACATGACTGAGGCGTGATTCTGGAAAACTGTGGCCTGGGAATATGACTGAGGTTTGATTCTGGAAATCTGTGGCCTGGGAACTTGACTGAGGTTTGATGGCAGAAATCTGTGGACTGGCAACATGACTGAGGTTTGATTGTAGAACCCTGTGCCCTGGAAACATGACTGCGACCTGATATTTGAAACCCATGGCCTGGGAACTTGACATTGGTTTGATTCCGGAACCCTGTGGCCAGGAACAAGACTGAGGCGTGATTCTGGAATCCTGTGTCCTGGGAACATGACATCTGTTTAGATTGTGGAATACTGGGCCCTGGGAACCTGACTGAGGCTTGGTTCTGGAACCCTGTGGACTGGGAACATGACTGAGGATTTATTCTGGAATCCTGTGGCCTGGGAACATGACATCAGTGGATTCTTGAAACCTGTGGCCTGGGAACATGAGAACGGTTTGATTCTGGAACCCTGTGACCTGGGAACAAGTCTGAGGTTTGATTGTGGAAACCTGTGGCTTGGCAACATGACTGAGGTTTGTTACTGGAACCCTGTTCCCTGGGAACATGACTGAGGTTTGATTCTGGACACCTTTGTCCTGGGAACATGACTGTGGTTTGATTGTGGAACCATGGGTCCTGCAAACATGACTGAGGTTTGATTCTGGAACCATGTGTCCTGGGAATATGACTGAGGTTTGATTCTGGAAATCTGTGGCCTGGGAACTTGACTGAGGTTTGATGGCAGAAACCTGTGGACTGGCAACATGACTGAGGTTTGATTGTAGAACCCTGTGGCCTGGAAATATGACTGTGGCCTGGTACTGGAAACCCATGGCCTGGGAAATTGACATTGGTTTGATTCTGCAACCCTGTGGCCTGGGAACATGACTGAGGCGTGATTCTGGAAAACTGTGGCCTGGGAATATGACTGAGGTTTGATTCTGGAAATCTGTGGCCTGGGAACTTGACTGAGGTTTGATGGCAGAAATCTGTGGACTGGCAACATGACTGAGGTTTGATTGTAGAACGCTGTGCCCTGGAAACATGACTGCGACCTGATATTTGAAACCCATGGCCTGGGAACTTGACATTGTTTTGATTCCGGAACCCTGTGGCCAGGAACAAGACTGAGGCGTGATTCTGGAATCCTGTGGCCTGGGAACAAGTCTGAGGTTTGATTGTGGAAACCTGTGGCTTGGCAACATGAATGAGGTTTGTTACTGGAACCCTCTTCCCTGGGAACATGACTGAGGTTTGATTCTGGACACCTTTGTCCTGGGAACATGACTGTGGTTTGATTGTGGAACCATGGGTCCTGCAAACATGACTGAGGTTTTATTCTGGAACCATGTGTCTTGGGAATATGACTGAGGTTTGATTCTGGAAATCTGTGGCCTGGGAAGTTGACTGAGGTTTGATTGTAGAACCCTGTGGCCTGGAAATATGACTGTGGCCTGGTACTGGAAACCCATGGCCTGGGAAATTGACATTGGTTGGATTCTGAAACCCTGTGGCCTGGGACCATGATTGAGGCGTGATTCTGGAAACCTGTGGCCTGGGAACATGACATCTGTTTAGATTGTGGCATACTGTGCCCTGGGAACCGGACTGAAGGCTTGGTTCTAGAATCCTGTGGACTGGGAACAAGACTGAGGTTTGAGTCTGGAACCATGTGGCCTGGGAATATGACTGATGTTAGATCGTGGAATCCTGTGGCCTGGGAACATGACATCGGTTTGGATTCTGGTACCCTGTTGCCTGGGAACATGAAATCGCTTTGATTGTGGAAACCTGTGGTCTGGGAATATGACTGAGGTTTGATGGTGGTACCCTCTGGCCTGGCAACATGACTGAGGTTTGATTCTGGATCCCTGTGGCCTGGGAAGATGACTGAGGCTTGATTCTGGAACCCTGTGGCATGGGAATATGTCTGAGTTTTGATGGTGGAAAACTGTGGCTTGGCAAAATGACTGAGGTTTGTTACTGGAACCCTGTTCCCTGGGAACATGACTGAGGATTAATTCTGGACACCTTTGTCCTGGGAACATGACTGTGGTTTGATTGTGGAACCGTGGGTCCTGCAAACATGACTGAGGTTTTTTTTCTGGAACCATGTGTCCTGGGAATATGACTGAGGTTTGAGTCTGGAAATCTGTGGCCTGGGAAATTGACTGAAGTTTGATGGCAGAAACCTGTGGACTGGCAAAATGACAGAGGTTTGATTGTTGAACCCTGTGGCCTGGAAACATGACTGTGGCCTGGTACTGGAAACCCATGGCCTAGGAATTTGACATTGGTTTGTTTCTGGAACCCTCTGGCCTGGGAACATGACATCAGTGGATTCTGGCACCCTCTGGCCTGGGAACATGAGAACGGTTTAATTCTGGAACCCTGTGACCTGGGAACATGTCTGAGGTTTGATGGTGGAAACCTGTGGCTTGGCAACATGACGGAGGTTTGTTTCTGGAACCCTGTTCCCTGGGAACATGACTGAGGTTTGATTCTGGAAACCTTTGTGCTGGGAACATGACTGTGTTTTGATTGTGGAATCATGGGTCCTGCAAACATGACTTAGGTTTGATTCTGGAACCATGTGTCCTGGGAATATGACTGAGGTTTGATTCTGGAAATCTGTGGCCTGGGAACTTGACAGAGGTTTGATGGCAGAAACCTGGGGACTGGCAACATGACTGAGGTTTGATTGTAGAACCCTGTGCCCTGGAAACATGACTGTGGTCTGGTACTGGAAACCCATGGCCTACGAATTTGACATTGGTTTGTTTCTGGAACCCTGTGACCTGGGAACATGACTGAGGTTTGATTCTGGAAAACTGTGGTCGGGGACTTGACTGAGGTTTGATGGCAGAAATCTGTGGACTGGCAACATTACTGAGGTTTGATTGTAGAACCCTGTGCCCTGGAAACATGACTGCGACCTGATACTTGAAACCCATGGCCTGGGAACTTGACATTGGTTTGATTCTGGAACCCTGTGGCCAGGAACAAGACTGAGGCGTGATTCTGGAATCCTGTGGCCTGGGAACATGACATCTGTTTAGATTGTGGAATACTGGGCCCTGGGAACCTGAGTGAGGCTTGGTTCTGGAACCCTGTGGACTGGGAACATGAGTGAGGATTTATTCTGGAATCCTGTGGCCTGGGAACATGACATCAGTGGATTCTTCAACCCTGTGGCCTGGGAACATGAGAACGGTTGGATTTTGGAACACTGTGGCCTGGGAACATGACTGAGGTTTGATGTTGGAAACCTGTGGCTTGGCAACATGAATGAGGTTTGTTACTGGAACCCTGTTCCCTGGGAATATGACTGAGGTTTGATTCTGGACACCTTTGTCCTGGGAACATGACTGTGGTTTGATTGTGGAACCATGGGTCCTGCAAACATGACTGAGGTTTGATTCTGGAACCATGTGTCCTGGGAATATGACTGAGGTTTGATTCTGGAAATCTGTGGCCTGGGAAGTTGACTGAGGTTTGATGGCAGAAACCTGTGGACTGGCAACATGACTGAGGTTTGATTGTAGAACCCTGTGCCCTGGAAACATGACTGTGGCCTGGTACTGGAAACCCATGGCCTAGGAATTTGACATTGGTTTGATTCTGGAACCCTGTGGCCTGGGAACATGACTGAGGCGTGATTCTGGAAAACTGTGGCCTGGGAATATGACTGAGGTTTGATTCTGGAAATCTGTGGCCTGGGAACTTGACTGAGGTTTAATGGCAGAAATCTGTGGACTGGCAACATGACTGAGGTTTGATTGTAGAACACTGTGCCCTGGAAACATGACTGCGACCTGATATTTGAAACCCATGGCCTGGGAACTTGACATTGGTTTGATTCCGGAACCCTGTGGCCAGGAACAAGACTCAGGCGTGATTCTGGAATCCTGTGGCCTGGGAACATGACATCTGTTTAGATTGTGGAATACTGGGCCCTGGGAATCTGAGTGAGGCTTGGTTCTGGAGCCCTGTGGACTGGGAACATGACTGAGGATTGATTCTGGAACCCTGTAGCCTGCGAACATAACTGAGGATTGTTTCTGGAACCCTGTGGCCTGGGAACATGACATCAGTGGATTCTTGAACCCTGTGGCCTGGGAACATGAGAACGGTTTAATTCTGGAACCCTGTGACCTGGGAACATGTCTGAGGTTTGATGGTGGAAACCTGTGGCTTGGCAACATGACTGAGGTTTGTTTCTGGAACCCTGTTCCCTGGGAACATGACTGAGGTTTGATTCTGGACACCTTTGTGCTGGGACAATGACTGTGTTTTGATTGTGGAATCATGGGTCCTGCAAACATGACTGAGGTTTGATTCTGGAACCATGTGTCCTGGGAATATGACTGAGGTTTGATTCTGGAAATCTGTGGCCTGGGAACTTGACAGAGGTTTGATGGCAGAAACCTGGGGACTGGCAACATGACTGAGGTTTGATTGTAGAACCCTGTGCCCTGGAAACATGACTGTGGTCTGGTACTGGAAACCCATGGCCTACGAATTTGACATTGGTTTGTTTCTGGAACCCTGTGACCTGGGAACATGACTGAGGTTTGATTCTGGAAAACTGTGGTCGGGGACTTGACTGAGGTTTGATGGCAGAAATCTGTGGACTGGCAACATTACTGAGGTTTGATTGTAGAACCCTGTGCCCTGGAAACATGACTGCGACCTGATACTTGAAACCCATGGCCTGGGAACTTGACATTGGTTTGATTCTGGAACCCTGTGGCCAGGAACAAGACTGAGGCGTGATTCTGGAATCCTGTGGCCTGGGAACATGACATCTGTTTAGATTGTGGAATACTGGGCCCTGGGAACCTGACTGAGGCTTGGTTCTGGAACCCTGTGGACTGGGAACATGACTGAGGATTTATTCTGGAATCCTGTGGCCTGGGAACATGACATCAGTGGATTCTTCAACCCTGTGGCCTGGGAACATGAGAACGGTTGGATTTTGGAACACTGTGGCCTGGGAACATGTCTGAGGTTTGATGTTGGAAACCTGTGGCTTGGCAACATGAATGAGGTTTGTTACTGGAACCCTCTTCCCTGGGAACATGACTGAGGTTTGATTCTGGACACCTTTGTCCTGGGAACATGACTGTGGTTTGATTGTGGAACCATGGGTCCTGCAAACATGACTGAGGTTTTATTCTGGAACCATGTGTCCTGGGAATATGACTGAGGTTTGATTCTGGAAATCTGTGGCCTGGGAACTTGACTGAGGTTTGATGGCAGAAACCTGTGGACTGGCAACATGACAGAGGTTTGATTGTAGAACCCTGTGGCCTGGAAATATGACTGTGGCCTGGTACTGGAAACCCATGGCCTGGGAAATTGACATTGGTTTGATTCTGAAACCCTGTGGCCTGGGAACATGACTGAGGCGTGATTCTGGAAAACTGTGGCCTGGGAATATGACTGAGGTTTGATTCTGGAAATCTGTGGCCTGGGAACTTGACTGAGGTTTGATGGCAGAAATCTGTGGACTGGCAACATGACTGAGGTTTGATTGTAGAACCCTGTGCCCTGGAAACATGACTGCGACCTGATATTTGAAACCCATGGCCTGGGAACTTGACATTGTTTTGATTCCGGAACCCTGTGGCCAGGAACAAGACTGAGGCGTGATTCTGGAATCCTGTGGCCTGGGAACAAGTCTGAGGTTTGATTGTGGAAACCTGTGGCTTGGCAACATGAATGAGGTTTGTTACTGGAACCCTCTTCCCTGGGAACATGACTGAGGTTTGATTCTGGACACCTTTGTCCTGGGAACATGACTGTGGTTTGATTGTGGAACCATGGGTCCTGCAAACATGACTGAGGTTTTATTCTGGAACCATGTGTCTTGGGAATATGACTGAGGTTTGATTCTGGAAATCTGTGGCCTGGGAAGTTGACTGAGGTTTGATTGTAGAACCCTGTGGCCTGGAAATATGACTGTGGCCTGGTACTGGAAACCCATGGCCTGGGAAATTGACATTGGTTTGATTCTGAAACCCTGTGGCCTGGGACCATGATTGAGGCGTGATTCTGGAAACCTGTGGCCTGGGAACATGACATCTGTTTAGATTGTGGCATACTCTGCCCTGGGAACCGGACTGAAGGCTTGGTTCTAGAATCCTGTGGACTGGGAACAAGACTGAGGTTTGAGTCTGGAACCATGTGGCCTGGGAATATGACTGATGTTAGATCGTGGAATCCTGTGGCCTGGGAACATGACATCGGTTTGGATTCTGGTACCCTGTTGCCTGGGAACATGAAATCGCTTTGATTGTGGAAACCTGTGGTCTGGGAATATGACTGAGGTTTGATGGTGGTACCCTCTGGCCTGGCAACATGACTGAGGTTTGATTCTGGATCCCTGTGGCCTGGGAACATGACTGAGGCTTGATTCTGGAACCCTGTGGCATGGGAATATGTCTGAGTTTTGATGGTGGAAAACTGTGGCTTGGCAAAATGACTGAGGTTTGTTACTGGAACCCTGTTCCCTGGGAACATGACTGAGGATTAATTCTGGACACCTTTGTCCTGGGAACATGACTGTGGTTTGATTGTGGAACCGTGGGTCCTGCAAACATGACTGAGGTTTTTTTTCTGGAACCATGTGTCCTGGGAATATGACTGAGGTTTGAGTCTGGAAATCTGTGGCCTGGGAAATTGACTGAAGTTTGATGGCAGAAACCTGTGGACTGGCAAAATGACAGAGGTTTGATTGTTGAACCCTGTGGCCTGGAAACATGACTGTGGCCTGGTACTGGAAACCCATGGCCTAGGAATTTGACATTGGTTTGTTTCTGGAACCCTCTGGCCTGGGAACATGACGGAGGTTTGATTCTGGAACCCTGTAGGCTTCGAACATAACTGAGGATTGTTTCTGGAACCCTGTGGCCTGGGAACATGACATCAGTGGATTCTGGCACCCTGTGGCCTGGGAACATGAGAACGGTTTAATTCTGGAACCCTGTGACCTGGGAACATGTCTGAGGTTTGATGGTGGAAACCTGTGGCTTGGCAACATGACGGAGGTTTGTTTCTGGAACCCTGTTCCCTGGGAACATGACTGAGGTTTGATTCTGGAAACCTTTGTGCTGGGAACATGACTGTGTTTTGATTGTGGAATCATGGGTCCTGCAAACATGACTTAGGTTTGATTCTGGAACCATGTGTCCTGGGAATATGACTGAGGTTTGATTCTGGAAATCTGTGGCCTGGGAACTTGACAGAGGTTTGATGGCAGAAACCTGGGGACTGGCAACATGACTGAGGTTTGATTGTAGAACCCTGTGCCCTGGAAACATGACTGTGGTCTGGTACTGGAAACCCATGGCCTACGAATTTGACATTGGTTTGTTTCTTGAACCCTGTGACCTGGGAACATGACTGAGGTTTGATTCTGGAAAACTGTGGTCGGGGACTTGACTGAGGTTTGATGGCAGAAATCTGTGGACTGGCAACATTACTGAGGTTTGATTGTAGAACCCTGTGCCCTGGAAACATGACTGCGACCTGATACTTGAAACCCATGGCCTGGGAACTTGACATTGGTTTGATTCTGGAACCCTGTGGCCAGGAACAAGACTGAGGCGTGATTCTGGAATCCTGTGTCCTGGGAACATGACATCTGTTTAGATTGTGGAATACTGGGCCCTGGGAACCTGACTGAGGCTTGGTTCTGGAGCCCTGTGGACTGGGAACATGAGTGAGGATTTATTCTGGAATCCTGTGGCCTGGGAACATGACATCAGTGGATTCTTCAACCCTGTGGCCTGGGAACATGAGAACGGTTGGATTTTGGAACACTGTGGCCTGGGAACATGACTGAGGTTTGATGTTGGAAACCTGTGGCTTGGCAACATGAATGAGGTTTGTTACTGGAACCCTGTTCCCTGGGAACATGACTGAGGTTTGATTCTGGACACCTTTGGCCTGGGAAGATGACTGTGGTTTGATTGTGGAACCATGGGTCCTGCAAACATGACTGAGGTTTGATTCTGGAACCATGTGTCCTGGGAATATGACTGAGGTTTGATTCTGGAAATCTGTGGCCTGGGAACTTGACTGAGGTTTGATGGCAGAAACCTGTGGACTGGCAACATGACTGAGGTTTGATTGTAGAACCCTGTGCCCTGGAAACATGACTGTGGCCTGGTACTGGAAACCCATGGCCTAGGAATTTGACATTGGTTTGATTCTGGAACCCTGTGGCCTGGGAACATGACTGAGGCGTGATTCTGGAAAACTGTGGCCTGGGAATATGACTGAGGTTTGATTCTGGAAATCTGTGGCCTGGGAACTTGACTGAGGTTTAATGGCAGAAATCTGTGGACTGGCAACATGACTGAGGTTTGATTGTAGAACACTGTGCCCTGGAAACATGACTGCGACCTGATATTTGAAACCCATGGCCTGGGAACTTGACATTGGTTTGATTCCGGAACCCTGTGGCCAGGAACAAGACTGAGGCGTGATTCTGGAATCCTGTGGCCTGGGAACATGACATCTGTTTAGATTGTGGAATACTGGGCCCTGGGAACCTGAGTGAGGCTTGGTTCTGGAGCCCTGTGGACTGGGAACATGACTGAGGATTGATTCTGGAACCCTGTAGCCTGCGAACATAACTGAGGATTGTTTCTGGAACCCTGTGGCCTGGGAACATGACATCAGTGGATTCTTGAACCCTGTGGCCTGGGAACATGAGAACGGTTTAATTCTGGAACCCTGTGACCTGGGAACATGTCTGAGGTTTGATGGTGGAAACCTGTGGCTTGGCAACATGACTGAGGTTTGTTTCTGGAACCCTGTTCCCTGGGAACATGACTGAGGTTTGATTCTGGACACCTTTGTGCTGGGACAATGACTGTGTTTTGATTGTGGAATCATGGGTCCTGCAAACATGACTGAGGTTTGATTCTGGAACCATGTGTCCTGGGAATATGACTGAGGTTTGATTCTGGAAATCTGTGGCCTGGGAACTTGACAGAGGTTTGATGGCAGAAACCTGGGGACTGGCAACATGACTGAGGTTTGATTGTAGAACCCTGTGCCCTGGAAACATGACTGTGGTCTGGTACTGGAAACCCATGGCCTACGAATTTGACATTGGTTTGTTTCTGGAACCCTGTGACCTGGGAACATGACTGAGGTTTGATTCTGGAAAACTGTGGTCGGGGACTTGACTGAGGTTTGATGGCAGAAATCTGTGGACTGGCAACATTACTGAGGTTTGATTGTAGAACCCTGTGCCCTGGAAACATGACTGCGACCTGATACTTGAAACCCATGGCCTGGGAACTTGACATTGGTTTGATTCTGGAACCCTGTGGCCAGGAACAAGACTGAGGCGTGATTCTGGAATCCTGTGGCCTGGGAACATGACATCTGTTTAGATTGTGGAATACTGGGCCCTGGGAACCTGACTGAGGCTTGGTTCTGGAACCCTGTGGACTGGGAACATGACTGAGGATTTATTCTGGAATCCTGTGGCCTGGGAACATGACATCAGTGGATTCTTCAACCCTGTGGCCTGGGAACATGAGAACGGTTGGATTTTGGAACACTGTGGCCTGGGAACATGTCTGAGGTTTGATGTTGGAAACCTGTGGCTTGGCAACATGAATGAGGTTTGTTACTGGAACCCTCTTCCCTGGGAACATGACTGAGGTTTGATTCTGGACACCTTTGTCCTGGGAACATGACTGTGGTTTGATTGTGGAATCATGGGTCCTGCAAACATGACTGAGGTTTGATTCTGGAACCATGTGTCCTGGGAATATGACTGAGGTTTGATTCTGGAAATCTGTGGCCTGGGAACTTGACTGAGGTTTGATGGCAGAAACCTGTGGACTGGCAACATGACAGAGGTTTGATTGTAGAACCCTGTGGCCTGGAAATATGACTGTGGCCTGGTACTGGAAACCCATGGCCTGGGAAATTGACATTGGTTTGATTCTGAAACCCTGTGGCCTGGGAACATGACTGAGGCGTGATTCTGGAAAACTGTGGCCTGGGAATATGACTGAGGTTTGATTCTGGAAATCTGTGGCCTGGGAACTTGACTGAGGTTTGATGGCAGAAATCTGTGGACTGGCAACATGACTGAGGTTTGATTGTAGAACCCTGTGCCCTGGAAACATGACTGCGACCTGATATTTGAAACCCATGGCCTGGGAACTTGACATTGTTTTGATTCCGGAACCCTGTGGCCAGGAACAAGACTGAGGCGTGATTCTGGAATCCTGTGGCCTGGGAACAAGTCTGAGGTTTGATTGTGGAAACCTGTGGCTTTTCAACATGAATGAGGTTTGTTACTGGAACCCTCTTCCCTGGGAACATGACTGAGGTTTGATTCTGGACACCTTTGTCCTGGGAACATGACTGTGGTTTGATTGTGGAACCATGGGTCCTGCAAACATGACTGAGGTTTTTTTTCTGGAACCATGTGTCCTGGGAATATGACTGAGGTTTGAGTCTGGAAATCTGTGGCCTGGGAAATTGACTGAAGTTTGATGGCAGAAACCTGTGGACTGGCAAAATGACAGAGGTTTGATTGTTGAACCCTGTGGCCTGGAAACATGACTGTGGCCTGGTACTGGAAACCCATGGCCTAGGAATTTGACATTGGTTTGTTTCTGGAACCCTCTGGCCTGGGAACATGACGGAGGTTTGATTCTGGAACCCTGTAGGCTTCGAACATAACTGAGGATTGTTTCTGGAACCCTGTGGCCTGGGAACATGACATCAGTGGATTCTGGCACCCTGTGGCCTGGGAACATGAGAACGGTTTAATTCTGGAACCCTGTGACCTGGGAACATGTCTGAGGTTTGATGGTGGAAACCTGTGGCTTGGCAACATGACGGAGGTTTGTTTCTGGAACCCTGTTCCCTGGGAACATGACTGAGGTTTGATTCTGGAAACCTTTGTGCTGGGAACATGACTGTGTTTTGATTGTGGAATCATGGGTCCTGCAAACATGACTGAGGTTTGATTCTGGAACCATGTGTCCTGGGAATATGACTGAGGTTTGATTCTGGAAATCTGTGGCCTGGGAACTTGACAGAGGTTTGATGGCAGAAACCTGGGGACTGGCAACATGACTGAGGTTTGATTGTAGAACCCTGTGCCCTGGAAACATGACTGTGGTCTGGTACTGGAAACCCATGGCCTACGAATTTGACATTGGTTTGTTTCTTGAACCCTGTGACCTGGGAACATGACTGAGGTTTGATTCTGGAAAACTGTGGTCGGGGACTTGACTGAGGTTTGATGGCAGAAATCTGTGGACTGGCAACATTACTGAGGTTTGATTGTAGAACCCTGTGCCCTGGAAACATGACTGCGACCTGATACTTGAAACCCATGGCCTGGGAACTTGACATTGGTTTGATTCTGGAACCCTGTGGCCAGGAACAAGACTGAGGCGTGATTCTGGAATCCTGTGTCCTGGGAACATGACATCTGTTTAGATTGTGGAATACTGGGCCCTGGGAACCTGACTGAGGCTTGGTTCTGGAGCCCTGTGGACTGGGAACATGAGTGAGGATTTATTCTGGAATCCTGTGGCCTGGGAACATGACATCAGTGGATTCTTCAACCCTGTGGCCTGGGAACATGAGAACGGTTGGATTTTGGAACACTGTGGCCTGGGAACATGACTGAGGTTTGATGTTGGAAACCTGTGGCTTGGCAACATGAATGAGGTTTGTTACTGGAACCCTGTTCCCTGGGAACATGACTGAGGTTTGATTCTGGACACCTTTGTCCTGGGAACATGACTGTGGTTTGATTGTGGAACCATGGGTCCTGCAAACATGACTGAGGTTTGATTCTGGAACCATGTGTCCTGGGAATATGACTGAGGTTTGATTCTGGAAATCTGTGGCCTGGGAACTTGACTGAGGTTTGATGGCAGAAACCTGTGGACTGGCAACATGACTGAGGTTTGATTGTAGAACCCTGTGCCCTGGAAACATGACTGTGGCCTGGTACTGGAAACCCATGGCCTAGGAATTTGACATTGGTTTGATTCTGGAACCCTGTGGCCTGGGAACATGACTGAGGCGTGATTCTGGAAAACTGTGGCCTGGGAATATGACTGAGGTTTGATTCTGGAAATCTGTGGCCTGGGAACTTGACTGAGGTTTAATGGCAGAAATCTGTGGACTGGCAACATGACTGAGGTTTGATTGTAGAACACTGTGCCCTGGAAACATGACTGCGACCTGATATTTGAAACCCATGGCCTGGGAACTTGACATTGGTTTGATTCCGGAACCCTGTGGCCAGGAACAAGACTGAGGCGTGATTCTGGAATCCTGTGGCCTGGGAACATGACATCTGTTTAGATTGTGGAATACTGGGCCCTGGGAATCTGAGTGAGGCTTGGTTCTGGAGCCCTGTGGACTGGGAACATGACTGAGGATTGATTCTGGAACCCTGTAGCCTGCGAACATAACTGAGGATTGTTTCTGGAACCCTGTGGCCTGGGAACATGACATCAGTGGATTCTTGAACCCTGTGGCCTGGGAACATGAGAACGGTTTAATTCTGGAACCCTGTGACCTGGGAACATGTCTGAGGTTAGATGGTGGAAACCTGTGGCTTGGCAACATGACTGAGGTTTGTTTC
This sequence comes from Balaenoptera borealis, assembly GCF_965194805.1. Taxonomy (NCBI): domain Eukaryota; kingdom Metazoa; phylum Chordata; class Mammalia; order Artiodactyla; family Balaenopteridae; genus Balaenoptera; species Balaenoptera borealis. The sequence goes on along the minus strand of NW_028123387.1, from coordinate 176,615 downwards.
TGGAACCCTGTTCCCTGGGAACATGACTGAGGTTTGATTCTGGACACCTTTGTGCTGGGACAATGACTGTGTTTTGATTGTGGAATCATGGGTCCTGCAAACATGACTGAGGTTTGATTCTGGAACCATGTGTCCTGGGAATATGACTGAGGTTTGATTCTGGAAATCTGTGGCCTGGGAACTTGACAGAGGTTTGATGGCAGAAACCTGGGGACTGGCAACATGACTGAGGTTTGATTGTAGAACTCTGTGCCCTGGAAACATGACTGTGGTCTGGTACTGGAAACCCATGGCCTACGAATTTGACATTGGTTTGTTTCTGGAACCCTGTGACCTGGGAACATGACTGAGGTTTGATTCTGGAAAACTGTGGTCGGGGACTTGACTGAGGTTTGATGGCAGAAATCTGTGGACTGGCAACATTACTGAGGTTTGATTGTAGAACCCTGTGCCCTGGAAACATGACTGCGACCTGATACTTGAAACCCATGGCCTGGGAACTTGACATTGGTTTGATTCTGGAACCCTGTGGCCAGGAACAAGACTGAGGCGTGATTCTGGAATCCTGTGGCCTGGGAACATGACATCTGTTTAGATTGTGGAATACTGGGCCCTGGGAACCTGACTGAGGCTTGGTTCTGGAACCCTGTGGACTGGGAACATGACTGAGGATTTATTCTGGAATCCTGTGGCCTGGGAACATGACATCAGTGGATTCTTCAACCCTGTGGCCTGGGAACATGAGAACGGTTGGATTTTGGAACACTGTGGCCTGGGAACATGTCTGAGGTTTGATGTTGGAAACCTGTGGCTTGGCAACATGAATGAGGTTTGTTACTGGAACCCTCTTCCCTGGGAACATGACTGAGGTTTGATTCTGGACACCTTTGTCCTGGGAACATGACTGTGGTTTGATTGTGGAACCATGGGTCCTGCAAACATGACTGAGGTTTGATTCTGGAACCATGTGTCCTGGGAATATGACTGAGGTTTGATTCTGGAAATCTGTGGCCTGGGAAGTTGACTGAGGTTTGATGGCAGAAACCTGTGGACTGGCAACATGACAGAGGTTTGATTGTAGAACCCTGTGGCCTGGAAATATGACTTTGGCCTGGTACTGGAAACCCATGGCCTGGGAAATTGACATTGGTTTGATTCTGAAACCCTGTGGCCTGGGAACATGATTGAGGCGTGATTCTGGAAACCTGTGGCCTGGGAACATGACATCTGTTTAGATTGTGGCATACTGTGCCCTGGGAACCGGACTGAAGGCTTGGTTCTGGAATCCTGTGGAGTGGGAACAAGACTTAGATTTTATTCTGGAACCATGTGTCCTGGGAATATGACTGAGGTTTGATTCTGGAAATCTGTGGCCTGGAAACTTGACTGAGGTTTGATGGCAGAAACCTGTGGACTGGCAACATGACTGAGGTTTGATTGTAGAACCCTGTGCCCTGGAAACATGACTGTGGCCTGGTACTGGAAACCCATGGCCTAGGAATTTGACATTGGTTTGATTCTGGAACCCTGTGGCCTGGGAACATGACTGAGGCGTGATTCTGGAAAACTCTGGCCTGGGAATATGACTGAGGTTTGATTCTGGAAATCTGTGGCCTGGGAACTTGACTGAGGTTTGATGGCAGAAATCTGTGGACTGGCAACATGACTGAGGTTTGATTGTAGAACCCTGTGCCCTGGAAACATGACTGCGACCTGATACTTGAAACCCATGGCCTGGGAACTTGACATTGGTTTGATTCTGGAACCCTGTGGCCAGGAACAAGACTGAGGCGTGATTCTGGAATCCTGTGGCCTGGGAACATGACATCTGTTTAGATTGTGGAATACTGGGCCCTGGGAACCTGACTGAGGCTTGGTTCTGGAACCCTGTGGACTGGGAACATGACTGAGGATTTATTCTGGAATCCTGTGGCCTGGGAACATGACATCAGTGGATTCTTCAACCCTGTGGCCTGGGAACATGAGAACGGTTGGATTTTGGAACACTGTGGCCTGGGAACATGTCTGAGGTTTGATGTTGGAAACCTGTGGCTTGGCAACATGAATGAGGTTTGTTACTGGAACCCTCTTCCCTGGGAACATGACTGAGGTTTGATTCTGGACACCTTTGTCCTGGGAACATGACTGTGGTTTGATTGTGGAACCATGGGTCCTGCAAACATGACTGAGGTTTGATTCTGGAACCATGTGTCCTGGGAATATGACTGAGGTTTGATTCTGGAAATCTGTGGCCTGGGAAGTTGACTGAGGTTTGATGGCAGAAACCTGTGGACTGGCAACATGACAGAGGTTTGATTGTAGAACCCTGTGGCCTGGAAATATGACTGTGGCCTGGTACTGGAAACCCATGGCCTGGGAAATTGACATTGGTTTGATTCTGAAACCCTGTGGCCTGGGAACATGATTGAGGCGTGATTCTGGAAACCTGTGGCCTGGGAACATGACATCTGTTTAGATTGTGGCATACTGTGCCCTGGGAACCGGACTGAAGGCTTGGTTCTGGAATCCTGTGGAGTGGGAACAAGACTGAGATTTTATTCTGGAACCATGTGTCCTGGGAATATGACTGAGGTTTGATTCTGGAAATCTGTGGCCTGGAAACTTGACTGAGGTTTGATGGCAGAAACCTGTGGACTGGCAACATGACTGAGGTTTGATTGTAGAACCCTGTGCCCTGGAAACATGACTGTGGCCTGGTACTGGAAACCCATGGCCTAGGAATTTGACATTGGTTTGATTCTGGAACCCTGTGGCCTGGGAACATGACTGAGGCGTGATTCTGGAAAACTCTGGCCTGGGAATATGACTGAGGTTTGATTCTGGAAATCTGTGGCCTGGGAACTTGACTGAGGTTTGATGGCAGAAATCTGTGGACTGGCAACATGACTGAGGTTTGATTGTAGAACCCTGTGCCCTGGAAACATGACTGCGACCTGATATTTGAAACCCATGGCCTGGGAACTTGACATTGGTTTGATTCCGGAACCCTGTGGCCAGGAACAAGACTGAGGCGTGATTCTGGAATCCTGTGTCCTGGGAACATGACATCTGTTTAGATTGTGGAATACTGGGCCCTGGGAACCTGACTGAGGCTTGGTTCTGGAACCCTGTGGACTGGGAACATGACTGAGGATTTATTCTGGAATCCTGTGGCCTGGGAACATGACATCAGTGGATTCTTGAAACCTGTGGCCTGGGAACATGAGAACGGTTTGATTCTGGAACCCTGTGACCTGGGAACAAGTCTAAGGTTTGATTGTGGAAACCTGTGGCTTGGCAACATGACTGAGGTTTGTTACTGGAACCCTCTTCCCTGGGAACATGACTGAGGTTTGATTCTGGACACCTTTGTCCTGGGAACATGACTGTGGTTTGATTGTGGAACCATGGGTCCTGCAAACATGACTGAGGTTTGATTCTGGAACCATGTGTCCTGGGAATATGACTGAGGTTTGATTCTGGAAATCTGTGGCCTGGGAACTTGACTGAGGTTTGATGGCAGAAACCTGTGGACTGGCAACATGACAGAGGTTTGATTGTAGAACCCTGTGGCCTGGAAATATGACTGTGGCCTGGTACTGGAAACCCATGGCCTGGGAAATAGACATTGGTTTGATTCTGCAACCCTGTGGCCTGGGAACATGACTGAGGCGTGATTCTGGAAAACTGTGGCCTGGGAATATGACTGAGGTTTGATTCTGGAAATCTGTGGCCTGGGAACTTGACTGAGGTTTGATGGCAGAAATCTGTGGACTGGCAACATGACTGAGGTTTGATTGTAGAACCCTGTGCCCTGGAAACATGACTGCGACCTGATATTTGAAACCCATGGCCTGGGAACTTGACATTGTTTTGATTCCGGAACCCTGTGGCCAGGAACAAGACTGAGGCGTGATTCTGGAATCCTGTGGCCTGGGAACAAGTCTGAGGTTTGATTGTGGAAACCTGTGGCTTGGCAACATGAATGAGGTTTGTTACTGGAACCCTCTTCCCTGGGAACATGACTGAGGTTTGATTCTGGACACCTTTGTCCTGGGAACATGACTGTGGTTTGATTGTGGAACCATGGGTCCTGCAAACATGACTGAGGTTTTATTCTGGAACCATGTGTCTTGGGAATATGACTGAGGTTTGATTCTGGAAATCTGTGGCCTGGGAAGTTGACTGAGGTTTGATTGTAGAACCCTGTGGCCTGGAAATATGACTGTGGCCTGGTACTGGAAACCCATGGCCTGGGAAATTGACATTGGTTGGATTCTGAAACCCTGTGGCCTGGGACCATGATTGAGGCGTGATTCTGGAAACCTGTGGCCTGGGAACATGACATCTGTTTAGATTGTGGCATACTGTGCCCTGGGAACCGGACTGAAGGCTTGGTTCTAGAATCCTGTGGACTGGGAACAAGACTGAGGTTTGAGTCTGGAACCATGTGGCCTGGGAATATGACTGATGTTAGATCGTGGAATCCTGTGGCCTGGGAACATGACATCGGTTTGGATTCTGGTACCCTGTTGCCTGGGAACATGAAATCGCTTTGATTGTGGAAACCTGTGGTCTGGGAATATGACTGAGGTTTGATGGTGGTACCCTCTGGCCTGGCAACATGACTGAGGTTTGATTCTGGATCCCTGTGGCCTGGGAACATGACTGAGGCTTGATTCTGGAACCCTGTGGCATGGGAATATGTCTGAGTTTTGATGGTGGAAAACTGTGGCTTGGCAAAATGACTGAGGTTTGTTACTGGAACCCTGTTCCCTGGGAACATGACTGAGGATTAATTCTGGACACCTTTGTCCTGGGAACATGACTGTGGTTTGATTGTGGAACCGTGGGTCCTGCAAACATGACTGAGGTTTTTTTTCTGGAACCATGTGTCCTGGGAATATGACTGAGGTTTGAGTCTGGAAATCTGTGGCCTGGGAAATTGACTGAAGTTTGATGGCAGAAACCTGTGGACTGGCAAAATGACAGAGGTTTGATTGTTGAACCCTGTGGCCTGGAAACATGACTGTGGCCTGGTACTGGAAACCCATGGCCTAGGAATTTGACATTGGTTTGTTTCTGGAACCCTCTGGCCTGGGAACATGACGGAGGTTTGATTCTGGAACCCTGTAGGCTTCGAACATAACTGAGGATTGTTTCTGGAACCCTGTGGCCTGGGAACATGACATCAGTGGATTCTGGCACCCTGTGGCCTGGGAACATGAGAACGGTTTAATTCTGGAACCCTGTGACCTGGGAACATGTCTGAGGTTTGATGGTGGAAACCTGTGGCTTGGCAACATGACGGAGGTTTGTTTCTGGAACCCTGTTCCCTGGGAACATGACTGAGGTTTGATTCTGGAAACCTTTGTGCTGGGAACATGACTGTGTTTTGATTGTGGAATCATGGGTCCTGCAAACATGACTTAGGTTTGATTCTGGAACCATGTGTCCTGGGAATATGACTGAGGTTTGATTCTGGAAATCTGTGGCCTGGGAACTTGACAGAGGTTTGATGGCAGAAACCTGGGGACTGGCAACATGACTGAGGTTTGATTGTAGAACCCTGTGCCCTGGAAACATGACTGTGGTCTGGTACTGGAAACCCATGGCCTACGAATTTGACATTGGTTTGTTTCTTGAACCCTGTGACCTGGGAACATGACTGAGGTTTGATTCTGGAAAACTGTGGTCGGGGACTTGACTGAGGTTTGATGGCAGAAATCTGTGGACTGGCAACATTACTGAGGTTTGATTGTAGAACCCTGTGCCCTGGAAACATGACTGCGACCTGATACTTGAAACCCATGGCCTGGGAACTTGACATTGGTTTGATTCTGGAACCCTGTGGCCAGGAACAAGACTGAGGCGTGATTCTGGAATCCTGTGTCCTGGGAACATGACATCTGTTTAGATTGTGGAATACTGGGCCCTGGGAACCTGACTGAGGCTTGGTTCTGGAGCCCTGTGGACTGGGAACATGAGTGAGGATTTATTCTGGAATCCTGTGGCCTGGGAACATGACATCAGTGGATTCTTCAACCCTGTGGCCTGGGAACATGAGAACGGTTGGATTTTGGAACACTGTGGCCTGGGAACATGACTGAGGTTTGATGTTGGAAACCTGTGGCTTGGCAACATGAATGAGGTTTGTTACTGGAACCCTGTTCCCTGGGAACATGACTGAGGTTTGATTCTGGACACCTTTGGCCTGGGAAGATGACTGTGGTTTGATTGTGGAACCATGGGTCCTGCAAACATGACTGAGGTTTGATTCTGGAACCATGTGTCCTGGGAATATGACTGAGGTTTGATTCTGGAAATCTGTGGCCTGGGAACTTGACTGAGGTTTGATGGCAGAAACCTGTGGACTGGCAACATGACTGAGGTTTGATTGTAGAACCCTGTGCCCTGGAAACATGACTGTGGCCTGGTACTGGAAACCCATGGCCTAGGAATTTGACATTGGTTTGATTCTGGAACCCTGTGGCCTGGGAACATGACTGAGGCGTGATTCTGGAAAACTGTGGCCTGGGAATATGACTGAGGTTTGATTCTGGAAATCTGTGGCCTGGGAACTTGACTGAGGTTTGATGGCAGAAATCTGTGGACTGGCAACATGACTGAGGTTTGATTGTAGAACCCTGTGCCCTGGAAACATGACTGCGACCTGATATTTGAAACCCATGGCCTGGGAACTTGACATTGTTTTGATTCCGGAACCCTGTGGCCAGGAACAAGACTGAGGCGTGATTCTGGAATCCTGTGGCCTGGGAACAAGTCTGAGGTTTGATTGTGGAAACCTGTGGCTTTTCAACATGAATGAGGTTTGTTACTGGAACCCTCTTCCCTGGGAACATGACTGAGGTTTGATTCTGGACACCTTTGTCCTGGGAACATGACTGTGGTTTGATTGTGGAACCATGGGTCCTGCAAACATGACTGAGGTTTTTTTTCTGGAACCATGTGTCCTGGGAATATGACTGAGGTTTGAGTCTGGAAATCTGTGGCCTGGGAAATTGACTGAAGTTTGATGGCAGAAACCTGTGGACTGGCAAAATGACAGAGGTTTGATTGTTGAACCCTGTGGCCTGGAAACATGACTGTGGCCTGGTACTGGAAACCCATGGCCTAGGAATTTGACATTGGTTTGTTTCTGGAACCCTCTGGCCTGGGAACATGACGGAGGTTTGATTCTGGAACCCTGTAGGCTTCGAACATAACTGAGGATTGTTTCTGGAACCCTGTGGCCTGGGAACATGACATCAGTGGATTCTGGCACCCTGTGGCCTGGGAACATGAGAACGGTTTAATTCTGGAACCCTGTGACCTGGGAACATGTCTGAGGTTTGATGGTGGAAACCTGTGGCTTGGCAACATGACGGAGGTTTGTTTCTGGAACCCTGTTCCCTGGGAACATGACTGAGGTTTGATTCTGGAAACCTTTGTGCTGGGAACATGACTGTGTTTTGATTGTGGAATCATGGGTCCTGCAAACATGACTGAGGTTTGATTCTGGAACCATGTGTCCTGGGAATATGACTGAGGTTTGATTCTGGAAATCTGTGGCCTGGGAACTTGACAGAGGTTTGATGGCAGAAACCTGGGGACTGGCAACATGACTGAGGTTTGATTGTAGAACCCTGTGCCCTGGAAACATGACTGTGGTCTGGTACTGGAAACCCATGGCCTACGAATTTGACATTGGTTTGTTTCTTGAACCCTGTGACCTGGGAACATGACTGAGGTTTGATTCTGGAAAACTGTGGTCGGGGACTTGACTGAGGTTTGATGGCAGAAATCTGTGGACTGGCAACATTACTGAGGTTTGATTGTAGAACCCTGTGCCCTGGAAACATGACTGCGACCTGATACTTGAAACCCATGGCCTGGGAACTTGACATTGGTTTGATTCTGGAACCCTGTGGCCAGGAACAAGACTGAGGCGTGATTCTGGAATCCTGTGTCCTGGGAACATGACATCTGTTTAGATTGTGGAATACTGGGCCCTGGGAACCTGACTGAGGCTTGGTTCTGGAGCCCTGTGGACTGGGAACATGAGTGAGGATTTATTCTGGAATCCTGTGGCCTGGGAACATGACATCAGTGGATTCTTCAACCCTGTGGCCTGGGAACATGAGAACGGTTGGATTTTGGAACACTGTGGCCTGGGAACATGACTGAGGTTTGATGTTGGAAACCTGTGGCTTGGCAACATGAATGAGGTTTGTTACTGGAACCCTGTTCCCTGGGAACATGACTGAGGTTTGATTCTGGACACCTTTGTCCTGGGAACATGACTGTGGTTTGATTGTGGAACCATGGGTCCTGCAAACATGACTGAGGTTTGATTCTGGAACCATGTGTCCTGGGAATATGACTGAGGTTTGATTCTGGAAATCTGTGGCCTGGGAACTTGACTGAGGTTTGATGGCAGAAACCTGTGGACTGGCAACATGACTGAGGTTTGATTGTAGAACCCTGTGCCCTGGAAACATGACTGTGGCCTGGTACTGGAAACCCATGGCCTAGGAATTTGACATTGGTTTGATTCTGGAACCCTGTGGCCTGGGAACATGACTGAGGCGTGATTCTGGAAAACTGTGGCCTGGGAATATGACTGAGGTTTGATTCTGGAAATCTGTGGCCTGGGAACTTGACTGAGGTTTAATGGCAGAAATCTGTGGACTGGCAACATGACTGAGGTTTGATTGTAGAACACTGTGCCCTGGAAACATGACTGCGACCTGATATTTGAAACCCATGGCCTGGGAACTTGACATTGGTTTGATTCCGGAACCCTGTGGCCAGGAACAAGACTGAGGCGTGATTCTGGAATCCTGTGGCCTGGGAACATGACATCTGTTTAGATTGTGGAATACTGGGCCCTGGGAATCTGAGTGAGGCTTGGTTCTGGAGCCCTGTGGACTGGGAACATGACTGAGGATTGATTCTGGAACCCTGTAGCCTGCGAACATAACTGAGGATTGTTTCTGGAACCCTGTGGCCTGGGAACATGACATCAGTGGATTCTTGAACCCTGTGGCCTGGGAACATGAGAACGGTTTAATTCTGGAACCCTGTGACCTGGGAACATGTCTGAGGTTAGATGGTGGAAACCTGTGGCTTGGCAACATGACTGAGGTTTGTTTCTGGAACCCTGTTCCCTGGGAACATGACTGAGGTTTGATTCTGGACACCTTTGTGCTGGGACAATGACTGTGTTTTGATTGTGGAATCATGGGTCCTGCAAACATGACTGAGGTTTGATTCTGGAACCATGTGTCCTGGGAATATGACTGAGGTTTGATTCTGGAAATCTGTGGCCTGGGAACTTGACAGAGGTTTGATGGCAGAAACCTGGGGACTGGCAACATGACTGAGGTTTGATTGTAGAACTCTGTGCCCTGGAAACATGACTGTGGTCTGGTACTGGAAACCCATGGCCTACGAATTTGACATTGGTTTGTTTCTGGAACCCTGTGACCTGGGAACATGACTGAGGTTTGATTCTGGAAAACTGTGGTCGGGGACTTGACTGAGGTTTGATGGCAGAAATCTGTGGACTGGCAACATTACTGAGGTTTGATTGTAGAACCCTGTGCCCTGGAAACATGACTGCGACCTGATACTTGAAACCCATGGCCTGGGAACTTGACATTGGTTTGATTCTGGAACCCTGTGGCCAGGAACAAGACTGAGGCGTGATTCTGGAATCCTGTGGCCTGGGAACATGACATCTGTTTAGATTGTGGAATACTGGGCCCTGGGAACCTGACTGAGGCTTGGTTCTGGAACCCTGTGGACTGGGAACATGACTGAGGATTTATTCTGGAATCCTGTGGCCTGGGAACATGACATCAGTGGATTCTTCAACCCTGTGGCCTGGGAACATGAGAACGGTTGGATTTTGGAACACTGTGGCCTGGGAACATGTCTGAGGTTTGATGTTGGAAACCTGTGGCTTGGCAACATGAATGAGGTTTGTTACTGGAACCCTCTTCCCTGGGAACATGACTGAGGTTTGATTCTGGACACCTTTGTCCTGGGAACATGACTGTGGTTTGATTGTGGAACCATGGGTCCTGCAAACATGACTGAGGTTTGATTCTGGAACCATGTGTCCTGGGAATATGACTGAGGTTTGATTCTGGAAATCTGTGGCCTGGGAAGTTGACTGAGGTTTGATGGCAGAAACCTGTGGACTGGCAACATGACAGAGGTTTGATTGTAGAACCCTGTGGCCTGGAAATATGACTTTGGCCTGGTACTGGAAACCCATGGCCTGGGAAATTGACATTGGTTTGATTCTGAAACCCTGTGGCCTGGGAACATGATTGAGGCGTGATTCTGGAAACCTGTGGCCTGGGAACATGACATCTGTTTAGATTGTGGCATACTGTGCCCTGGGAACCGGACTGAAGGCTTGGTTCTGGAATCCTGTGGAGTGGGAACAAGACTTAGATTTTATTCTGGAACCATGTGTCCTGGGAATATGACTGAGGTTTGATTCTGGAAATCTGTGGCCTGGAAACTTGACTGAGGTTTGATGGCAGAAACCTGTGGACTGGCAACATGACTGAGGTTTGATTGTAGAACCCTGTGCCCTGGAAACATGACTGTGGCCTGGTACTGGAAACCCATGGCCTAGGAATTTGACATTGGTTTGATTCTGGAACCCTGTGGCCTGGGAACATGACTGAGGCGTGATTCTGGAAAACTCTGGCCTGGGAATATGACTGAGGTTTGATTCTGGAAATCTGTGGCCTGGGAACTTGACTGAGGTTTGATGGCAGAAATCTGTGGACTGGCAACATGACTGAGGTTTGATTGTAGAACCCTGTGCCCTGGAAACATGACTGCGACCTGATACTTGAAACCCATGGCCTGGGAACTTGACATTGGTTTGATTCTGGAACCCTGTGGCCAGGAACAAGACTGAGGCGTGATTCTGGAATCCTGTGGCCTGGGAACATGACATCTGTTTAGATTGTGGAATACTGGGCCCTGGGAACCTGACTGAGGCTTGGTTCTGGAACCCTGTGGACTGGGAACATGACTGAGGATTTATTCTGGAATCCTGTGGCCTGGGAACATGACATCAGTGGATTCTTCAACCCTGTGGCCTGGGAACATGAGAACGGTTGGATTTTGGAACACTGTGGCCTGGGAACATGTCTGAGGTTTGATGTTGGAAACCTGTGGCTTGGCAACATGAATGAGGTTTGTTACTGGAACCCTCTTCCCTGGGAACATGACTGAGGTTTGATTCTGGACACCTTTGTCCTGGGAACATGACTGTGGTTTGATTGTGGAACCATGGGTCCTGCAAACATGACTGAGGTTTGATTCTGGAACCATGTGTCCTGGGAATATGACTGAGGTTTGATTCTGGAAATCTGTGGCCTGGGAAGTTGACTGAGGTTTGATGGCAGAAACCTGTGGACTGGCAACATGACAGAGGTTTGATTGTAGAACCCTGTGGCCTGGAAATATGACTGTGGCCTGGTACTGGAAACCCATGGCCTGGGAAATTGACATTGGTTTGATTCTGAAACCCTGTGGCCTGGGAACATGATTGAGGCGTGATTCTGGAAACCTGTGGCCTGGGAACATGACATCTGTTTAGATTGTGGCATACTGTGCCCTGGGAACCGGACTGAAGGCTTGGTTCTGGAATCCTGTGGAGTGGGAACAAGACTGAGATTTTATTCTGGAACCATGTGTCCTGGGAATATGACTGAGGTTTGATTCTGGAAATCTGTGGCCTGGAAACTTGACTGAGGTTTGATGGCAGAAACCTGTGGACTGGCAACATGACTGAGGTTTGATTGTAGAACCCTGTGCCCTGGAAACATGACTGTGGCCTGGTACTGGAAACCCATGGCCTAGGAATTTGACATTGGTTTGATTCTGGAACCCTGTGGCCTGGGAACATGACTGAGGCGTGATTCTGGAAAACTCTGGCCTGGGAATATGACTGAGGTTTGATTCTGGAAATCTGTGGCCTGGGAACTTGACTGAGGTTTGATGGCAGAAATCTGTGGACTGGCAACATGACTGAGGTTTGATTGTAGAACCCTGTGCCCTGGAAACATGACTGCGACCTGATATTTGAAACCCATGGCCTGGGAACTTGACATTGGTTTGATTCCGGAACCCTGTGGCCAGGAACAAGACTGAGGCGTGATTCTGGAATCCTGTGTCCTGGGAACATGACATCTGTTTAGATTGTGGAATACTGGGCCCTGGGAACCTGACTGAGGCTTGGTTCTGGAACCCTGTGGACTGGGAACATGACTGAGGATTTATTCTGGAATCCTGTGGCCTGGGAACATGACATCAGTGGATTCTTGAAACCTGTGGCCTGGGAACATGAGAACGGTTTGATTCTGGAACCCTGTGACCTGGGAACAAGTCTAAGGTTTGATTGTGGAAACCTGTGGCTTGGCAACATGACTGAGGTTTGTTACTGGAACCCTCTTCCCTGGGAACATGACTGAGGTTTGATTCTGGACACCTTTGTCCTGGGAACATGACTGTGGTTTGATTGTGGAACCATGGGTCCTGCAAACATGACTGAGGTTTGATTCTGGAACCATGTGTCCTGGGAATATGACTGAGGTTTGATTCTGGAAATCTGTGGCCTGGGAACTTGACTGAGGTTTGATGGCAGAAACCTGTGGACTGGCAACATGACAGAGGTTTGATTGTAGAACCCTGTGGCCTGGAAATATGACTGTGGCCTGGTACTGGAAACCCATGGCCTGGGAAATAGACATTGGTTTGATTCTGCAACCCTGTGGCCTGGGAACATGACTGAGGCGTGATTCTGGAAAACTGTGGCCTGGGAATATGACTGAGGTTTGATTCTGGAAATCTGTGGCCTGGGAACTTGACTGAGGTTTGATGGCAGAAATCTGTGGACTGGCAACATGACTGAGGTTTGATTGTAGAACCCTGTGCCCTGGAAACATGACTGCGACCTGATATTTGAAACCCATGGCCTGGGAACTTGACATTGTTTTGATTCCGGAACCCTGTGGCCAGGAACAAGACTGAGGCGTGATTCTGGAATCCTGTGGCCTGGGAACAAGTCTGAGGTTTGATTGTGGAAACCTGTGGCTTGGCAACATGAATGAGGTTTGTTACTGGAACCCTCTTCCCTGGGAACATGACTGAGGTTTGATTCTGGACACCTTTGTCCTGGGAACATGACTGTGGTTTGATTGTGGAACCATGGGTCCTGCAAACATGACTGAGGTTTTATTCTGGAACCATGTGTCTTGGGAATATGACTGAGGTTTGATTCTGGAAATCTGTGGCCTGGGAAGTTGACTGAGGTTTGATTGTAGAACCCTGTGGCCTGGAAATATGACTGTGGCCTGGTACTGGAAACCCATGGCCTGGGAAATTGACATTGGTTGGATTCTGAAACCCTGTGGCCTGGGACCATGATTGAGGCGTGATTCTGGAAACCTGTGGCCTGGGAACATGACATCTGTTTAGATTGTGGCATACTGTGCCCTGGGAACCGGACTGAAGGCTTGGTTCTAGAATCCTGTGGACTGGGAACAAGACTGAGGTTTGAGTCTGGAACCATGTGGCCTGGGAATATGACTGATGTTAGATCGTGGAATCCTGTGTCCTGGGAACATGACATCGGTTTGGATTCTGGTACCCTGTTGCCTGGGAACATGAAATCGCTTTGATTGTGGAAACCTGTGGTCTGGGAATATGACTGAGGTTTGATGGTGGTACCCTCTGGCCTGGCAACATGACTGAGGTTTGATTCTGGATCCCTGTGGCCTGGGAACATGACTGAGGCTTGATTCTGGAACCCTGTGGCATGGGAATATGTCTGAGTTCTGATGGTGGAAAACTGTGGCTTGGCAAAATGACTGAGGTTTGTTACTGGAACCCTGTTCCCTGGGAACATGACTGAGGATTAATTCTGGACACCTTTGTCCTGGGAACATGACTGTGGTTTGATTGTGGAACCGTGGGTCCTGCAAACATGACTGAGGTTTTTTTTCTGGAACCATGTGTCCTGGGAATATGACTGAGGTTTGAGTCTGGAAATCTGTGGCCTGGGAAATTGACTGAAGTTTGATGGCAGAAACCTGTGGACTGGCAAAATGACAGAGGTTTGATTGTTGAACCCTGTGGCCTGGAAACATGACTGTGGCCTGGTACTGGAAACCCATGGCCTAGGAATTTGACATTGGTTTGTTTCTGGAACCCTCTGGCCTGGGAACATGACGGAGGTTTGATTCTGGAACCCTGTAGGCTTCGAACATAACTGAGGATTGTTTCTGGAACCCTGTGGCCTGGGAACATGACATCAGTGGATTCTGGCACCCTGTGGCCTGGGAACATGAGAACGGTTTAATTCTGGAACCCTGTGACCTGGGAACATGTCTGAGGTTTGATGGTGGAAACCTGTGGCTTGGCAACATGACGGAGGTTTGTTTCTGGAACCCTGTTCCCTGGGAACATGACTGAGGTTTGATTCTGGAAACCTTTGTGCTGGGAACATGACTGTGTTTTGATTGTGGAATCATGGGTCCTGCAAACATGACTTAGGTTTGATTCTGGAACCATGTGTCCTGGGAATATGACTGAGGTTTGATTCTGGAAATCTGTGGCCTGGGAACTTGACAGAGGTTTGATGGCAGAAACCTGGGGACTGGCAACATGACTGAGGTTTGATTGTAGAACCCTGTGCCCTGGAAACATGACTGTGGTCTGGTACTGGAAACCCATGGCCTACGAATTTGACATTGGTTTGTTTCTGGAACCCTGTGACCTGGGAACATGACTGAGGTTTGATTCTGGAAAACTGTGGTCGGGGACTTGACTGAGGTTTGATGGCAGAAATCTGTGGACTGGAAACATTACTGAGGTTTGATTGTAGAACCCTGTGCCCTGGAAAAATGACTGCGACCTGATACTTGAAACCCATGGCCTGGGAACTTGACATTGGTTTGATTCTGGAACCCTGTGGCCAGGAACAAGACTGAGGCGTGATTCTGGAATCCTGTGGCCTGGGAACATGACATCTGTTTAGATTGTGGAATACTGGGCCCTGGGAACCTGAGTGAGGCTTGGTTCTGGAACCCTGTGGACTGGGAACATGAGTGAGGATTTATTCTGGAATCCTGTGGCCTGGGAACATGACATCAGTGGATTCTTGAACCCTGTGGCCTGGGAACATGAGAACGGTTTAATTCTGGAACCCTGTGACCTGGGAACATGTCTGAGGTTTGATGGTGGAAACCTGTGGCTTGGCAACATGACTGAGGTTTGTTTCTGGAACCCTGTTCCCTGGGAACATGACTGAGGTTTGATTCTGGACACCTTTGTGCTGGGACAATGACTGTGTTTTGATTGTGGAATCATGGGTCCTGCAAACATGACTGAGGTTTGATTCTGGAACCATGTGTCCTGGGAATATGACTGAGGTTTGATTCTGGAAATCTGTGGCCTGGGAACTTGACAGAGGTTTGATGGCAGAAACCTGGGGACTGGCAACATGACTGAGGTTTGATTGTAGAACCCTGTGCCCTGGAAACATGACTGTGGTCTGGTACTGGAAACCCATGGCCTACGAATTTGACATTGGTTTGTTTCTGGAACCCTGTGACCTGGGAACATGACTGAGGTTTGATTCTGGAAAACTGTGGTCGGGGACTTGACTGAGGTTTGATGGCAGAAATCTGTGGACTGGCAACATTACTGAGGTTTGATTGTAGAACCCTGTGCCCTGGAAACATGACTGCGACCTGATACTTGAAACCCATGGCCTGGGAACTTGACATTGGTTTGATTCTGGAACCCTGTGGCCAGGAACAAGACTGAGGCGTGATTCTGGAATCCTGTGGCCTGGGAACATGACATCTGTTTAGATTGTGGAATACTGGGCCCTGGGAACCTGAGTGAGGCTTGGTTCTGGAACCCTGTGGACTGGGAACATGACTGAGGATTTATTCTGGAATCCTGTGGCCTGGGAACATGACATCAGTGGATTCTTCAACCCTGTGGCCTGGGAACATGAGAACGGTTGGATTTTGGAACACTGTGGCCTGGGAACATGTCTGAGGTTTGATGTTGGAAACCTGTGGCTTGGCAACATGAATGAGGTTTGTTACTGGAACCCTCTTCCCTGGGAACATGACTGAGGTTTGATTCTGGACACCTTTGTCCTGGGAACATGACTGTGGTTTGATTGTGGAACCATGGGTCCTGCAAACATGACTGAGGTTTGATTCTGGAACCATGTGTCCTGGGAATATGACTGAGGTTTGATTCTGGAAATCTGTGGCCTGGGAAGTTGACTGAGGTTTGATGGCAGAAACCTGTGGACTGGCCACATGACAGAGGTTTGATTGTAGAACCCTGTGGCCTGGAAATATGACTGTGGCCTGGTACTGGAAACCCATGGCCTGGGAAATTGACATTGGTTTGATTCTGAAACCCTGTGGCCTGGGAACATGATTGAGGCGTGATTCTGGAAACCTGTGGCCTGGGAACATGACATCTGTTTAGATTGTGGCATACTGTGCCCTGGGAACCGGACTGAAGGCTTGGTTCTGGAATCCTGTGGAGTGGGAACAAGACTGAGATTTTATTCTGGAACCATGTGTCCTGGGAATATGACTGAGGTTTGATTCTGGAAATCTGTGGCCTGGAAACTTGACTGAGGTTTGATGGCAGAAACCTGTGGACTGGCAACATGACTGAGGTTTGATTGTAGAACCCTGTGCCCTGGAAACATGACTGTGGGCTGGTACTGCAAACCCATGGCCTAGGAATTTGACATTGGTTGGATTCTGGAACCCTGTGGCCTGGGAACATGACTGAGGCGTGATTCTGGAAACCTGTGGCCTGGGAATATGACTGAGGTTTGATTCTGGAAATCTGTGGCCTGGGAACTTGACTGAGGTTTGATGGCAGAAATCTGTGGACTGGCAACATGACTGAGGTTTGATTGTAGAACCCTGTGCCCTGGAAACATGACTGCGACCTGATATTTGAAACCCATGGCCTGGGAACTTGACATTGGTTTGATTCCGGAACCCTGTGGCCAGGAACAAGACTGAGGCGTGATTCTGGAATCCTGTGTCCTGGGAACATGACATCTGTTTAGATTGTGGAATACTGGGCCCTGGGAACCTGACTGAGGCTTGGTTCTGGAACCCTGTGGACTGGGAACATGACTGAGGATTTATTCTGGAATCCTGTGGCCTGGGAACATGACATCAGTGGATTCTTGAAACCTGTGGCCTGGGAACATGAGAACGGTTTGATTCTGGAACCCTGTGACCTGGGAACAAGTCTGAGGTTTGATTGTGGAAACCTGTGGCTTGGCAACATGACTGAGGTTTGTTACTGGAACCCTCTTCCCTGGGAACATGACTGAGGTTTGATTCTGGACACCTTTGTCCTGGGAACATGACTGTGGTTTGATTGTGGAACCATGGGTCCTGCAAACATGACTGAGGTTTGATTCTGGAACCATGTGTCCTGGGAATATGACTGAGGTTTGATTCTGGAAATCTGTGGCCTGGGAACTTGACTGAGGTTTGATGGCAGAAACCTGTGGACTGGCAACATGACAGAGGTTTGATTGTAGAACCCTGTGGCCTGGAAATATGACTGTGGCCTGGTACTGGAAACCCATGGCCTGGGAAATTGACATTGGTTTGATTCTGCAACCCTGTGGCCTGGGAACATGACTGAGGCGTGATTCTGGAAAACTGTGGCCTGGGAATATGACTGAGGTTTGATTCTGGAAATCTGTGGCCTGGGAACTTGACTGAGGTTTGATGGCAGAAATCTGTGGACTGGCAACATGACTGAGGTTTGATTGTAGAACCCTGTGCCCTGGAAACATGACTGCGACCTGATATTTGAAACCCATGGCCTGGGAACTTGACATTGTTTTGATTCCGGAACCCTGTGGCCAGGAACAAGACTGAGGCGTGATTCTGGAATCCTGTGGCCTGGGAACAAGTCTGAGGTTTGATTGTGGAAACCTGTGGCTTGGCAACATGAATGAGGTTTGTTACTGGAACCCTCTTCCCTGGGAACATGACTGAGGTTTGATTCTGGACACCTTTGTCCTGGGAACATGACTGTGGTTTGATTGTGGAACCATGGGTCCTGCAAACATGACTGAGGTTTTATTCTGGAACCATGTGTCTTGGGAATATGACTGAGGTTTGATTCTGGAAATCTGTGGCCTGGGAAGTTGACTGAGGTTTGATTGTAGAACCCTGTGGCCTGGAAATATGACTGTGGCCTGGTACTGGAAACCCATGGCCTGGGAAATTGACATTGGTTTGATTCTGAAATCCTGTGGCCTGGGACCATGATTGAGGCGTGATTCTGGAAACCTGTGGCCTGGGAACATGACATCTGTTTAGATTGTGGCATACTGTGCCCTGGGAACCGGACTGAAGGCTTGGTTCTAGAATCCTGTGGACTGGGAACAAGACTGAGGTTTGAGTCTGGAACCATGTGGCCTGGGAATATGACTGATGTTAGATCGTGGAATCCTGTGGCCTGGGAACATGACATCGGTTTGGATTCTGGTACCCTGTTGCCTGGGAACATGAAATCGCTTTGATTGTGGAAACCTGTGGTCTGGGAATATGACTGAGGTTTGATGGTGGTACCCTCTGGCCTGGCAACATGACTGAGGTTTGATTCTGGATCCCTGTGGCCTGGGAACATGACTGAGGCTTGATTCTGGAACCCTGTGGCATGGGAATATGTCTGAGTTTTGATGGTGGAAAACTGTGGCTTGGCAAAATGACTGAGGTTTGTTACTGGAACCCTCTTCCCTGGGAACATGACTGAGGATTAATTCTGGACACCTTTGTCCTGGGAACATGACTGTGGTTTGATTGTGGAACCGTGGGTCCTGCAAACATGACTGAGGTTTTTTTTCTGGAACCATGTGTCCTGGGAATATGACTGAGGTTTGAGTCTGGAAATCTGTGGCCTGGGAAATTGACTGAAGTTTGATGGCAGAAACCTGTGGACTGGCAAAATGACTGAGGTTTGATTGTAGAACCCTGTGCCCTGGAAACATGACTGTGGTCTGGTACTGGAAAACCATGGCCTACGGATTTGACATTGGTTTGTTTCTGGAACCCTGTGACCTGGGAACATGACTGAGGTTTGATTCTGGAAAACTGTGGTCGGGGACTTGACTGAGGTTTGATGGCAGAAATCTGTGGACTGGAAACATTACTGAGGTTTGATTGTAGAACCCTGTGCCCTGGAAACATGACTGCGACCTGATACTTGAAACCCATGGCCTGGGAACTTGACATTGGTTTGATTCTGGAACCCTGTGGCCAGGAACAAGACTGAGGCGTGATTCTGGAATCCTGTGGCCTGGGAACATGACATCTGTTTAGATTGTGGAATACTGGGCCCTGGGAACCTGACTGAGGCTTGGTTCTGGAACCCTGGGGACTGGGAACATGAGTGAGGATTTATTCTGGAATCCTGTGGCCTGGGAACATGACATCAGTGGATTCTTGAACCCTGTGGCCTGGGAACATGAGAACGGTTTAATTCTGGAACCCTGTGACCTGGGAACATGTCTGAGGTTTGATGGTGGAAACCTGTGGCTTGGCAACATGACTGAGGTTTGTTTCTGGAACCCTGTTCCCTGGGAACATGACTGAGGTTTGATTCTGGACACCTTTGTGCTGGGACAATGACTGTGTTTTGATTGTGGAATCATGGGTCCTGCAAACATGACTGAGGTTTGATTCTGGAACCATGTGTCCTGGGAATATGACTGAGGTTTGATTCTGGAAATCTGTGGCCTGGGAACTTGACAGAGGTTTGATGGCAGAAACCTGGGGACTGGCAACATGACTGAGGTTTGATTGTAGAACCCTGTGCCCTGGAAACATGACTGTGGTCTGGTACTGGAAACCCATGGCCTACGAATTTGACATTGGTTTGTTTCTGGAACCCTGTGACCTGGGAACATGACTGAGGTTTGATTCTGGAAAACTGTGGTCGGGGACTTGACTGAGGTTTGATGGCAGAAATCTGTGGTCTGGCAACATTACTGAGGTTTGATTGTAGAACCCTGTGCCCTGGAAACATGACTGCGACCTGATACTTGAAACCCATGGCCTGGGAACTTGACATTGGTTTGATTCTGGAACCCTGTGGCCAGGAACAAGACTGAGGCGTGATTCTGGAATCCTGTGGCCTGGGAACATGACATCTGTTTAGATTGTGGAATACTGGGCCCTGGGAACCTGACTGAGGCTTGGTTCTGGAACCCTGTGGACTGGGAACATGACTGAGGATTTATTCTGGAATCCTGTGGCCTGGGAACATGACATCAGTGGATTCTTCAACCCTGTGGCCTGGGAACATGAGAACGGTTGGATTTTGGAACACTGTGGCCTGGGAACATGTCTGAGGTTTGATGTTGGAAACCTGTGGCTTGGCAACATGAATGAGGTTTGTTACTGGAACCCTCTTCCCTGGGAACATGACTGAGGTTTGATTCTGGACACCTTTGTCCTGGGAACATGACTGTGGTTTGATTGTGGAACCATGGGTCCTGCAAACATGACTGAGGTTTGATTCTGGAACCATGTGTCCTGGGAATATGACTGAGGTTTGATTCTGGAAATCTGTGGCCTGGGAAGTTGACTGAGGTTTGATGGCAGAAACCTGTGGACTGGCAACATGACAGAGGTTTGATTGTAGAACCCTGTGGCCTGGAAATATGACTGTGGCCTGGTACTGGAAACCCATGGCCTGGGAAATTGACATTGGTTTGATTCTGAAACCCTGTGGCCTGGGAACATGATTGAGGCGTGATTCTGGAAACCTGTGGCCTGGGAACATGACATCTGTTTAGATTGTGGCATACTGTGCCCTGGGAACCGGACTGAAGGCTTGGTTCTGGAATCCTGTGGAGTGGGAACAAGACTGAGATTTTATTCTGGAACCATGTGTCCTGGGAATATGACTGAGATTTGATTCTGGAAATCTGTGGCCTGGGAACTTGACTGAGGTTTGATGGCAGAAACCTGTGGACTGGCAACATGACTGAGGTTTGATTGTAGAACCCTGTGCCCTGGAAACATGACTGTGGCCTGGTACTGGAAACCCATGGCCTAGGAATTTGACATTGGTTGGATTCTGCAACCCTGTGGCCTGGGAACATGACTGAGGTTTGATTCTGGAAATCTGTGGCCTGGGAACTTGACTGAGGTTTGATGGCAGAAATCTGTGGACTGGCAACATGACTGAGGTTTGATTGTAGAACCCTGTGCCCTGGAAACATGACTGCGACCTGATATTTGAAACCCATGGCCTGGGAACTTGACATTGGTTTGATTCCGGAACCCTGTGGCCAGGAACAAGACTGAGGCGTGATTCTGGAATCCTGTGTCCTGGGAACATGACATCTGTTTAGATTGTGGAATACTGGGCCCTGGGAACCTGACTGAGGCTTGGTTCTGGAACCCTGTGGACTGGGAACATGACTGAGGATTTATTCTGGAATCCTGTGGCCTGGGAACATGACATCAGTGGATTCTTGAAACCTGTGGCCTGGGAACATGAGAACGGTTTGATTCTGGAACCCTGTGACCTGGGAACAAGTCTGAGGTTTGATTGTGGAAACCTGTGGCTTGGCAACATGACTGAGGTTTGTTACTGGAACCCTCTTCCCTGGGAACATGACTGAGGTTTGATTCTGGACACCTTTGTCCTGGGAACATGACTGTGGTTTGATTGTGGAACCATGGGTCCTGCAAACATGACTGAGGTTTGATTCTGGAACCATGTGTCCTGGGAATATGACTGAGGTTTGATTCTGGAAATCTGTGGCCTGGGAAGTTGACTGAGGTTTGATGGCAGAAACCTGTGGACTGGCAACATGACAGAGGTTTGATTGTAGAACCCTGTGGCCTGGAAATATGACTGTGGCCTGGTACTGGAAACCCATGGCCTGGGAAATTGACATTGGTTTGATTCTGCAACCCTGTGGCCTGGGAACATGACTGAGGCGTGATTCTGGAAAACTGTGGCCTGGGAATATGACTGAGGTTTGATTCTGGAAATCTGTGGCCTGGGAACTTGACTGAGGTTTGATGGCAGAAATCTGTGGACTGGCAACATGACTGAGGTTTGATTGTAGAACCCTGTGCCCTGGAAACATGACTGCGACCTGATATTTGAAACCCATGGCCTGGGAACTTGACATTGTTTTGATTCCGGAACCCTGTGGCCAGGAACAAGACTGAGGCGTGATTCTGGAATCCTGTGGCCTGGGAACAAGTCTGAGGTTTGATTGTGGAAACCTGTGGCTTGGCAACATGAATGAGGTTTGTTACTGGAACCCTCTTCCCTGGGAACATGACTGAGGTTTGATTCTGGACACCTTTGTCCTGGGAACATGACTGTGGTTTGATTGTGGAACCATGGGTCCTGCAAACATGACTGAGGTTTTATTCTGGAACCATGTGTCTTGGGAATATGACTGAGGTTTGATTCTGGAAATCTGTGGCCTGGGAAGTTGACTGAGGTTTGATTGTAGAACCCTGTGGCCTGGAAATATGACTGTGGCCTGGCACTGGAAACCCATGGCCTGGGAAATTGACATTGGTTGGATTCTGAAACCCTGTGGCCTGGGACCATGATTGAGGCGTGATTCTGGAAACCTGTGGCCTGGGAACATGACATCTGTTTAGATTGTGGCATACTGTGCCCTGGGAACCGGACTGAAGGCTTGGTTCTAGAATCCTGTGGACTGGGAACAAGACTGAGGTTTGAGTCTGGAACCATGTGGCCTGGGAATATGACTGATGTTAGATCGTGGAATCCTGTGGCCTGGGAACATGACATCGGTTTGGATTCTGGTACCCTGTTGCCTGGGAACATGAAATCGCTTTGATTGTGGAAACCTGTGGTCTGGGAATATGACTGAGGTTTGATGGTGGTACCCTCTGGCCTGGCAACATGACTGAGGTTTGATTCTGGATCCCTGTGGCCTGGGAACATGACTGAGGCTTGATTCTGGAACCCTGTGGCATGGGAATATGTCTGAGTTTTGATGGTGGAAAACTGTGGCTTGGCAAAATGACTGAGGTTTGTTACTGGAACCCTCTTCCCTGGGAACATGACTGAGGATTAATTCTGGACACCTTTGTCCTGGGAACATGACTGTGGTTTGATTGTGGAACCGTGGGTCCTGCAAACATGACTGAGGTTTTTTTTCTGGAACCATGTGTCCTGGGAATATGACTGAGGTTTGAGTCTGGAAATCTGTGGCCTGGGAAATTGACTGAAGTTTGATGGCAGAAACCTGTGGACTGGCAAAATGACAGAGGTTTGATTGTTGAACCCTGTGGCCTGGAAACATGACTGTGGCCTGGTACTGGAAACCCATGGCCTAGGAATTTGACATTGGTTTGTTTCTGGAACCCTCTGGCCTGGGAACCTGACGGAGGTTTGATTCTGGAACCCTGTAGGCTTCGAACATAACTGAGGATTTTTTCTGGAACCCTGTGGCCTGGGAACATGACATCAGTGGATTCTGGCACCCTGTGGCCTGGGAACATGAGAACGGTTTAATTCTGGAACCCTGTGACCTGGGAACATGTCTGAGGTTTGATGGTGGAAACCTGTGGCTTGGCAACATGACGGAGGTTTGTTTCTGGAAACCTGTTCCCTGGGAACATGACTGAGGTTTGATTCTGGAAACCTTTGTGCTGGGAACATGACTGTGTTTTGATTGTGGAATCATGGGTCCTGCAAACATGACTTAGGTTTGATTCTGGAACCATGTGTCCTGGGAATATGACTGAGGTTTGATTCTGGAAATCTGTGGCCTGGGAACTTGACAGAGGTTTGATGGCAGAAACCTGGGGACTGGCAACATGACTGAGGTTTGATTGTAGAACCCTGTGCCCTGGAAACATGACTGTGGTCTGGTACTGGAAACCCATGGCCTACGAATTTGACATTGGTTTGTTTCTGGAACCCTGTGACCTGGGAACATGACTGAGGTTTGATTCTGGAAAACTGTGGTCGGGGACTTGACTGAGGTTTGATGGCAGAAATCTGTGGACTGGAAACATTACTGAGGTTTGATTGTAGAACCCTGTGCCCTGGAAACATGACTGCGACCTGATACTTGAAACCCATGGCCTGGGAACTTGACATTGGTTTGATTCTGGAACCCTGTGGCCAGGAACAAGACTGAGGCGTGATTCTGGAATCCTGTGGCCTGGGAACATGACATCTGTTTAGATTGTGGAATACTGGGCCCTGGGAACCTGAGTGAGGCTTGGTTCTGGAACCCTGTGGACTGGGAACATGAGTGAGGATTTATTCTGGAATCCTGTGGCCTGGGAACATGACATCAGTGGATTCTTCAACCCTGTGGCCTGGGAACATGAGAACGGTTGGATTTTGGAACACTGTGGCCTGGGAACATGACTGAGGTTTGATGTTGGAAACCTGTGGCTTGGCAACATGAATGAGGTTTGTTACTGGAACCCTGTTCCCTGGGAATATGACTGAGGTTTGATTCTGGACACCTTTGTCCTGGGAACATGACTGTGGTTTGATTGTGGAACCATGGGTCCTGCAAACATGACTGAGGTTTGATTCTGGAACCATGTGTCCTGGGAATATGACTGAGGTTTGATTCTGGAAATCTGTGGCCTGGGAACTTGACTGAGGTTTGATGGCAGAAACCTGTGGACTGGCAACATGACTGAGGTTTGATTGTAGAACCCTGTGCCCTGGAAACATGACTGTGGCCTGGTACTGGAAACCCATGGCCTAGGAATTTGACATTGGTTTGATTCTGGAACCCTGTGGCCTGGGAACATGACTGAGGCGTGATTCTGGAAAACTGTGGCCTGGGAATATGACTGAGGTTTGATTCTGGAAATCTGTGGCCTGGGAACTTGACTGAGGTTTAATGGCAGAAATCTGTGGACTGGCAACATGACTGAGGTTTGATTGTAGAACCCTGTGCCCTGGAAACATGACTGCGACCTGATATTTGAAACCCATGGCCTGGGAACTTGACATTGGTTTGATTCCGGAACCCTGTGGCCAGGAACAAGACTGAGGCGTGATTCTGGAATCCTGTGGCCTGGGAACATGACATCTGTTTAGATTGTGGAATACTGGGCCCTGGGAACCTGAGTGAGGCTTGGTTCTGGAGCCCTGTGGACTGGGAACATGACTGAGGATTGATTCTGGAACCCTGTAGCCTGCGAACATAACTGAGGATTGTTTCTGGAACCCTGTGGCCTGGGAACATGACATCAGTGGATTCTTGAACCCTGTGGCCTGGGAACATGAGAACGGTTTAATTCTGGAACCCTGTGACCTGGGAACATGTCTGAGGTTTGATGGTGGAAACCTGTGGCTTGGCAACATGACTGAGGTTTGTTTCTGGAACCCTGTTCCCTGGGAACATGACTGAGGTTTGATTCTGGACACCTTTGTGCTGGGACAATGACTGTGTTTTGATTGTGGAATCATGGGTCCTGCAAACATGACTGAGGTTTGATTCTGGAACCATGTGTCCTGGGAATATGACTGAGGTTTGATTCTGGAAATCTGTGGCCTGGGAACTTGACAGAGGTTTGATGGCAGAAACCTGGGGACTGGCAACATGACTGAGGTTTGATTGTAGAACCCTGTGCCCTGGAAACATGACTGTGGTCTGGTACTGGAAACCCATGGCCTACGAATTTGACATTGGTTTGTTTCTGGAACCCTGTGACCTGGGAACATGACTGAGGTTTGATTCTGGAAAACTGTGGTCGGGGACTTGACTGAGGTTTGATGGCAGAAATCTGTGGACTGGCAACATTACTGAGGTTTGATTGTAGAACCCTGTGCCCTGGAAACATGACTGCGACCTGATACTTGAAACCCATGGCCTGGGAACTTGACATTGGTTTGATTCTGGAACCCTGTGGCCAGGAACAAGACTGAGGCGTGATTCTGGAATCCTGTGGCCTGGGAACATGACATCTGTTTAGATTGTGGAATACTGGGCCCTGGGAACCTGACTGAGGCTTGGTTCTGGAACCCTGTGGACTGGGAACATGACTGAGGATTTATTCTGGAATCCTGTGGCCTGGGAACATGACATCAGTGGATTCTTCAACCCTGTGGCCTGGGAACATGAGAACGGTTGGATTTTGGAACACTGTGGCCTGGGAACATGTCTGAGGTTTGATGTTGGAAACCTGTGGCTTGGCAACATGAATGAGGTTTGTTACTGGAACCCTCTTCCCTGGGAACATGACTGAGGTTTGATTCTGGACACCTTTGTCCTGGGAACATGACTGTGGTTTGATTGTGGAACCATGGGTCCTGCAAACATGACTGAGGTTTGATTCTGGAACCATGTGTCCTGGGAATATGACTGAGGTTTGATTCTGGAAATCTGTGGCCTAGGAAGTTGACTGAGGTTTGATGGCAGAAACCTGTGGACTGGCAACATGACAGAGGTTTGATTGTAGAACCCTGTGGCCTGGAAATATGACTCTGGCCTGGTACTGGAAACCCATGGCCTGGGAAATTGACATTGGTTTGATTCTGAAACCCTGTGGCCTGGGAACATGATTGAGGCGTGATTCTGGAAACCTGTGGCCTGGGAACATGACATCTGTTTAGATTGTGGCATACTGTGCCCTGGGAACCGGACTGAAGGCTTGGTTCTGGAATCCTGTGGAGTGGGAACAAGACTGAGATTTTATTCTGGAACCATGTGTCCTGGGAATATGACTGAGGTTTGATTCTGGAAATCTGTGGCCTGGGAACTTGACTGAGGTTTGATGGCAGAAACCTGTGGACTGGCAACATGACTGAGGTTTGATTGTAGAACCCTGTGCCCTGGAAACATGACTGTGGCCTGGTACTGGAAACCCATGGCCTAGGAATTTGACATTGGTTTGATTCTGCAACCCTGTGGCCTGGGAACATGACTGAGGCGTGATTCTGGAAAACTGTGGCCTGGGAATATGACTGAGGTTTGATTCTGGAAATCTGTGGCCTGGGAACTTGACTGAGGTTTGATGGCAGAAATCTGTGGACTGGCAACATGACTGAGGTTTGATTGTAGAACCCTGTGCCCTGGAAACATGACTGCGACCTGATATTTGAAACCCATGGCCTGGGAACTTGACATTGGTTTGATTCCGGAACCCTGTGGCCAGGAAAAAGACTGAGGCGTGATTCTGGAATCCTGTGTCCTGGGAACATGACATCTGTTTAGATTGTGGAATACTGGGCCCTGGGAACCTGACTGAGGCTTGGTTCTGGAACCCTGTGGACTGGGAACATGAGTGAGGATTTATTCTGGAATCCTGTGGCCTGGGAACATGACATCAGTGGATTCTTGAAACCTGTGGCCTGGGAACATGAGAACGGTTTGATTCTGGAACCCTGTGACCTGGGAACAAGTCTGAGGTTTGATTGTGGAAACCTGTGGCTTGGCAACATGACTGAGGTTTGTTACTGGAACCCTCTTCCCTGGGAACATGACTGAGGTTTGATTCTGGACACCTTTGTCCTGGGAACATGACTGTGGTTTGATTGTGGAACCATGGGTCCTGCAAACATGACTGAGGTTTGATTCTGGAACCATGTGTCCTGGGAATATGACTGAGGTTTGATTCTGGAAATCTGTGGCCTGGGAACTTGACTGAGGTTTGATGGCAGAAACCTGTGGACTGGCAACATGACAGAGGTTTGATTGTAGAACCCTGTGGCCTGGAAATATGACTGTGGCCTGGTACTGGAAACCCATGGCCTGGGAAATTGACATTGGTTTGATTCTGCAACCCTGTGGCCTGGGAACATGACTGAGGCGTGATTCTGGAAAACTGTGGCCTGGGAATATGACTGAGGTTTGATTCTGGAAATCTGTGGCCTGGGAACTTGACTGAGGTTTGATGGCAGAAATCTGTGGACTGGCAACATGACTGAGGTTTGATTGTAGAACCCTGTGCCCTGGAAACATGACTGCGACCTGATATTTGAAACCCATGGCCTGGGACCTTGACATTGTTTTGATTCCGGAACCCTGTGGCCAGGAACAAGACTGAGGCGTGATTCTGGAATCCTGTGGCCTGGGAACAAGTCTGAGGTTTGATTGTGGAAACCTGTGGCTTGGCAACATGAATGAGGTTTGTTACTGGAACCCTCTTCCCTGGGAACATGACTGAGGTTTGATTCTGGACACCTTTGTCCTGGGAACATGACTGTGGTTTGATTGTGGAACCATGGGTCCTGCAAACATGACTGAGGTTTTATTCTGGAACCATGTGTCTTGGGAATATGACTGAGGTTTGATTCTGGAAATCTGTGGCCTGGGAAGTTGACTGAGGTTTGATTGTAGAACCCTGTGGCCTGGAAATATGACTGTGGCCTGGTACTGGAAACCCATGGCCTGGGAAATTGACATTGGTTTGATTCTGAAACCCTGTGGCCTGGGACCATGATTGAGGCGTGATTCTGGAAACCTGTGGCCTGGGAACATGACATCTGTTTAGATTGTGGCATACTGTGCCCTGGGAACCGGACTGAAGGCTTGGTTCTAGAATCCTGTGGACTGGGAACAAGACTGAGGTTTGAGTCTGGAACCATGTGGCCTGGGAATATGACTGATGTTAGATCGTGGAATCCTGTGGCCTGGGAACATGACATCGGTTTGGATTCTGGTACCCTGTTGCCTGGGAACATGAAATCGCTTTGATTGTGGAAACCTGTGGTCTGGGAATATGACTGAGGTTTGATGGTGGTACCCTCTGGCCTGGCAACATGACTGAGGTTTGATTCTGGATCCCTGTGGCCTGGGAACATGACTGAGGCTTGATTCTGGAACCCTGTGGCATGGGAATATGTCTGAGTTCTGATGGTGGAAAACTGTGGCTTGGCAAAATGACTGAGGTTTGTTACTGGAACCCTCTTCCCTGGGAACATGACTGAGGATTAATTCTGGACACCTTTGTCCTGGGAACATGACTGTGGTTTGATTGTGGAACCGTGGGTCCTGCAAACATGACTGAGGTTTTTTTTCTGGAACCATGTGTCCTGGGAATATGACTGAGGTTTGAGTCTGGAAATCTGTGGCCTGGGAAATTGACTGAAGTTTGATGGCAGAAACCTGTGGACTGGCAAAATGACAGAGGTTTGATTGTTGAACCCTGTGGCCTGGAAACATGACTGTGGCCTGGTACTGGAAACCCATGGCCTAGGAATTTGACATTGGTTTGTTTCTGGAACCCTCTGGCCTGGGAACATGACGGAGGTTTGATTCTGGAACCCTGTAGGCTTCGAACATAACTGAGGATTTTTTCTGGAACCCTGTGGCCTGGGAACATGACATCAGTGGATTCTGGCACCCTGTGGCCTGGGAACATGAGAACGGTTTAATTCTGGAACCCTGTGACCTGGGAACATGTCTGAGGTTTGATGGTGGAAACCTGTGGCTTGGCAACATGACGGAGGTTTGTTTCTGGAACCCTGTTCCCTGGGAACATGACTGAGGTTTGATTCTGGAAACCTTTGTGCTGGGAACATGACTGTGTTTTGATTGTGGAATCATGGGTCCTGCAAACATGACTTAGGTTTGATTCTGGAACCATGTGTCCTGGGAATATGACTGAGGTTTGATTCTGGAAATCTGTGGCCTGGGAACTTGACAGAGGTTTGATGGCAGAAACCTGGGGACTGGCAACATGACTGAGGTTTGATTGTAGAACCCTGTGCCCTGGAAACATGACTGTGGTCTGGTACTGGAAACCCATGGCCTACGAATTTGACATTGGTTTGTTTCTGGAACCCTGTGACCTGGGAACATGACTGAGGTTTGATTCTGGAAAACTGTGGTCAGGGACTTGACTGAGGTTTGATGGCAGAAATCTGTGGACTGGCAACATTACTGAGGTTTGATTGTAGAACCCTGTGCCCTGGAAACATGACTGCGACCTGATACTTGAAACCCATGGCCTGGGAACTTGACATTGGTTTGATTCTGGAACCCTGTGGCCAGGAACAAGACTGAGGCGTGATTCTGGAATCCTGTGGCCTGGGAACATGACATCTGTTTAGATTGTGGAATACTGGGCCCTGGGAACCTGAGTGAGGCTTGGTTCTGGAACCCTGTGGACTGGGAACATGAGTGAGGATTTATTCTGGAATCCTGTGGCCTGGGAACATGACATCAGTGGATTCTTCAACCCTGTGGCCTGGGAACATGAGAACGGTTGGATTTTGGAACACTGTGGCCTGGGAACATGACTGAGGTTTGATGTTGGAAACCTGTGGCTTGGCAACATGAATGAGGTTTGTTACTGGAACCCTGTTCCCTGGGAATATGACTGAGGTTTGATTCTGGACACCTTTGTCCTGGGAACATGACTGTGGTTTGATTGTGGAACCATGGGTCCTGCAAACATGACTGAGGTTTGATTCTGGAACCATGTGTCCTGGGAATATGACTGAGGTTTGATTCTGGAAATCTGTGGCCTGGGAACTTGACTGAGGTTTGATGGCAGAAACCTGTGGACTGGCAACATGACTGAGGTTTGATTGTAGAACCCTGTGCCCTGGAAACATGACTGTGGCCTGGTACTGGAAACCCATGGCCTAGGAATTTGACATTGGTTTGATTCTGGAACCCTGTGGCCTGGGAACATGACTGAGGCGTGATTCTGGAAAACTGTGGCCTGGGAATATGACTGAGGTTTGATTCTGGAAATCTGTGGCCTGGGAACTTGACTGAGGTTTAATGGCAGAAATCTGTGGACTGGCAACATGACTGAGGTTTGATTGTAGAACCCTGTGCCCTGGAAACATGACTGCGACCTGATATTTGAAACCCATGGCCTGGGAAATTGACATTGGTTTGATTCCGGAACCCTGTGGCCAGGAACAAGACTGAGGCGTGATTCTGGAATCCTGTGGCCTGGGAACATGACATCTGTTTAGATTGTGGAATACTGGGCCCTGGGAACCTGAGTGAGGCTTGGTTCTGGAGCCCTGTGGACTGGGAACATGACTGAGGATTGATTCTGGAACCCTGTAGCCTGCGAACATAACTGAGGATTGTTTCTGGAACCCTGTGGCCTGGGAACATGACATCAGTGGATTCTTGAACCCTGTGGCCTGGGAACATGAGAACGGTTTAATTCTGGAACCCTGTGACCTGGGAACATGTCTGAGGTTTGATGGTGGAAACCTGTGGCTTGGCAACATGACTGAGGTTTGTTTCTGGAACCCTGTTCCCTGGGAACATGACTGAGGTTTGATTCTGGACACCTTTGTGCTGGGACAATGACTGTGTTTTGATTGTGGAATCATGGGTCCTGCAAACATGACTGAGGTTTGATTCTGGAACCATGTGTCCTGGGAATATGACTGAGGTTTGATTCTGGAAATCTGTGGCCTGGGAACTTGACAGAGGTTTGATGGCAGAAACCTGGGGACTGGCAACATGACTGAGGTTTGATTGTAGAACCCTGTGCCCTGGAAACATGACTGTGGTCTGGTACTGGAAACCCATGGCCTACGAATTTGACATTGGTTTGTTTCTGGAACCCTGTGACCTGGGAACATGACTGAGGTTTGATTCTGGAAAACTGTGGTCGGGGACTTGACTGAGGTTTGATGGCAGAAATCTGTGGACTGGCAACATTACTGAGGTTTGATTGTAGAACCCTGTGCCCTGGAAACATGACTGCGACCTGATACTTGAAACCCATGGCCTGGGAACTTGACATTGGTTTGATTCTGGAACCCTGTGGCCAGGAACAAGACTGAGGCGTGATTCTGGAATCCTGTGGCCTGGGAACATGACATCTGTTTAGATTGTGGAATACTGGGCCCTGGGAACCTGACTGAGGCTTGGTTCTGGAACCCTGTGGACTGGGAACATGACTGAGGATTTATTCTGGAATCCTGTGGCCTGGGAACATGACATCAGTGGATTCTTCAACCCTGTGGCCTGGGAACATGAGAACGGTTGGATTTTGGAACACTGTGGCCTGGGAACATGTCTGAGGTTTGATGTTGGAAACCTGTGGCTTGGCAACATGAATGAGGTTTGTTACTGGAACCCTCTTCCCTGGGAACATGACTGAGGTTTGATTCTGGACACCTTTGTCCTGGGAACATGACTGTGGTTTGATTGTGGAACCATGGGTCCTGCAAACATGACTGAGGTTTGATTCTGGAACCATGTGTCCTGGGAATATGACTGAGGTTTGATTCTGGAAATCTGTGGCCTGGGAAGTTGACTGAGGTTTGATGGCAGAAACCTGTGGACTGGCAACATGACAGAGGTTTGATTGTAGAACCCTGTGGCCTGGAAATATGACTGTGGCCTGGTACTGGAAACCCATGGCCTGGGAAATTGACATTGGTTTGATTCTGAAACCCTGTGGCCTGGGAACATGATTGAGGCGTGATTCTGGAAACCTGTGGCCTGGGAACATGACATCTGTTTAGATTGTGGCATACTGTGCCCTGGGAACCGGACTGAAGGCTTGGTTCTGGAATCCTGTGGAGTGGGAACAAGACTGAGATTTTATTCTGGAACCAAGTGTCCTGGGAATATGACTGAGGTTTGATTCTGGAAATCTGTGGCCTGGGAACTTGACTGAGGTTTGATGGCAGAAATCTGTGGACTGGCAACATGACTGAGGTTTGATTGTAGAACCCTGTGCCCTGGAAACATGACTGCGACCTGATATTGGAAACCCATGGCCTGGGAACTTGACATTGTTTTGATTCCGGAACCCTGTGGCCAGGAACAAGACTGAGGCGTGATTCTGGAATCCTGTGGCCTGGGAACAAGTCTGAGGTTTGATTGTGGAAACCTGTGGCTTGGCAACATGAATGAGGTTTGTTACTGGAACCCTCTTCCCTGGGAACATGACTGAGGTTTGATTCTGGACACCTTTGTCCTGGGAACATGACTGTGGTTTGATTGTGGAACCATGGGTCCTGCAAACATGACTGAGGTTTTATTCTGGAACCATGTGTCTTGGGAATATGACTGAGGTTTGATTCTGGAAATCTGTGGCCTGGGAAGTTGACTGAGGTTTGATTGTAGAACCCTGTGGCCTGGAAATATGACTGTGGCCTGGTACTGGAAACCCATGGCCTGGGAAATTGACATTGGTTTGATTCTGAAACCCTGTGGCCTGGGACCATGATTGAGGCGTGATTCTGGAAACCTGTGGCCTGGGAACATGACATCTGTTTAGATTGTGGCATACTGTGCCCTGGGAACCGGACTGAAGGCTTGGTTCTAGAATCCTGTGGACTGGGAACAAGACTGAGGTTTGAGTCTGGAACCATGTGGCCTGGGAATATGACTGATGTTAGATCGTGGAATCCTGTGGCCTGGGAACATGACATCGGTTTGGATTCTGGTACCCTGTTGCCTGGGAACATGAAATCGCTTTGATTGTGGAAACCTGTGGTCTGGGAATATGACTGAGGTTTGATGGTGGTACCCTCTGGCCTGGCAACATGACTGAGGTTTGATTCTGGATCCCTGTGGCCTGGGAACATGACTGAGGCTTGATTCTGGAACCCTGTGGCATGGGAATATGTCTGAGTTTTGATGGTGGAAAACTGTGGCTTGGCAAAATGACTGAGGTTTGTTACTGGAACCCTGTTCCCTGGGAACATGACTGAGGATTAATTCTGGACACCTTTGTCCTGGGAACATGACTGTGGTTTGATTGTGGAACCGTGGGTCCTGCAAACATGACTGAGGTTTTTTTTCTGGAACCATGTGTCCTGGGAATATGACTGAGGTTTGAGTCTGGAAATCTGTGGCCTGGGAAATTGACTGAAGTTTGATGGCAGAAACCTGTGGACTGGCAAAATGACAGAGGTTTGATTGTTGAACCCTGTGGCCTGGAAGCATGACTGTGGCCTGGTACTGGAAACCCATGGCCTAGGAATTTGACATTGGTTTGTTTCTGGAACCCTCTGGCCTGGGAACATGACGGAGGTTTGATTCTGGAACCCTGTAGGCTTCGAACATAACTGAGGATTTTTTCTGGAACCCTGTGGCCTGGGAACATGACATCAGTGGATTCTGGCACCCTGTGGCCTGGGAACATGAGAACGGTTTAATTCTGGAACCCTGTGACCTGGGAACATGTCTGAGGTTTGATGGTGGAAACCTGTGGCTTGGCAACATGACGGAGGTTTGTTTCTGGAAACCTGTTCCCTGGGAACATGACTGAGGTTTGATTCTGGAAACCTTTGTGCTGGGAACATGACTGTGTTTTGATTGTGGAATCATGGGTCCTGCAAACATGACTTAGGTTTGATTCTGGAACCATGTGTCCTGGGAATATGACTGAGGTTTGATTCTGGAAATCTGTGGCCTGGGAACTTGACAGAGGTTTGATGGCAGAAACCTGGGGACTGGCAACATGACTGAGGTTTGATTGTAGAACCCTGTGCCCTGGAAACATGACTGTGGTCTGGTACTGGAAACCCATGGCCTACGAATTTGACATTGGTTTGTTTCTGGAACCCTGTGACCTGGGAACATGACTGAGGTTTGATTCTGGAAAACTGTGGTCGGGGACTTGACTGAGGTTTGATGGCAGAAATCTGTGGACTGGCAACATTACTGAGGTTTGATTGTAGAACCCTGTGCCCTGGAAACATGACTGCGACCTGATACTTGAAACCCATGGCCTGGGAACTTGACATTGGTTTGATTCTGGAACCCTGTGGCCAGGAACAAGACTGAGGCGTGATTCTGGAATCCTGTGGCCTGGGAACATGACATCTGTTTAGATTGTGGAATACTGGGCCCTGGGAACCTGAGTGAGGCTTGGTTCTGGAACCCTGTGGACTGGGAACATGAGTGAGGATTTATTCTGGAATCCTGTGGCCTGGGAACATGACATCAGTGGATTCTTCAACCCTGTGGCCTGGGAACATGAGAACGGTTGGATTTTGGAACACTGTGGCCTGGGAACATGACTGAGGTTTGATGTTGGAAACCTGTGGCTTGGCAACATGAATGAGGTTTGTTACTGGAACCCTGTTCCCTGGGAATATGACTGAGGTTTGATTCTGGACACCTTTGTCCTGGGAACATGACTGTGGTTTGATTGTGGAACCATGGGTCCTGCAAACATGACTGAGGTTTGATTCTGGAACCATGTGTCCTGGGAATATGACTGAGGTTTGATTCTGGAAATCTGTGGCCTGGGAAGTTGACTGAGGTTTGATGGCAGAAACCTGTGGACTGGCAACATGACTGAGGTTTGATTGTAGAACCCTGTGCCCTGGAAACATGACTGTGGCCTGGTACTGGAAACCCATGGCCTAGGAATTTGACATTGGTTTGATTCTGGAACCCTGTGGCCTGGGAACATGACTGAGGCGTGATTCTGGAAAACTGTGGCCTGGGAATATGACTGAGGTTTGATTCTGGAAATCTGTGGCCTGGGAACTTGACTGAGGTTTAATGGCAGAAATCTGTGGACTGGCAACATGACTGAGGTTTGATTGTAGAACCCTGTGCCCTGGAAACATGACTGCGACCTGATATTTGAAACCCATGGCCTGGGAACTTGACATTGGTTTGATTCCGGAACCCTGTGTTCAGGAACAAGACTGAGGCGTGATTCTGGAATCCTGTGGCCTGGGAACATGACATCTGTTTAGATTGTGGAATACTGGGCCCTGGGAACCTGAGTGAGGCTTGGTTCTGGAGCCCTGTGGACTGGGAACATGACTGAGGATTGATTCTGGAACCCTGTAGCCTGCGAACATAACTGAGGATTGTTTCTGGAACCCTGTGGCCTGGGAACATGACATCAGTGGATTCTTGAACCCTGTGGCCTGGGAACATGAGAACGGTTTAATTCTGGAACCCTGTGACCTGGGAACATGTCTGAGGTTTGATGGTGGAAACCTGTGGCTTGGCAACATGACTGAGGTTTGTTTCTGGAACCCTGTTCCCTGGGAACATGACTGAGGTTTGATTCTGGACACCTTTGTGCTGGGACAATGACTGTGTTTTGATTGTGGAATCATGGGTCCTGCAAACATGACTGAGGTTTGATTCTGGAACCATGTGTCCTGGGAATATGACTGAGGTTTGATTCTGGAAATCTGTGGCCTGGGAACTTGACAGAGGTTTGATGGCAGAAACCTGGGGACTGGCAACATGACTGAGGTTTGATTGTAGAACCCTGTGCCCTGGAAACATGACTGTGGTCTGGTACTGGAAACCCATGGCCTACGAATTTGACATTGGTTTGTTTCTGGAACCCTGTGACCTGGGAACATGACTGAGGTTTGATTCTGGAAAACTGTGGTCGGGGACTTGACTGAGGTTTGATGGCAGAAATCTGTGGACTGGCAACATTACTGAGGTTTGATTGTAGAACCCTGTGCCCTGGAAACATGACTGCGACCTGATACTTGAAACCCATGGCCTGGGAACTTGACATTGGTTTGATTCTGGAACCCTGTGGCCAGGAACAAGACTGAGGCGTGATTCTGGAATCCTGTGGCCTGGGAACATGACATCTGTTTAGATTGTGGAATACTGGGCCCTGGGAACCTGACTGAGGCTTGGTTCTGGAACCCTGTGGACTGGGAACATGACTGAGGATTTATTCTGGAATCCTGTGGCCTGGGAACATGACATCAGTGGATTCTTCAACCCTGTGGCCTGGGAACATGAGAACGGTTGGATTTTGGAACACTGTGGCCTGGGAACATGTCTGAGGTTTGATGTTGGAAACCTGTGGCTTGGCAACATGAATGAGGTTTGTTACTGGAACCCTCTTCCCTGGGAACATGACTGAGGTTTGATTCTGGACACCTTTGTCCTGGGAACATGACTGTGGTTTGATTGTGGAACCATGGGTCCTGCAAACATGACTGAGGTTTGATTCTGGAACCATGTGTCCTGGGAATATGACTGAGGTTTGATTCTGGAAATCTGTGGCCTGGGAAGTTGACTGAGGTTTGATGGCAGAAACCTGTGGACTGGCAACATGACAGAGGTTTGATTGTAGAACCCTGTGGCCTGGAAATATGACTGTGGCCTGGTACTGGAAACCCATGGCCTGGGAAATTGACATTGGTTTGATTCTGAAACCCTGTGGCCTGGGAACATGATTGAGGCGTGATTCTGGAAACCTGTGGCCTGGGAACATGACATCTGTTTAGATTGTGGCATACTGTGCCCTGGGAACCGGACTGAAGGCTTGGTTCTGGAATCCTGTGGAGTGGGAACAAGACTGAGATTTTATTCTGGAACCATGTGTCCTGGGAATATGACTGAGGTTTGATTCTGGAAATCTGTGGCCTGGGAACTTGACTGAGGTTTGATGGCAGAAACCTGTGGACTGGCAACATGACTGAGGTTTGATTGTAGAACCCTGTGCCCTGGAAACATGACTGTGGCCTGGTACTGGAAACCCATGGCCTAGGAATTTGACATTGGTTGGATTCTGCAACCATGTGGCCTGGGAACATGACTGAGGTTTGATTCTGGAAATCTGTGGCCTGGGAACTTGACTGAGGTTTGATGGCAGAAATCTGTGGACTGGCAACATGACTGAGGTTTGATTGTAGAACCCTGTGCCCTGGAAACATGACTGCGACCTGATATTTGAAACCCATGGCCTGGGAACTTGACATTGGTTTGATTCCGGAACCCTGTGGCCAGGAACAAGACTGAGGCGTGATTCTGGAATCCTGTGTCCTGGGAACATGACATCTGTTTAGATTGTGGAATACTGGGCCCTGGGAACCTGACTGAGGCTTGGTTCTGGAACCCTGTGGACTGGGAACATGACTGAGGATTTATTCTGGAATCCTGTGGCCTGGGAACATGACATCAGTGGATTCTTGAAACCTGTGGCCTGGGAACATGAGAACGGTTTGATTCTGGAACCCTGTGACCTGGGAACAAGTCTGAGGTTTGATTGTGGAAACCTGTGGCTTGGCAACATGACTGAGGTTTGTTACTGGAACCCTCTTCCCTGGGAACATGACTGAGGTTTGATTCTGGACACCTTTGTCCTGGGAACATGACTGTGGTTTGATTGTGGAACCATGGGTCCTGCAAACATGACTGAGGTTTGATTCTGGAACCATGTGTCCTGGGAATATGACTGAGGTTTGATTCTGGAAATCTGTGGCCTGGGAAGTTGACTGAGGTTTGATGGCAGAAACCTGTGGACTGGCAACATGACAGAGGTTTGATTGTAGAACCCTGTGGCCTGGAAATATGACTGTGGCCTGGTACTGGAAACCCATGGCCTGGGAAATTGATATTGGTTTGATTCTGCAACCCTGTGGCCTGGGAACATGACTGAGGCGTGATTCTGGAAAACTGTGGCCTGGGAATATGACTGAGGTTTGATTCTGGAAATCTGTGGCCTGGGAACTTGACTGAGGTTTGATGGCAGAAATCTGTGGACTGGCAACATGACTGAGGTTTGATTGTAGAACCCTGTGCCCTGGAAACATGACTGCGACCTGATATTTGAAACCCATGGCCTGGGAACTTGACATTGTTTTGATTCCGGAACCCTGTGGCCAGGAACAAGACTGAGGCGTGATTCTGGAATCCTGTGGCCTGGGAACAAGTCTGAGGTTTGATTGTGGAAACCTGTGGCTTGGCAACATGAATGAGGTTTGTTACTGGAACCCTCTTCCCTGGGAACATGACTGAGGTTTGATTCTGGACACCTTTGTCCTGGGAACATGACTGTGGTTTGATTGTGGAACCATGGGTCCTGCAAACATGACTGAGGTTTTGTTCTGGAACCATGTGTCTTGGGAATATGACTGAGGTTTGATTCTGGAAATCTGTGGCCTGGGAAGTTGACTGAGGTTTGATTGTAGAACCCTGTGGCCTGGAAATATGACTGTGGCCTGGCACTGGAAACCCATGGCCTGGGAAATTGACATTGGTTGGATTCTGAAACCCTGTGGCCTGGGACCATGATTGAGGCGTGATTCTGGAAACCTGTGGCCTGGGAACATGACATCTGTTTAGATTGTGGCATACTGTGCCCTGGGAACCGGACTGAAGGCTTGGTTCTAGAATCCTGTGGACTGGGAACAAGACTGAGGTTTGAGTCTGGAACCATGTGGCCTGGGAATATGACTGATGTTAGATCGTGGAATCCTGTGGCCTGGGAACATGACATCGGTTTGGATTCTGGTACCCTGTTGCCTGGGAACATGAAATCGCTTTGATTGTGGAAACCTGTGGTCTGGGAATATGACTGAGGTTTGATGGTGGTACCCTCTGGCCTGGCAACATGACTGAGGTTTGATTCTGGATCCCTGTGGCCTGGGAACATGACTGAGGCTTGATTCTGGAACCCTGTGGCATGGGAATATGTCTGAGTTTTGATGGTGGAAAACTGTGGCTTGGCAAAATGACTGAGGTTTGTTACTGGAACCCTCTTCCCTGGGAACATGACTGAGGATTAATTCTGGACACCTTTGTCCTGGGAACATGACTGTGGTTTGATTGTGGAACCGTGGGTCCTGCAAACATGACTGAGGTTTTTTTTCTGGAACCATGTGTCCTGGGAATATGACTGAGGTTTGAGTCTGGAAATCTGTGGCCTGGGAAATTGACTGAAGTTTGATGGCAGAAACCTGTGGACTGGCAAAATGACAGAGGTTTGATTGTTGAACCCTGTGGCCTGGAAACATGACTGTGGCCTGGTACTGGAAACCCATGGCCTAGGAATTTGACATTGGTTTGTTTCTGGAACCCTCTGGCCTGGGAACATGACGGAGGTTTGATTCTGGAACCCTGTAGGCTTCGAACATAACTGAGGATTTTTTCTGGAACCCTGTGGCCTGGGAACATGACATCAGTGGATTCTGGCACCCTGTGGCCTGGGAACATGAGAACGGTTTAATTCTGGAACCCTGTGACCTGGGAACATGTCTGAGGTTTGATGGTGGAAACCTGTGGCTTGGCAACATGACGGAGGTTTGTTTCTGGAAACCTGTTCCCTGGGAACATGACTGAGGTTTGATTCTGGAAACCTTTGTGCTGGGAACATGACTGTGTTTTGATTGTGGAATCATGGGTCCTGCAAACATGACTTAGGTTTGATTCTGGAACCATGTGTCCTGGGAATATGACTGAGGTTTGATCCTGGAAATCTGTGGCCTGGGAACTTGACAGAGGTTTGATGGCAGAAACCTGGGGACTGGCAACATGACTGAGGTTTGATTGTAGAACCCTGTGCCCTGGAAACATGACTGTGGTCTGGTACTGGAAACCCATGGCCTACGAATTTGACATTGGTTTGTTTCTGGAACCCTGTGACCTGGGAACATGACTGAGGTTTGATTCTGGAAAACTGTGGTCGGGGACTTGACTGAGGTTTGATGGCAGAAATCTGTGGACTGGAAACATTACTGAGGTTTGATTGTAGAACCCTGTGCCCTGGAAACATGACTGCGACCTGATACTTGAAACCCATGGCCTGGGAACTTGACATTGGTTTGATTCTGGAACCCTGTGGCCAGGAACAAGACTGAGGCGTGATTCTGGAATCCTGTGGCCTGGGAACATGACATCTGTTTAGATTGTGGAATACTGGGCCCTGGGAACCTGAGTGAGGCTTGGTTCTGGAACCCTGTGGACTGGGAACATGAGTGAGGATTTATTCTGGAATCCTGTGGCCTGGGAACATGACATCAGTGGATTCTTCAACCCTGTGGCCTGGGAACATGAGAACGGTTGGATTTTGGAACACTGTGGCCTGGGAACATGACTGAGGTTTGATGTTGGAAACCTGTGGCTTGGCAACATGAATGAGGTTTGTTACTGGAACCCTGTTCCCTGGGAATATGACTGAGGTTTGATTCTGGACACCTTTGTCCTGGGAACATGACTGTGGTTTGATTGTGGAACCATGGGTCCTGCAAACATGACTGAGGTTTGATTCTGGAACCATGTGTCCTGGGAATATGACTGAGGTTTGATTCTGGAAATCTGTGGCCTGGGAACTTGACTGAGGTTTGATGGCAGAAACCTGTGGACTGGCAACATGACTGAGGTTTGATTGTAGAACCCTGTGCCCTGGAAACATGACTGTGGCCTGGTACTGGAAACCCATGGCCTAGGAATTTGACATTGGTTTGATTCTGGAACCCTGTGGCCTGGGAACATGACTGAGGCGTGATTCTGGAAAACTGTGGCCTGGGAATATGACTGAGGTTTGATTCTGGAAATCTGTGGCCTGGGAACTTGACTGAGGTTTAATGGCAGAAATCTGTGGACTGGCAACATGACTGAGGTTTGATTGTAGAACCCTGTGCCCTGGAAACATGACTGCGACCTGATATTTGAAACCCATGGCCTGGGAACTTGACATTGGTTTGATTCCGGAACCCTGTGGCCAGGAACAAGACTGAGGCGTGATTCTGGAATCCTGTGGCCTGGGAACATGACATCTGTTTAGATTGTGGAATACTGGGCCCTGGGAACCTGAGTGAGGCTTGGTTCTGGAGCCCTGTGGACTGGGAACATGACTGAGGATTGATTCTGGAACCCTGTAGCCTGCGAACATAACTGAGGATTGTTTCTGGAACCCTGTGGCCTGGGAACATGACATCAGTGGATTCTTGAACCCTGTGGCCTGGGAACATGAGAACGGTTTAATTCTGGAACCCTGTGACCTGGGAACATGTCTGAGGTTTGATGGTGGAAACCTGTGGCTTGGCAACATGACTGAGGTTTGTTTCTGGAACCCTGTTCCCTGGGAACATGACTGAGGTTTGATTCTGGACACCTTTGTGCTGGGACAATGACTGTGTTTTGATTGTGGAATCATGGGTCCTGCAAACATGACTGAGGTTTGATTCTGGAACCATGTGTCCTGGGAATATGACTGAGGTTTGATTCTGGAAATCTGTGGCCTGGGAACTTGACAGAGGTTTGATGGCAGAAACCTGGGGACTGGCAACATGACTGAGGTTTGATTGTAGAACCCTGTGCCCTGGAAACATGACTGTGGTCTGGTACTGGAAACCCATGG
The DNA here is from genome assembly GCF_965194805.1 of Balaenoptera borealis. Lineage (NCBI taxonomy): Eukaryota > Metazoa > Chordata > Mammalia > Artiodactyla > Balaenopteridae > Balaenoptera > Balaenoptera borealis. Next base: position 134,493 of record NW_028123387.1, on the reverse strand, counting down.
CCTACGAATTTGACATTGGTTTGTTTCTGGAACCCTGTGACCTGGGAACATGACTGAGGTTTGATTCTGGAAAACTGTGGTCGGGGACTTGACTGAGGTTTGATGGCAGAAATCTGTGGACTGGCAACATTACTGAGGTTTGATTGTAGAACCCTGTGCCCTGGAAACATGACTGCGACCTGATACTTGAAACCCATGGCCTGGGAACTTGACATTGGTTTGATTCTGGAACCCTGTGGCCAGGAACAAGACTGAGGCGTGATTCTGGAATCCTGTGGCCTGGGAACATGACATCTGTTTAGATTGTGGAATACTGGGCCCTGGGAACCTGACTGAGGCTTGGTTCTGGAACCCTGTGGACTGGGAACATGACTGAGGATTTATTCTGGAATCCTGTGGCCTGGGAACATGACATCAGTGGATTCTTCAACCCTGTGGCCTGGGAACATGAGAACGGTTGGATTTTGGAACACTGTGGCCTGGGAACATGTCTGAGGTTTGATGTTGGAAACCTGTGGCTTGGCAACATGAATGAGGTTTGTTACTGGAACCCTCTTCCCTGGGAACATGACTGAGGTTTGATTCTGGACACCTTTGTCCTGGGAACATGACTGTGGTTTGATTGTGGAACCATGGGTCCTGCAAACATGACTGAGGTTTGATTCTGGAACCATGTGTCCTGGGAATATGACTGAGGTTTGATTCTGGAAATCTGTGGCCTAGGAAGTTGACTGAGGTTTGATGGCAGAAACCTGTGGACTGGCAACATGACAGAGGTTTGATTGTAGAACCCTGTGGCCTGGAAATATGACTGTGGCCTGGTACTGGAAACCCATGGCCTGGGAAATTGACATTGGTTTGATTCTGAAACCCTGTGGCCTGGGAACATGATTGAGGCGTGATTCTGGAAACCTGTGGCCTGGGAACATGACATCTGTTTAGATTGTGGCATACTGTGCCCTGGGAACCGGACTGAAGGCTTGGTTCTGGAATCCTGTGGAGTGGGAACAAGACTGAGATTTTATTCTGGAACCATGTGTCCTGGGAATATGACTGAGGTTTGATTCTGGAAATCTGTGGCCTGGGAACTTGACTGAGGTTTGATGGCAGAAACCTGTGGACTGGCAACATGACTGAGGTTTGATTGTAGAACCCTGTGCCCTGGAAACATGACTGTGGCCTGGTACTGGAAACCCATGGCCTAGGAATTTGACATTGGTTTGATTCTGCAACCCTGTGGCCTGGGAACATGACTGAGGCGTGATTCTGGAAAACTGTGGCCTGGGAATATGACTGAGGTTTGATTCTGGAAATCTGTGGCCTGGGAACTTGACTGAGGTTTGATGGCAGAAATCTGTGGACTGGCAACATGACTGAGGTTTGATTGTAGAACCCTGTGCCCTGGAAACATGACTGCGACCTGATATTTGAAACCCATGGCCTGGGAACTTGACATTGGTTTGATTCCGGAACCCTGTGGCCAGGAAAAAGACTGAGGCGTGATTCTGGAATCCTGTGTCCTGGGAACATGACATCTGTTTAGATTGTGGAATACTGGGCCCTGGGAACCTGACTGAGGCTTGGTTCTGGAACCCTGTGGACTGGGAACATGAGTGAGGATTTATTCTGGAATCCTGTGGCCTGGGAACATGACATCAGTGGATTCTTGAAACCTGTGGCCTGGGAACATGAGAACGGTTTGATTCTGGAACCCTGTGACCTGGGAACAAGTCTGAGGTTTGATTGTGGAAACCTGTGGCTTGGCAACATGACTGAGGTTTGTTACTGGAACCCTCTTCCCTGGGAACATGACTGAGGTTTGATTCTGGACACCTTTGTCCTGGGAACATGACTGTGGTTTGATTGTGGAACCATGGGTCCTGCAAACATGACTGAGGTTTGATTCTGGAACCATGTGTCCTGGGAATATGACTGAGGTTTGATTCTGGAAATCTGTGGCCTGGGAACTTGACTGAGGTTTGATGGCAGAAACCTGTGGACTGGCAACATGACAGAGGTTTGATTGTAGAACCCTGTGGCCTGGAAATATGACTGTGGCCTGGTACTGGAAACCCATGGCCTGGGAAATTGACATTGGTTTGATTCTGCAACCCTGTGGCCTGGGAACATGACTGAGGCGTGATTCTGGAAAACTGTGGCCTGGGAATATGACTGAGGTTTGATTCTGGAAATCTGTGGCCTGGGAACTTGACTGAGGTTTGATGGCAGAAATCTGTGGACTGGCAACATGACTGAGGTTTGATTGTAGAACCCTGTGCCCTGGAAACATGACTGCGACCTGATATTTGAAACCCATGGCCTGGGACCTTGACATTGTTTTGATTCCGGAACCCTGTGGCCAGGAACAAGACTGAGGCGTGATTCTGGAATCCTGTGGCCTGGGAACAAGTCTGAGGTTTGATTGTGGAAACCTGTGGCTTGGCAACATGAATGAGGTTTGTTACTGGAACCCTCTTACCTGGGAACATGACTGAGGTTTGATTCTGGACACCTTTGTCCTGGGAACATGACTGTGGTTTGATTGTGGAACCATGGGTCCTGCAAACATGACTGAGGTTTTATTCTGGAACCATGTGTCTTGGGAATATGACTGAGGTTTGATTCTGGAAATCTGTGGCCTGGGAAGTTGACTGAGGTTTGATTGTAGAACCCTGTGGCCTGGAAATATGACTGTGGCCTGGTACTGGAAACCCATGGCCTGGGAAATTGACATTGGTTTGATTCTGAAACCCTGTGGCCTGGGACCATGATTGAGGCGTGATTCTGGAAACCTGTGGCCTGGGAACATGACATCTGTTTAGATTGTGGCATACTGTGCCCTGGGAACCGGACTGAAGGCTTGGTTCTAGAATCCTGTGGACTGGGAACAAGACTGAGGTTTGAGTCTGGAACCATGTGGCCTGGGAATATGACTGATGTTAGATCGTGGAATCCTGTGGCCTGGGAACATGACATCGGTTTGGATTCTGGTACCCTGTTGCCTGGGAACATGAAATCGCTTTGATTGTGGAAACCTGTGGTCTGGGAATATGACTGAGGTTTGATGGTGGTACCCTCTGGCCTGGCAACATGACTGAGGTTTGATTCTGGATCCCTGTGGCCTGGGAACATGACTGAGGCTTGATTCTGGAACCCTGTGGCATGGGAATATGTCTGAGTTTTGATGGTGGAAAACTGTGGCTTGGCAAAATGACTGAGGTTTGTTACTGGAACCCTCTTCCCTGGGAACATGACTGAGGATTAATTCTGGACACCTTTGTCCTGGGAACATGACTGTGGTTTGATTGTGGAACCGTGGGTCCTGCAAACATGACTGAGGTTTTTTTTCTGGAACCATGTGTCCTGGGAATATGACTGAGGTTTGAGTCTGGAAATCTGTGGCCTGGGAAATTGACTGAAGTTTGATGGCAGAAACCTGTGGACTGGCAAAATGACAGAGGTTTGATTGTTGAACCCTGTGGCCTGGAAACATGACTGTGGCCTGGTACTGGAAACCCATGGCCTAGGAATTTGACATTGGTTTGTTTCTGGAACCCTCTGGCCTGGGAACATGACGGAGGTTTGATTCTGGAACCCTGTAGGCTTCGAACATAACTGAGGATTTTTTCTGGAACCCTGTGGCCTGGGAACATGACATCAGTGGATTCTGGCACCCTGTGGCCTGGGAACATGAGAACGGTTTAATTCTGGAACCCTGTGACCTGGGAACATGTCTGAGGTTTGATGGTGGAAACCTGTGGCTTGGCAACATGACGGAGGTTTGTTTCTGGAACCCTGTTCCCTGGGAACATGACTGAGGTTTGATTCTGGAAACCTTTGTGCTGGGAACATGACTGTGTTTTGATTGTGGAATCATGGGTCCTGCAAACATGACTTAGGTTTGATTCTGGAACCATGTGTCCTGGGAATATGACTGAGGTTTGATTCTGGAAATCTGTGGCCTGGGAACTTGACAGAGGTTTGATGGCAGAAACCTGGGGACTGGCAACATGACTGAGGTTTGATTGTAGAACCCTGTGCCCTGGAAACATGACTGTGGTCTGGTACTGGAAACCCATGGCCTACGAATTTGACATTGGTTTGTTTCTGGAACCCTGTGACCTGGGAACATGACTGAGGTTTGATTCTGGAAAACTGTGGTCGGGGACTTGACTGAGGTTTGATGGCAGAAATCTGTGGACTGGCAACATTACTGAGGTTTGATTGTAGAACCCTGTGCCCTGGAAACATGACTGCGACCTGATACTTGAAACCCATGGCCTGGGAACTTGACATTGGTTTGATTCTGGAACCCTGTGGCCAGGAACAAGACTGAGGCGTGATTCTGGAATCCTGTGGCCTGGGAACATGACATCTGTTTAGATTGTGGAATACTGGGCCCTGGGAACCTGAGTGAGGCTTGGTTCTGGAACCCTGTGGACTGGGAACATGAGTGAGGATTTATTCTGGAATCCTGTGGCCTGGGAACATGACATCAGTGGATTCTTCAACCCTGTGGCCTGGGAACATGAGAACGGTTGGATTTTGGAACACTGTGGCCTGGGAACATGACTGAGGTTTGATGTTGGAAACCTGTGGCTTGGCAACATGAATGAGGTTTGTTACTGGAACCCTGTTCCCTGGGAATATGACTGAGGTTTGATTCTGGACACCTTTGTCCTGGGAACATGACTGTGGTTTGATTGTGGAACCATGGGTCCTGCAAACATGACTGAGGTTTGATTCTGGAACCATGTGTCCTGGGAATATGACTGAGGTTTGATTCTGGAAATCTGTGGCCTGGGAACTTGACTGAGGTTTGATGGCAGAAACCTGTGGACTGGCAACATGACTGAGGTTTGATTGTAGAACCCTGTGCCCTGGAAACATGACTGTGGCCTGGTACTGGAAACCCATGGCCTAGGAATTTGACATTGGTTTGATTCTGGAACCCTGTGGCCTGGGAACATGACTGAGGCGTGATTCTGGAAAACTGTGGCCTGGGAATATGACTGAGGTTTGATTCTGGAAATCTGTGGCCTGGGAACTTGACTGAGGTTTAATGGCAGAAATCTGTGGACTGGCAACATGACTGAGGTTTGATTGTAGAACCCTGTGCCCTGGAAACATGACTGCGACCTGATATTTGAAACCCATGGCCTGGGAACTTGACATTGGTTTGATTCCGGAACCCTGTGGCCAGGAACAAGACTGAGGCGTGATTCTGGAATCCTGTGGCCTGGGAACATGACATCTGTTTAGATTGTGGAATACTGGGCCCTGGGAACCTGAGTGAGGCTTGGTTCTGGAGCCCTGTGGACTGGGAACATGACTGAGGATTGATTCTGGAACCCTGTAGCCTGCGAACATAACTGAGGATTGTTTCTGGAACCCTGTGGCCTGGGAACATGACATCAGTGGATTCTTGAACCCTGTGGCCTGGGAACATGAGAACGGTTTAATTCTGGAACCCTGTGACCTGGGAACATGTCTGAGGTTTGATGGTGGAAACCTGTGGCTTGGCAACATGACTGAGGTTTGTTTCTGGAACCCTGTTCCCTGGGAACATGACTGAGGTTTGATTCTGGACACCTTTGTGCTGGGACAATGACTGTGTTTTGATTGTGGAATCATGGGTCCTGCAAACATGACTGAGGTTTGATTCTGGAACCATGTGTCCTGGGAATATGACTGAGGTTTGATTCTGGAAATCTGTGGCCTGGGAACTTGACAGAGGTTTGATGGCAGAAACCTGGGGACTGGCAACATGACTGAGGTTTGATTGTAGAACCCTGTGCCCTGGAAACATGACTGTGGTCTGGTACTGGAAACCCATGGCCTACGAATTTGACATTGGTTTGTTTCTGGAACCCTGTGACCTGGGAACATGACTGAGGTTTGATTCTGGAAAACTGTGGTCGGGGACTTGACTGAGGTTTGATGGCAGAAATCTGTGGACTGGCAACATTACTGAGGTTTGATTGTAGAACCCTGTGCCCTGGAAACATGACTGCGACCTGATACTTGAAACCCATGGCCTGGGAACTTGACATTGGTTTGATTCTGGAACCCTGTGGCCAGGAACAAGACTGAGGCGTGATTCTGGAATCCTGTGGCCTGGGAACATGACATCTGTTTAGATTGTGGAATACTGGGCCCTGGGAACCTGACTGAGGCTTGGTTCTGGAACCCTGTGGACTGGGAACATGACTGAGGATTTATTCTGGAATCCTGTGGCCTGGGAACATGACATCAGTGGATTCTTCAACCCTGTGGCCTGGGAACATGAGAACGGTTGGATTTTGGAACACTGTGGCCTGGGAACATGTCTGAGGTTTGATGTTGGAAACCTGTGGCTTGGCAACATGAATGAGGTTTGTTACTGGAACCCTCTTCCCTGGGAACATGACTGAGGTTTGATTCTGGACACCTTTGTCCTGGGAACATGACTGTGGTTTGATTGTGGAACCATGGGTCCTGCAAACATGACTGAGGTTTGATTCTGGAACCATGTGTCCTGGGAATATGACTGAGGTTTGATTCTGGAAATCTGTGGCCTGGGAAGTTGACTGAGGTTTGATGGCAGAAACCTGTGGACTGGCAACATGACAGAGGTTTGATTGTAGAACCCTGTGGCCTGGAAATATGACTGTGGCCTGGTACTGGAAACCCATGGCCTGGGAAATTGACATTGGTTTGATTCTGAAACCCTGTGGCCTGGGAACATGATTGAGGCGTGATTCTGGAAACCTGTGGCCTGGGAACATGACATCTGTTTAGATTGTGGCATACTGTGCCCTGGGAACCGGACTGAAGGCTTGGTTCTGGAATCCTGTGGAGTGGGAACAAGACTGAGATTTTATTCTGGAACCATGTGTCCTGGGAATATGACTGAGGTTTGATTCTGGAAATCTGTGGCCTGGGAACTTGACTGAGGTTTGATGGCAGAAATCTGTGGACTGGCAACATGACTGAGGTTTGATTGTAGAACCCTGTGCCCTGGAAACATGACTGCGACCTGATATTGGAAACCCATGGCCTGGGAACTTGACATTGGTTTGATTCCGGAACCCTGTGGCCAGGAACAAGACTGAGGCGTGATTCTGGAATCCTGTGTCCTGGGAACATGACATCTGTTTAGATTGTGGAATACTGGGCCCTGGGAACCTGACTGAGGCTTGGTTCTGGAACCCTGTGGACTGGGAACATGACTGAGGATTTATTCTGGAATCCTGTGGCCTGGGAACATGACATCAGTGGATTCTTGAAACCTGTGGCCTGGGAACATGAGAACGGTTTGATTCTGGAACCCTGTGACCTGGGAACAAGTCTGAGGTTTGATTGTGGAAACCTGTGGCTTGGCCACATGACTGAGGTTTGTTACTGGAACCCTCTTCCCTGGGAACATGACTGAGGTTTGATTCTGGACACCTTTGTCCTGGGAACATGACTGTGGTTTGATTGTGGAACCATGGGTCCTGCAAACATGACTGAGGTTTGATTCTGGAACCATGTGTCCTGGGAATATGACTGAGGTTTGATTCTGGAAATCTGTGGCCTGGGAACTTGACTGAGGTTTGATGGCAGAAACCTGTGGACTGGCAACATGACAGAGGTTTGATTGTAGAACCCTGTGGCCTGGAAATATGACTGTGGCCTGGTACTGGAAACCCATGGCCTGGGAAATTGACATTGGTTTGATTCTGCAACCCTGTGGCCTGGGAACATGACTGAGGCGTGATTCTGGAAAACTGTGGCCTGGGAATATGACTGAGGTTTGATTCTGGAAATCTGTGGCCTGGGAACTTGACTGAGGTTTGATGGCAGAAATCTGTGGACTGGCAACATGACTGAGGTTTGATTGTAGAACCCTGTGCCCTGGAAACATGACTGCGACCTGATATTTGAAACCCATGGCCTGGGAACTTGACATTGTTTTGATTCCGGAACCCTGTGGCCAGGAACAAGACTGAGGCGTGATTCTGGAATCCTGTGGCCTGGGAACAAGTCTGAGGTTTGATTGTGGAAACCTGTGGCTTGGCAACATGAATGAGGTTTGTTACTGGAACCCTCTTCCCTGGGAACATGACTGAGGTTTGATTCTGGACACCTTTGTCCTGGGAACATGACTGTGGTTTGATTGTGGAACCATGGGTCCTGCAAACATGACTGAGGTTTTATTCTGGAACCATGTGTCTTGGGAATATGACTGAGGTTTGATTCTGGAAATCTGTGGCCTGGGAAGTTGACTGAGGTTTGATTGTAGAACCCTGTGGCCTGGAAATATGACTGTGGCCTGGTACTGGAAACCCATGGCCTGGGAAATTGACATTGGTTTGATTCTGAAACCCTGTGGCCTGGGACCATGATTGAGGCGTGATTCTGGAAACCTGTGGCCTGGGAACATGACATCTGTTTAGATTGTGGCATACTGTGCCCTGGGAACCGGACTGAAGGCTTGGTTCTAGAATCCTGTGGACTGGGAACAAGACTGAGGTTTGAGTCTGGAACCATGTGGCCTGGGAATATGACTGATGTTAGATCGTGGAATCCTGTGGCCTGGGAACATGACATCGGTTTGGATTCTGGTACCCTGTTGCCTGGGAACATGAAATCGCTTTGATTGTGGAAACCTGTGGTCTGGGAATATGACTGAGGTTTGATGGTGGTACCCTCTGGCCTGGCAACATGACTGAGGTTTGATTCTGGATCCCTGTGGCCTGGGAACATGACTGAGGCTTGATTCTGGAACCCTGTGGCATGGGAATATGTCTGAGTTTTGATGGTGGAAAACTGTGGCTTGGCAAAATGACTGAGGTTTGTTACTGGAACCCTCTTCCCTGGGAACATGACTGAGGATTAATTCTGGACACCTTTGTCCTGGGAACATGACTGTGGTTTGATTGTGGAACCGTGGGTCCTGCAAACATGACTGAGGTTTTTTTTCTGGAACCATGTGTCCTGGGAATATGACTGAGGTTTGAGTCTGGAAATCTGTGGCCTGGGAAATTGACTGAAGTTTGATGGCAGAAACCTGTGGACTGGCAAAATGACAGAGGTTTGATTGTTGAACCCTGTGGCCTGGAAGCATGACTGTGGCCTGGTACTGGAAACCCATGGCCTAGGAATTTGACATTGGTTTGTTTCTGGAACCCTCTGGCCTGGGAACATGACGGAGGTTTGATTCTGGAACCCTGTAGGCTTCGAACATAACTGAGGATTTTTTCTGGAACCCTGTGGCCTGGGAACATGACATCAGTGGATTCTGGCACCCTGTGGCCTGGGAACATGAGAACGGTTTAATTCTGGAACCCTGTGACCTGGGAACATGTCTGAGGTTTGATGGTGGAAACCTGTGGCTTGGCAACATGACGGAGGTTTGTTTCTGGAAACCTGTTCCCTGGGAACATGACTGAGGTTTGATTCTGGAAACCTTTGTGCTGGGAACATGACTGTGTTTTGATTGTGGAATCATGGGTCCTGCAAACATGACTTAGGTTTGATTCTGGAACCATGTGTCCTGGGAATATGACTGAGGTTTGATTCTGGAAATCTGTGGCCTGGGAACTTGACAGAGGTTTGATGGCAGAAACCTGGGGACTGGCAACATGACTGAGGTTTGATTGTAGAACCCTGTGCCCTGGAAACATGACTGTGGTCTGGTACTGGAAACCCATGGCCTACGAATTTGACATTGGTTTGTTTCTGGAACCCTGTGACCTGGGAACATGACTGAGGTTTGATTCTGGAAAACTGTGGTCGGGGACTTGACTGAGGTTTGATGGCAGAAATCTGTGGACTGGCAACATTACTGAGGTTTGATTGTAGAACCCTGTGCCCTGGAAACATGACTGCGACCTGATACTTGAAACCCATGGCCTGGGAACTTGACATTGGTTTGATTCTGGAACCCTGTGGCCAGGAACAAGATTGAGGCGTGATTCTGGAATCCTGTGGCCTGGGAACATGACATCTGTTTAGATTGTGGAATACTGGGCCCTGGGAACCTGAGTGAGGCTTGGTTCTGGAACCCTGTGGACTGGGAACATGAGTGAGGATTTATTCTGGAATCCTGTGGCCTGGGAACATGACATCAGTGGATTCTTCAACCCTGTGGCCTGGGAACATGAGAACGGTTGGATTTTGGAACACTGTGGCCTGGGAACATGACTGAGGTTTGATGTTGGAAACCTGTGGCTTGGCAACATGAATGAGGTTTGTTACTGGAACCCTGTTCCCTGGGAATATGACTGAGGTTTGATTCTGGACACCTTTGTCCTGGGAACATGACTGTGGTTTGATTGTGGAACCATGGGTCCTGCAAACATGACTGAGGTTTGATTCTGGAACCATGTGTCCTGGGAATATGACTGAGGTTTGATTCTGGAAATCTGTGGCCTGGGAACTTGACTGAGGTTTGATGGCAGAAACCTGTGGACTGGCAACATGACTGAGGTTTGATTGTAGAACCCTGTGCCCTGGAAACATGACTGTGGCCTGGTACTGGAAACCCATGGCCTAGGAATTTGACATTGGTTTGATTCTGGAACCCTGTGGCCTGGGAACATGACTGAGGCGTGATTCTGGAAAACTGTGGCCTGGGAATATGACTGAGGTTTGATTCTGGAAATCTGTGGCCTGGGAACTTGACTGAGGTTTAATGGCAGAAATCTGTGGACTGGCAACATGACTGAGGTTTGATTGTAGAACCCTGTGCCCTGGAAACATGACTGCGACCTGATATTTGAAACCCATGGCCTGGGAACTTGACATTGGTTTGATTCCGGAACCCTGTGGCCAGGAACAAGACTGAGGCGTGATTCTGGAATCCTGTGGCCTGGGAACATGACATCTGTTTAGATTGTGGAATACTGGGCCCTGGGAACCTGAGTGAGGCTTGGTTCTGGAGCCCTGTGGACTGGGAACATGACTGAGGATTGATTCTGGAACCCTGTAGCCTGCGAACATAACTGAGGATTGTTTCTGGAACCCTGTGGCCTGGGAACATGACATCAGTGGATTCTTGAACCCTGTGGCCTGGGAACATGAGAACGGTTTAATTCTGGAACCCTGTGACCTGGGAACATGTCTGAGGTTTGATGGTGGAAACCTGTGGCTTGGCAACATGACTGAGGTTTGTTTCTGGAACCCTGTTCCCTGGAAACATGACTGAGGTTTGATTCTGGACACCTTTGTGCTGGGACAATGACTGTGTTTTGATTGTGGAATCATGGGTCCTGCAAACATGACTGAGGTTTGATTCTGGAACCATGTGTCCTGGGAATATGACTGAGGTTTGATTCTGGAAATCTGTGGCCTGGGAACTTGACAGAGGTTTGATGGCAGAAACCTGGGGACTGGCAACATGACTGAGGTTTGATTGTAGAACCCTGTGCCCTGGAAACATGACTGTGGTCTGGTACTGGAAACCCATGGCCTACGAATTTGACATTGGTTTGTTTCTGGAACCCTGTGACCTGGGAACATGACTGAGGTTTGATTCTGGAAAACTGTGGTCGGGGACTTGAGTGAGGTTTGATGGCAGAAATCTGTGGACTGGCAACATTACTGAGGTTTGATTGTAGAACCCTGTGCCCTGGAAACATGACTGCGACCTGATACTTGAAACCCATGGCCTGGGAACTTGACATTGGTTTGATTCTGGAACCCTGTGGCCAGGAACAAGACTGAGGCGTGATTCTGGAATCCTGTGGCCTGGGAACATGACATCTGTTTAGATTGTGGAATACTGGGCCCTGGGAACCTGACTGAGGCTTGGTTCTGGAACCCTGTGGACTGGGAACATGACTGAGGATTTATTCTGGAATCCTGTGGCCTGGGAACATGACATCAGTGGATTCTTCAACCCTGTGGCCTGGGAACATGAGAACGGTTGGATTTTGGAACACTGTGGCCTGGGAACATGTCTGAGGTTTGATGTTGGAAACCTGTGGCTTGGCAACATGAATGAGGTTTGTTACTGGAACCCTCTTCCCTGGGAACATGACTGAGGTTTGATTCTGGACACCTTTGTCCTGGGAACATGACTGTGGTTTGATTGTGGAACCATGGGTCCTGCAAACATGACTGAGGTTTGATTCTGGAACCATGTGTCCTGGGAATATGACTGAGGTTTGATTCTGGAAATCTGTGGCCTGGGAAGTTGACTGAGGTTTGATGGCAGAAACCTGTGGACTGGCAACATGACAGAGGTTTGATTGTAGAACCCTGTGGCCTGGAAATATGACTGTGGCCTGGTACTGGAAACCCATGGCCTGGGAAATTGACATTGGTTTGATTCTGAAACCCTGTGGCCTGGGAACATGATTGAGGCGTGATTCTGGAAACCTGTGGCCTGGGAACATGACATCTGTTTAGATTGTGGCATACTGTGCCCTGGGAACCGGACTGAAGGCTTGGTTCTGGAATCCTGTGGAGTGGGAACAAGACTGAGATTTTATTCTGGAACCATGTGTCCTGGGAATATGACTGAGGTTTGATTCTGGAAATCTGTGGCCTGGGAACTTGACTGAGGTTTGATGGCAGAAATCTGTGGACTGGCAACATGACTGAGGTTTGATTGTAGAACCCTGTGCCCTGGAAACATGACTGCGACCTGATATTGGAAACCCATGGCCTGGGAACTTGACATTGGTTTGATTCCGGAACCCTGTGGCCAGGAACAAGACTGAGGCGTGATTCTGGAATCCTGTGTCCTGGGAACATGACATCTGTTTAGATTGTGGAATACTGAGCCCTGGGAACCTGACTGAGGCTTGGTTCTGGAACCCTGTGGACTGGGAACATGACTGAGGATTTATTCTGGAATCCTGTGGCCTGGGAACATGACATCAGTGGATTCTTGAAACCTGTGGCCTGGGAACATGAGAACGGTTTGATTCTGGAACCCTGTGACCTGGGAACAAGTCTGAGGTTTGATTGTGGAAACCTGTGGCTTGGCAACATGACTGAGGTTTGTTACTGGAACCCTCTTCCCTGGGAACATGACTGAGGTTTGATTCTGGACACCTTTGTCCTGGGAACATGACTGTGGTTTGATTGTGGAACCATGGGTCCTGCAAACATGACTGAGGTTTGATTCTGGAACCATGTGTCCTGGGAATATGACTGAGGTTTGATTCTGGAAATCTGTGGCCTGGGAACTTGACTGAGGTTTGATGGCAGAAACCTGTGGACTGGCAACATGACAGAGGTTTGATTGTAGAACCCTGTGGCCTGGAAATATGACTGTGGCCTGGTACTGGAAACCCATGGCCTGGGAAATTGACATTGGTTTGATTCTGCAACCCTGTGGCCTGGGAACATGACTGAGGCGTGATTCTGGAAAACTGTGGCCTGGGAATATGACTGAGGTTTGATTCTGGAAATCTGTGGCCTGGGAACTTGACTGAGGTTTGATGGCAGAAATCTGTGGACTGGCAACATGACTGAGGTTTGATTGTAGAACCCTGTGCCCTGGAAACATGACTGCGACCTGATATTTGAAACCCATGGCCTGGGAACTTGACATTGTTTTGATTCCGGAACCCTGTGGCCAGGAACAAGACTGAGGCGTGATTCTGGAATCCTGTGGCCTGGGAACAAGTCTGAGGTTTGATTGTGGAAACCTGTGGCTTGGCAACATGAATGAGGTTTGTTACTGGAACCCTCTTCCCTGGGAACATGACTGAGGTTTGATTCTGGACACCTTTGTCCTGGGAACATGACTGTGGTTTGATTGTGGAACCATGGGTCCTGCAAACATGACTGAGGTTTTATTCTGGAACCATGTGTCTTGGGAATATGACTGAGGTTTGATTCTGGAAATCTGTGGCCTGGGAAGTTGACTGAGGTTTGATTGTAGAACCCTGTGGCCTGGAAATATGACTGTGGCCTGGTACTGGAAACCCATGGCCTGGGAAATTGACATTGGTTTGATTCTGAAACCCTGTGGCCTGGGACCATGATTGAGGCGTGATTCTGGAAACCTGTGGCCTGGGAACATGACATCTGTTTAGATTGTGGCATACTGTGCCCTGGGAACCGGACTGAAGGCTTGGTTCTAGAATCCTGTGGACTGGGAACAAGACTGAGGTTTGAGTCTGGAACCATGTGGCCTGGGAATATGACTGATGTTAGATCGTGGAATCCTGTGGCCTGGGAACATGACATCGGTTTGGATTCTGGTACCCTGTTGCCTGGGAACATGAAATCGCTTTGATTGTGGAAACCTGTGGTCTGGGAATATGACTGAGGTTTGATGGTGGTACCCTCTGGCCTGGCAACATGACTGAGGTTTGATTCTGGATCCCTGTGGCCTGGGAACATGACTGAGGCTTGATTCTGGAACCCTGTGGCATGGGAATATGTCTGAGTTTTGATGGTGGAAAACTGTGGCTTGGCAAAATGACTGAGGTTTGTTACTGGAACCCTCTTCCCTGGGAACATGACTGAGGATTAATTCTGGACACCTTTGTCCTGGGAACATGACTGTGGTTTGATTGTGGAACCGTGGGTCCTGCAAACATGACTGAGGTTTTTTTTCTGGAACCATGTGTCCTGGGAATATGACTGAGGTTTGAGTCTGGAAATCTGTGGCCTGGGAAATTGACTGAAGTTTGATGGCAGAAACCTGTGGACTGGCAAAATGACAGAGGTTTGATTGTTGAACCCTGTGGCCTGGAAACATGACTGTGGCCTGGTACTGGAAACCCATGGCCTAGGAATTTGACATTGGTTTGTTTCTGGAACCCTCTGGCCTGGGAATATGACGGAGGTTTGATTCTGGAACCCTGTAGGCTTCGAACATAACTGAGGATTTTTTCTGGAACCCTGTGGCCTGGGAACATGACATCAGTGGATTCTGGCACCCTGTGGCCTGGGAACATGAGAACGGTTTAATTCTGGAACCCTGTGACCTGGGAACATGTCTGAGGTTTGATGGTGGAAACCTGTGGCTTGGCAACATGACGGAGGTTTGTTTCTGGAACCCTGTTCCCTGGGAACATGACTGAGGTTTGATTCTGGAAACCTTTGTGCTGGGAACATGACTGTGTTTTGATTGTGGAATCATGGGTCCTGCAAACATGACTTAGGTTTGATTCTGGAACCATGTGTCCTGGGAATATGACTGAGGTTTGATTCTGGAAATCTGTGGCCTGGGAACTTGACAGAGGTTTGATGGCAGAAACCTGGGGACTGGCAACATGACTGAGGTTTGATTGTAGAACCCTGTGCCCTGGAAACATGACTGTGGTCTGGTACTGGAAACCCATGGCCTACGAATTTGACATTGGTTTGTTTCTGGAACCCTGTGACCTGGGAACATGACTGAGGTTTGATTCTGGAAAACTGTGGTCGGGGACTTGACTGAGGTTTGATGGCAGAAATCTGTGGACTGGAAACATTACTGAGGTTTGATTGTAGAACCCTGTGCCCTGGAAACATGACTGCGACCTGATACTTGAAACCCATGGCCTGGGAACTTGACATTGGTTTGATTCTGGAACCCTGTGGCCAGGAACAAGACTGAGGCGTGATTCTGGAATCCTGTGGCCTGGGAACATGACATCTGTTTAGATTGTGGAATACTGGGCCCTGGGAACCTGAGTGAGGCTTGGTTCTGGAACCCTGTGGACTGGGAACATGAGTGAGGATTTATTCTGGAATCCTGTGGCCTGGGAACATGACATCAGTGGATTCTTCAACCCTGTGGCCTGGGAACATGAGAACGGTTGGATTTTGGAACACTGTGGCCTGGGAACATGACTGAGGTTTGATGTTGGAAACCTGTGGCTTGGCAACATGAATGAGGTTTGTTACTGGAACCCTGTTCCCTGGGAATATGACTGAGGTTTGATTCTGGACACCTTTGTCCTGGGAACATGACTGTGGTTTGATTGTGGAACCATGGGTCCTGCAAACATGACTGAGGTTTGATTCTGGAACCATGTGTCCTGGGAATATGACTGAGGTTTGATTCTGGAAATCTGTGGCCTGGGAACTTGACTGAGGTTTGATGGCAGAAACCTGTGGACTGGCAACATGACTGAGGTTTGATTGTAGAACCCTGTGCCCTGGAAACATGACTGTGGCCTGGTACTGGAAACCCATGGCCTAGGAATTTGACATTGGTTTGATTCTGGAACCCTGTGGCCTGGGAACATGACTGAGGCGTGATTCTGGAAAACTGTGGCCTGGGAATATGACTGAGGTTTGATTCTGGAAATCTGTGGCCTGGGAACTTGACTGAGGTTTAATGGCAGAAATCTGTGGACTGGCAACATGACTGAGGTTTGATTGTAGAACCCTGTGCCCTGGAAACATGACTGCGACCTGATATTTGAAACCCATGGCCTGGGAACTTGACATTGTTTTGATTCCGGAACCCTGTGGCCAGGAACAAGACTGAGGCGTGATTCTGGAATCCTGTGGCCTGGGAACATGACATCTGTTTAGATTGTGGAATACTGGGCCCTGGGAACCTGAGTGAGGCTTGGTTCTGGAGCCCTGTGGACTGGGAACATGACTGAGGATTGATTCTGGAACCCTGTAGCCTGCGAACATAACTGAGGATTGTTTCTGGAACCCTGTGGCCTGGGAACATGACATCAGTGGATTCTTGAACCCTGTGGCCTGGGAACATGAGAACGGTTTAATTCTGGAACCCTGTGACCTGGGAACATGTCTGAGGTTTGATGGTGGAAACCTGTGGCTTGGCAACATGACTGAGGTTTGTTTCTGGAACCCTGTTCCCTGGGAACATGACTGAGGTTTGATTCTGGACACCTTTGTGCTGGGACAATGACTGTGTTTTGATTGTGGAATCATGGGTCCTGCAAACATGACTGAGGTTTGATTCTGGAACCATGTGTCCTGGGAATATGACTGAGGTTTGATTCTGGAAATCTGTGGCCTGGGAACTTGACAGAGGTTTGATGGCAGAAACCTGGGGACTGGCAACATGACTGAGGTTTGATTGTAGAACCCTGTGCCCTGGAAACATGACTGTGGTCTGGTACTGGAAACCCATGGCCTACGAATTTGACATTGGTTTGTTTCTGTAACCCTGTGACCTGGGAACATGACTGAGGTTTGATTCTGGAAAACTGTGGTCGGGGACTTGACTGAGGTTTGATGGCAGAAATCTGTGGACTGGAAACATTACTGAGGTTTGATTGTAGAACCCTGTGCCCTGGAAACATGACTGCGACCTGATACTTGAAACCCATGGCCTGGGAACTTGACATTGGTTTGATTCTGGAACCCTGTGGCCAGGAACAAGACTGAGGCGTGATTCTGGAATCCTGTGGCCTGGGAACATGACATCTGTTTAGATTGTGGAATACTGGGCCCTGGGAACCTGACTGAGGCTTGGTTCTGGAACCCTGTGGACTGGGAACATGACTGAGGATTTATTCTGGAATCCTGTGGCCTGGGAACATGACATCAGTGGATTCTTCAACCCTGTGGCCTGGGAACATGAGAACGGTTGGATTTTGGAACACTGTGGCCTGGGAACATGTCTGAGGTTTGATGTTGGAAACCTGTGGCTTGGCAACATGAATGAGGTTTGTTACTGGAACCCTCTTCCCTGGGAACATGACTGAGGTTTGATTCTGGACACCTTTGTCCTGGGAACATGACTGTGGTTTGATTGTGGAACCATGGGTCCTGCAAACATGACTGAGGTTTGATTCTGGAACCATGTGTCCTGGGAATATGACTGAGGTTTGATTCTGGAAATCTGTGGCCTGGGAAGTTGACTGAGGTTTGATGGCAGAAACCTGTGGACTGGCAACATGACAGAGGTTTGATTGTAGAACCCTGTGGCCTGGAAATATGACTGTGGCCTGGTACTGGAAACCCATGGCCTGGGAAATTGACATTGGTTTGATTCTGAAACCCTGTGGCCTGGGAACATGATTGAGGCGTGATTCTGGAAACCTGTGGCCTGGGAACATGACATCTGTTTAGATTGTGGCATACTGTGCCCTGGGAACCGGACTGAAGGCTTGGTTCTGGAATCCTGTGGAGTGGGAACAAGACTGAGATTTTATTCTGGAACCATGTGTCCGGGGAATATGACTGAGGTTTGATTCTGGAAATCTGTGGCCTGGAAACTTGACTGAGGTTTGATGGCAGAAACCTGTGGACTGGCAACATGACTGAGGTTTGATTGTAGAACCCTGTGCCCTGGAAACATGACTGTGGCCTGGTACTGGAAACCCATGGCCTAGGAATTTGACATTGGTTTGATTCTGGAACCCTGTGGCCTGGGAACATGACTGAGGCGTGATTCTGGAAAACTGTGGCCTGGGAATATGACTGAGGTTTGATTCTGGAAATCTGTGGCCTGGGAACTTGACTGAGGTTTGATGGCAGAAATCTGTGGACTGGCAACATGACTGAGGTTTGATTGTAGAACCCTGTGCCCTGGAAACATGACTGCGACCTGATATTTGAAACCCATGGCCTGGGAACTTGACATTGGTTTGATTCCGGAACCCTGTGGCCAGGAACAAGACTGAGGCGTGATTCTGGAATCCTGTGTCCTGGGAACATGACATCTGTTTAGATTGTGGAATACTGGGCCCTGGGAACCTGACTGAGGCTTGGTTCTGGAACCCTGTGGACTGGGAACATGACTGAGGATTTATTCTGGAATCCTGTGGCCTGGGAACATGACATCAGTGGATTCTTGAAACCTGTGGCCTGGGAACATGAGAACGGTTTGATTCTGGAACCCTGTGACCTGGGAACAAGTCTGAGGTTTGATTGTGGAAACCTGTGGCTTGGCAACATGACTTAGGTTTGTTACTGGAACCCTCTTCCCTGGGAACATGACTGAGGTTTGATTCTGGACACCTTTGTCCTGGGAACATGACTGTGGTTTGATTGTGGAACCATGGGTCCTGCAAACATGACTGAGGTTTTATTTTGGAACCATGTGTCCTGGGAATATGACTGAGGTTTGATTCTGGAAAACTGTCGCCTGGGAAGTTGACTGAGGTTTGATGGCAGAAACCTGTGGACTGGCAACATGACAGAGGTTTGATTGTAGAACCCTGTGGCCTGGAAATATGACTGTGGCCTGGTACTGGAAACCCATGGCCTGGGAAATTGACATTGGTTTGATTCTGCAACCCTGTGGCCTGGGAACATGACTGAGGCGTGATTCTGGAAAACTGTGGCCTGGGAATATGACTGAGGTTTGATTCTGGAAATCTGTGGCCTGGGAACTTGACTGAGGTTTGATGGCAGAAATCTGGGGACTGGCAACATGACTGAGGTTTGATTGTAGAACCCTGTGCCCTGGAAACATGACTGCGAGCTGATATTTGAAACCCATGGCCTGGGAACTTGACATTGTTTTGATTCCGGAACCCTGTGGCCAGGAACAAGACTGAGGCGTGATTCTGGAATCCTGTGGCCTGGGAACAAGTCTGAGGTTTGATTGTGGAAACCTGTGGCTTGGCAACATGAATGAGGTTTGTTACTGGAACCCTCTTCCCTGGGAACATGACTGAGGTTTGATTCTGGACACCTTTGTCCTGGGAACATGACTGTGGTTTGATTGTGGAACCATGGGTCCTGCAAACATGACTGAGGTTTTATTCTGGAACCATGTGTCTTGGGAATATGACTGAGGTTTGATTCTGGAAATCTGTGGCCTGAGAAGTTGACTGAGGTTTGATTGTAGAACCCTGTGGCCTGGAAATATGACTGTGGCCTGGTACTGGAAACCCATGGCCTGGGAAATTGACATTGGTTTGATTCTGAAACCCTGTGGCCTGGGACCATGATTGAGGCGTGATTCTGGAAACCTGTGGCCTGGGAACATGACATCTGTTTAGATTGTGGCATACTGTGCCCTGGGAACCGGACTGAAGGCTTGGTTCTGGAATCCTGTGGACTGGGAACAAGACTGAGGTTTGAGTCTGGAACCATGTGGCCTGGGAATATGACTGATGTTAGATCGTGGAATCCTGTGGCCTGGGAACATGACATCGGTTTGGATTCTGGTACCCTGTTGCCTGTGAACATGAAATCGGTTTGATTGTGGAAACCTGTGGTCTGGGAATATGACTGAGGTTTGATGGTGGTACCCTCTGGCCTGGCAACATGACTGAGGTTTGATTCTGGATCCCTGTGGCCTGGGAACATGACTGAGGCTTGATTCTGGAACCCTGTGGAATGGGAATATGTCTGAGTTTTGATGGTGGAAAACTGTGGCTTGGCAAAATGACTGAGGTTTGTTACTGGAACCCTGTTCCCTGGTTTCATGACTGAGGATTAATTCTGGACACCTTTGTCCTGGGAACATGACTGTGGTTTGATTGTGGAACCGTGGGTCCTGCAAACATGACTGAGGTTTTTTTTCTGGAACCATGTGTCCTGGGAATATGACTGAGGTTTGATTCTGGAAATCTGTGGCCTGGGAAATTGACTGAAGTTTGATGGCAGAAACCTGTGGACTGGCAACATGACAGAGGTTTGATTGTTGAACCCTGTGGCCTGGAAGCATGACTGTGGCCTGGTACTGGAAACCCATGGCCTAGGAATTTGACATTGGTTTGTTTCTGGAACCCTGTGGCCTGGGAACATGACGGAGGTTTGATTCTGGAACCCTGTAGGCTTCGAACATAACTGAGGATTGTTTCTGGAACCCTGTGGCCTGGGAACATGACATCAGTGGATTCTGGCACCCTGTGGCCTGGGAATATGAGAACGGTTTAATTCTGGAACCCTGTGACCTGGGAATATGTCTGAGGTTTGATGGTGGAAACCTGTGGCTTGGCAACATGACTGAGGTTTGTTTCTGGAACCCTGTTCCCTGGGAACATGACTGAGGTTTGATTCTGGAAACCTTTGTGCTGGGAACATGACTGTGTTTTGATTGTGGAATCATGGGTCCTGCAAACATGACTTAGGTTTGATTCTGGAACCATGTGTCCTGGGAATATGACTGAGGTTTGATTCTGGAAATCTGTGGCCTGGGAACTTGACAGAGGTTTGATGGCAGAAACCTGGGGACTGGCAACATGACTGAGGTTTGATTGTAGAACCCTGTGCCCTGGAAACATGACTGTGGTCTGGTACTGGAAACCCATGGCCTACGAATTTGACATTGGTTTGTTTCTGGAACCCTGTGACCTGGGAACATGACTGAGGTTTGATTCTGGAAAACTGTGGTCGGGGACTTGACTGAGGTGTGATGGCAGAAATCTGTGGACTGGAAACATTACTGAGGTTTGATTGTAGAACCCTGTGCCCTGGAAACATGACTGCGACCTGATACTTGAAACCCATGGCCTGGGAACTTGACATTGGTTTGATTCTGGAACCCTGTGGCCAGGAACAAGACTGAGGAGTGATTCTGGAATCCTGTGGCCTGGGAACATGACATCTGTTTAGATTGTGGAATACTGGGCCCTGGGAACCTGAGTGAGGCTTGGTTCTGGAACCCTGTGGACTGGGAACATGAGTGAGGATTTATTCTGGAATCCTGTGGCCTGGGAACATGACATCAGTGGATTCTTCAACCCTGTGGCCTGGGAACATGAGAACGGTTGGATTTTGGAACACTGTGGCCTGGGAACATGACTGAGGTTTGATGTTGGAAACCTGTGGCTTGGCAACATGAATGAGGTTTGTTACTGGAACCCTGTTCCCTGGGAATATGACTGAGGTTTGATTCTGGACACCTTTGTCCTGGGAACATGACTGTGGTTTGATTGTGGAACCATGGGTCCTGCAAACATGACTGAGGTTTGATTCTGGAACCATGTGTCCTGGGAATATGACTGAGGTTTGATTCTGGAAATCTGTGGCCTGGGAAATTGACTGAGGTTTGATGGCAGAAACCTGTGGACTGGCAACATGACTGAGGTTTGATTGTAGAACCCTGTGCCCTGGAAACATGACTGCGACCTGATATTTGAAACCCATGGCCTGGGAACTTGACATTGGTTTGATTCCGGAACCCTGTGGCCAGGAACAAGACTGAGGCGTGATTCTGGAATCCTGTGGCCTGGGAACATTACATCTGTTTAGATTGTGGAATACTGGGCCCTGGGAACCTGACTGAGGCTTGGTTCTGGAACCCTGTGGACTGGGAACATGACTGAGGTTTTATTCTGGAATCCTGTGGCCTGGGAACATGATATCAGTGGATTCTTGAAACCTGTGGCCTGGGAACTTGAGAACGGTTTGATTCTGGAACCCTGTGACCTGGGAACAAGTCTGAGGTTTGATTGTGGAAACCTGTGGCTTGGCAACATGACTGAGGTTTGTTACTGGAACCCTCTTCCCTGGGAACATGACTGAGGTTTGATTCTGGACACCTTTGTCCTGGGAACATGACTGTGGTTTGATTGTGGAACCATGGGTCCTGCAAACATGACTGAGGTTTGATTCTGGAACCATGTGTCCTGGGAATATGACTGAGGTTTGATTCTAGAAATCTGTGGCCTGGGAACTTGACTGAGGTTTGATGGCAGAAACCTGTGGACTGGCAACATGACAGAGGTTTGATTGTAGAAACCTGTGGCCTGGAAATATGACTGTGGCCTGGTACTGGAAACCCATGTCCTGGGAAATTGACATTGGTTTGATTCTGCAACCCTGTGGCCTGGGAACATGACTGAGGCGTGATTCTGGAAAACTGTGGCCTGGGAATATGACTGAGGTTTGATTCTGGAAATCTGTGGCCTGGGAACTTGACTGAGGTTTAATGGCAGAAATCTGTGCACTGGCAACATGACTGAGGTTTGATTGTAGAACCCTGTGCCCTGGAAACATGACTGCGACCTGATATTTGAAACCCATGGCCTGGGAACTTGACATTGTTTTGATTCCGGAACCCTGTGGCCAGGAACAAGACTGAGGCGTGATTCTGGAATCCTGTGGCCTGGGAACATGACATCTGTTTAGATTGTGGAATACTGGGCCCTGGGAACCTGACTGAGGCTTGGTTCTGGAACCCTGTGGACTGGGAACATGACTGAGGTTTTATTCTGGAATCCTGTGGCCTGGGAACATGACATCAGTGGATTCTTGAAACCTGTGGCCTGGGAACATGAGAACGGTTTGATTCTGGAACCCTGTGGCCTGGGAACATGTCTGAGGTTTGATGGTGGAAACCTGTGGCTTGGCAACATGACTGAGGTTTGTTACTGGAGCCCTCTTCCCTGGGAACATGACTGAGGTTTGATTCTGGACACCTTTGTCCTGGGAACATGACTGTGGTTTGCTTGTGGAACCATGGGTCCTGCAAACATGACTGAGGTTTGATTCTGGAACCATGTGTCCTGGGAATATGACTGAGGTTTGATTCTGGAAATCTGTGGCCTGGGAAGTTGACTGAGGTTTGATTGTAGAACCCTGTGGCCTGGAAATATGACTGTGGCCTGGTACTGGAAACCCATGGCCTGGGAAATTGACATTGGTTTGATTCTGAAACCCTGTGGCCTGGGAACATGATTGAGGCGTGATTCTGGAAACCTGTGGCCTGGGAACATGACATCTGTTTAGATTGTTGCATACTGTGCCCTGGGAACCGGACTGAAGGCTTGGTTCTGGAATCCTGTGGACTGGGAACAAGACTGAGGTTTGATTCTGAAACCATGTGGCCTGGGAATATGACTGATGTTAGATCGTGGAATCCTGTGGCCTGGGAACATGACATCGGTTTGGATTCTGGTACCCTGTTGCCTGGGAATATGAAATCGGTTTTATTGTGGAAACCTGTGGTCTGGGAATATGACTGAGGTTTGATGGTGGTACCCTCTGGCCTGGCAACATGACTGAGGTTTGATTCTGGATCCCTGTGGCCTGGGAACATGACTGAGGCTTGATTCTGGAACCCTGTGGCATGGGAATATGTCTGAGTTTTGATGGTGGAAAACTGTGGCTTGGCAAAATGACTGAGGTTTGTTACTGGAACCCTGTTCCCTGGGAACATGACTGTGGTTTGATTGTGGAACCGTGGGTCCTGCAAACATGACTGAGGTTTTTTTTCTGGAACCATGTGTCCTGGGAATATGACTGAGGTTTGATTCTGGAAATCTGTGGCCTGGGAAATTGACTGAAGTTTGATGGCAGAAACCTGTGGACTGGCAACATGACAGAGGTTTGATTGTTGAACCCTGTGGCCTGGAAGCATGACTGTGGCCTGGTACTGGAAACCCATGGCCTAGGAATTTGACATTGGTTTGTTTCTGGAACCCTCTGGCCTGGGAACATGACGGAGGTTTGATTCTGGAACCCTGTAGGCTTCGAACATAACTGAGGATTGTTTCTGGAACCCTGTGGCCTGGGAACATGACATCAGTGGATTCTGGCACCCTGTGGCCTGGGAACATGAGAACGGGTTAATTCTGGAACCCTGTGACCTGGGAACATGTCTGAGGTTTGATGGTGGAAACCTGTGGCTTGGCAACATGACGGAGGTTTGTTTCTGGAACCCTGTTCCCTGGGAACATGACTGAGGTTTGATTCTGGAAACCTTTGTGCTGGGAACATGACTGTGTTTTGATTGTGGAATCATGGGTCCTGCAAACATGACTTAGGTTTGATTCTGGAACCATGTGTCCTGGGAATATGACTGAGGTTTGATTCTGGAAATCTGTGGCCTGGGAACTTGACAGAGGTTTGATGGCAGAAACCTGGGGACTGGCAACATGACTGAGGTTTGATTGTAGAACCCTGTGCCCTGGAAACATGACTGTGGTCTGGTACTGGAAACCCATGGCCTACGAATTTGACATTGGTTTGTTTCTGTAACCCTGTGACCTGAGAACATGACTGAGGTTTGATTCTGGAAAACTGTGGTCGGGGACTTGACTGAGGTTTGATGGCAGAAATCTGTGGACTGGAAACATTACTGAGGTTTGATTGTAGAACCCTGTGCCCTGGAAACATGACTGCGACCTGATACTTGAAACCCATGGCCTGGGAACTTGACATTGGTTTGATTCTGGAACCCTGTGGCCAGGAACAAGACTGAGGCGTGATTCTGGAATCCTGTGGCCTGGGAACATGACATCTGTTTAGATTGTGGAATACTGGGCCCTGGGAACCTGAGTGAGGCTTGGTTCTGGAACCCTGTGGACTGGGAACATGAGTGAGGATTTATTCTGGAATCCTGTGGCCTGGGAACATGACATCAGTGGATTCTTCAACCCTGTGGCCTGGGAACATGAGAACGGTTGGATTTTGGAACACTGTGGCCTGGGAACATGACTGAGGTTTGATGTTGGAAACCTGTGGCTTGGCAACATGAATGAGGTTTGTTACTGGAACCCTGTTCCCTGGGAATATGACTGAGGTTTGATTCTGGACACCTTTGTCCTGGGAACATGACTGTGGTTTGATTGTGGAACCATGGGTCCTGCAAACATGACTGAGGTTTGATTCTGGAACCATGTGTCCTGGGAATATGACTGAGGTTTGATTCTGGAAATCTGTGGCCTGGGAACTTGACTGAGGTTTGATGGCAGAAACCTGTGGACTGGCAACATGACTGAGGTTTGATTGTAGAACCCTGTGCCCTGGAAACATGACTGTGGCCTGGTACTGGCAACCCATGGCCTAGGAATTTGACATTTGTTGGATTCTGGAACCCAGTGGCCTGGGAACATGTCTGAGGTTTGATGGTGGAAACCTGTGGCTTGGCAACATGACTGAGGTTTGTTACTGGAACCCTCTTCACTGGGAACATGACTGAGGTTTGATTCTGGACACCTTTGTCCTGGGAACATGACTGTGGTTTGATTGTGGAACCATGGGTCCTGCAAACATGACTGAGGTTTTATTCTGGAACCATGTGTCCTGGGAATATGACTGAGGTTTGATTCTGGAAATCTGTGGTCGGGGACTTGACTGAGGTTTGATGGCAGAAATCTGTGGACTGGCAACATTACTGAGGTTTGATTGTAGAACCCTGTGCCCTGGAAACATGACTGCGACCTGATACTTGAAACCCATGGCCTGGGAACTTGACATTGGTTTGATTCTGGAACCCTGTGGCCAGGAACAAGACTGAGGCGTGATTCTGGAATCCTGTGGCCTGGGAACATGACATCTGTTTAGATTGTGGAATACTGGGCCCTGGGAACCTGACTGAGGCTTGGTTCTGGAACCCTGTGGACTGGGAACATGACTGAGGATTTATTCTGGAATCCTGTGGCCTGGGAACATGACATCAGTGGATTCTTCAACCCTGTGGCCTGGGAACATGAGAACGGTTGGATTTTGGAACACTGTGGCCTGGGAACATGTCTGAGGTTTGATGTTGGAAACCTGTGGTTGGCAACATGAATGAGGTTTGTTACTGGAACCCTCTTCCCTGGGAACATGACTGAGGTTTGATTCTGGACACCTTTGTCCTGGGAACATGACTGTGGTTTGATTGTGGAACCATGGGTCCTGCAAACATGACTGACGTTTGATTCTGGAACCATGTGTCCTGGGAATATGACTGAGGTTCGATTCTGGAAATCGGTGGCCTGGGAAGTTGACTGAGGTTTGATGGCAGAAACCTGTGGACTGGCAACATGACAGAGGTTTGATTGTAGAACCCTGTGGCCTGGAAATATGACTGTGGCCTGGTACTGGAAACCCATGGCCTGGGAAATTGACATTGGTTTGATTCTGAAACCCTGTGGCCTGGGAACATGATTGAGGCGTGATTCTGGAAACCTGTGGCCTGGGAACATGACATCTGTTTAGATTGTGGCATACTGTGCCCTGGGAACCGGACTGAAGGCTTGGTTCTGGAATCCTGTGGAGTGGGAACAAGACTGAGATTTTATTCTGGAACCATGTGTCCTGGGAATATGACTGAGGTTTGATTCTGGAAATCTGTGGCCTGGAAACTTGACTGAGGTTTGATGGCAGAAACCTGTGGACTGGCAACATGACTGAGGTTTGATTGTAGAACCCTGTGCCCTGGAAACATGACTGTGGCCTGGTACTGGAAACCCATGGCCTAGGAATTTGACATTGGTTTGATTCTGGAACCCTGTGGCCTGGGAACATGACTGAGGCGTGATTCTGGAAAACTGTGGCCTGGGAATATGACTGAGGTTTGATTCTGGAAATCTGTGGCCTGGGAACTTGACTGAGGTTTGATGGCAGAAATCTGTGGACTGGCAACATGACTGAGGTTTGATTGTAGAACCCTGTGCCCTGGAAACATGACTGCGACCTGATATTTGAAACCCATGGCCTGGGAACTTGACATTGGTTTGATTCCGGAACCCTGTGGCCAGGAACAAGACTGAGGCGTGATTCTGGAATCCTGTGTCCTGGGAACATGACATCTGTTTAGATTTTGGAATACTGGGCCCTGGGAACCTGACTGAGGCTTGGTTCTGGAACCCTGTGGACTGGGAACATGACTGAGGATTTATTCTGGAATCCTGTGGCCTGGGAACATGACATCAGTGGATTCTTGAAACCTGTGGCCTGGGAACATGAGAACGGTTTGATTCTGGAACCCTGTGACCTGGGAACAAGTCTGAGGTTTGATTGTGGAAACCTGTGGCTTGGCAACATGACTGAGGTTTGTTACTGGAACCCTCTTTCCTGGGAACATGACTGAGGTTTGATTCTGGACACCTTTGTCCTGGGAACATGACTGTGGTTTGATTGTGGAACCATGGGTCCTGCAAACATGACTCAGGTTTTATTTTGGAACCATGTGTCCTGGGAATATGACTGAGGTTTGATTCTGGAAAACTGTCGCCTGGGAAGTTGACTGAGGTTTGATGGCAGAAACCTGTGGACTGGCAACATGACAGAGGTTTGATTGTAGAACCCTGTGGCCTGGAAATATGACTGTGGCCTGGTACTGGAAACCCATGGCCTGGGAAATTGACATTGGTTTGATTCTGCAACCCTGTGGCCTGGGAACATGACTGAGGCGTGATTCTGGAAAACTGTGGCCTGGGAATATGACTGAGGTTTGATTCTGGAAATCTGTGGCCTGGGAACTTGACTGAGGTTTGATGGCAGAAATCTGTGGACTGGCAACATGACTGAGGTTTGATTGTAGAACCCTGTGCCCTGGAAACATGACTGCGAGCTGATATTTGAAACCCATGGCCTGGGAACTTGACATTGTTTTGATTCCGGAACCCTGTTGCCAGGAACAAGACTGAGGCGTGATTCTGGAATCCTGTGGCCTGGGAACAAGTCTGAGGTTTGATTGTGGAAACCTGTGCCTTGGCAACATGAATGAGGTTTGTTACTGGAACCCTCTTCCCTGGGAACATGACTGAGGTTTGATTCTGGACACCTTTGTCCTGGGAACATGACTGTGGTTTGATTGTGGAACCATGGGTCCTGCAAACATGACTGAGGTTTTATTCTGGAACCATGTGTCTTGGGAATATGACTGAGGTTTGATTCTGGAAATCTGTGGCCTGAGAAGTTGACTGAGGTTTGATTGTAGAACCCTGTGGCCTGGAAATATGACTGTGGCCTGGTACTGGAAACCCATGGCCTGGGAAATTGACATTGGTTTGATTCTGAAACCCTGTGGCCTGGGACCATGATTGAGGCGTGATTCTGGAAACCTGTGGCCTGGGAACATGACATCTGTTTAGATTGTGGCATACTGTGCCCTGGGAACCGGACTGAAGGCTTGGTTCTGGAATCCTGTGGACTGGGAACAAGACTGAGGCTTGAGTCTGGAACCATGTGGCCTGGGAATATGACTAATGTTAGATCGTGGAATCCTGTGGCCTGGGAACATGACATCGGTTTGGATTCTGGTACCCTGTTGCCTGGGAACATGAAATCGGTTTGATTGTGGAAACCTGTGGTCTGGGAATATGACTGAGGTTTGATGGTGGTACCCTCTGGCCTGGCAACATGACTGAGGTTTGATTCTGGATCCCTGTGGCCTGGGAACATGACTGAGGCTTGATTCTGGAACCCTGTGGCATGGGAATATGTCTGAGTTTTGATGGTGGAAAACTGTGGCTTGGCAAAATGACTGAGGTTTGTTACTGGAACCCTGTTCCCTGGGAACATGACTGAGGATTAATTCTGGACACCTTTGTCCTGGGAACATGACTGTGGTTTGATTGTGGAAACGTGGGTCCTGCAAACATGACTGAGGTTTTTTTTCTGGAACCATGTGTCCTGGGAATATGACTGAGGTTTGATTCTGGAAATCTGTGGCCTGGGAAATTGACTGAAGTTTGATGGCAGAAACCTGTGGACTGGCAACATGACAGAGGTTTGATTGTTGAACCCTGTGGCCTGGAAGCATGACTGTGGCCTGGTACTGGAAACCCATGGCCTAGGAATTTGACATTGGTTTGTTTCTGGAACCCTGTGGCCTGGGAACATGACGGAGGTTTGATTCTGGAACCCTGTAGGCTTCGAACATAACTGAGGATTGTTTCTGGAACCCTGTGGCCTGGGAACATGACATCAGTGGATTCTGGCACCCTGTGGCCTGGGAATATGAGAACGGTTTAATTCTGGAACCCTGTGACCTGGGAATATGTCTGAGGTTTGATGGTGGAAACCTGTGGCTTGGCAACATGACTGAGGTTTGTTTCTGGAACCCTGTTCCCTGGGAACATGACTGAGGTTTGATTCTGGAAACCTTTGTGCTGGGAACATGACTGTGTTTTGATTGTGGAATCATGGGTCCTGCAAACATGACTTAGGTTTGATTCTGGAACCATGTGTCCTGGGAATATGACTGAGGTTTGATTCTGGAAATCTGTGGCCTGGGAACTTGACAGAGGTTTGATGGCAGAAACCTGGGGACTGGCAACATGACTGAGGTTTGATTGTAGAACCCTGTGCCCTGGAAACATGACTGTGGTCTGGTACTGGAAACCCATGGCCTACGAATTTGACATTGGTTTGTTTCTGGAACCCTGTGACCTGGGAACATGACTGAGGTTTGATTCTGGAAAACTGTGGTCGGGGACTTGACTGAGGTGTGATGGCAGAAATCTGTGGACTGGAAACATTACTGAGGTTTGATTGTAGAACCCTGTGCCCTGGAAACATGACTGCGACCTGATACTTGAAACCCATGGCCTGGGAACTTGACATTGGTTTGATTCTGGAACCCTGTGGCCAGGAACAAGACTGAGGAGTGATTCTGGAATCCTGTGGCCTGGGAACATGACATCTGTTTAGATTGTGGAATACTGGGCCCTGGGAACCTGAGTGAGGCTTGGTTCTGGAACCCTGTGGACTGGGAACATGAGTGAGGATTTATTCTGGAATCCTGTGGCCTGGGAACATGACATCAGTGGATTCTTCAACCCTGTGGCCTGGGAACATGAGAACGGTTGGATTTTGGAACACTGTGGCCTGGGAACATGACTGAGGTTTGATGTTGGAAACCTGTGGCTTGGCAACATGAATGAGGTTTGTTACTGGAACCCTGTTCCCTGGGAATATGACTGAGGTTTGATTCTGGACACCTTTGTCCTGGGAACATGACTGTGGTTTGATTGTGGAACCATGGGTCCTGCAAACATGACTGAGGTTTGATTCTGGAACCATGTGTCCTGGGAATATGACTGAGGTTTGATTCTGGAAATCTGTGGCCTGGGAAATTGACTGAGGTTTGATGGCAGAAACCTGTGGACTGGCAACATGACTGAGGTTTGATTGTAGAACCCTGTGCCCTGGAAACATGACTGCGACCTGATATTTGAAACCCATGGCCTGGGAACTTGACATTGGTTTGATTCCGGAACCCTGTGGCCAGGAACAAGACTGAGGCGTGATTCTGGAATCCTGTGGCCTGGGAACATTACATCTGTTTAGATTGTGGAATACTGGGCCCTGGGAACCTGACTGAGGCTTGGTTCTGGAACCCTGTGGACTGGGAACATGACTGAGGTTTTATTCTGGAATCCTGTGGCCTGGGAACATGATATCAGTGGATTCTTGAAACCTGTGGCCTGGGAACTTGAGAACGGTTTGATTCTGGAACCCTGTGACCTGGGAACAAGTCTGAGGTTTGATTGTGGAAACCTGTGGCTTGGCAACATGACTGAGGTTTGTTACTGGAACCCTCTTCCCTGGGAACATGACTGAGGTTTGATTCTGGACACCTTTGTCCTGGGAACATGACTGTGGTTTGATTGTGGAACCATGGGTCCTGCAAACATGACTGAGGTTTGATTCTGGAACCATGTGTCCTGGGAATATGACTGAGGTTTGATTCTAGAAATCTGTGGCCTGGGAACTTGACTGAGGTTTGATGGCAGAAACCTGTGGACTGGCAACATGACAGAGGTTTGATTGTAGAAACCTGTGGCCTGGAAATATGACTGTGGCCTGGTACTGGAAACCCATGTCCTGGGAAATTGACATTGGTTTGATTCTGCAACCCTGTGGCCTGGGAACATGACTGAGGCGTGATTCTGGAAAACTGTGGCCTGGGAATATGACTGAGGTTTGATTCTGGAAATCTGTGGCCTGGGAACTTGACTGAGGTTTAATGGCAGAAATCTGTGCACTGGCAACATGACTGAGGTTTGATTGTAGAACCCTGTGCCCTGGAAACATGACTGCGACCTGATATTTGAAACCCATGGCCTGGGAACTTGACATTGTTTTGATTCCGGAACCCTGTGGCCAGGAACAAGACTGAGGCGTGATTCTGGAATCCTGTGGCCTGGGAACATGACATCTGTTTAGATTGTGGAATACTGGGCCCTGGGAACCTGACTGAGGCTTGGTTCTGGAACCCTGTGGACTGGGAACATGACTGAGGTTTTATTCTGGAATCCTGTGGCCTGGGAACATGACATCAGTGGATTCTTGAAACCTGTGGCCTGGGAACATGAGAACGGTTTGATTCTGGAACCCTGTGGCCTGGGAACATGTCTGAGGTTTGATGGTGGAAACCTGTGGCTTGGCAACATGACTGAGGTTTGTTACTGGAGCCCTCTTCCCTGGGAACATGACTGAGGTTTGATTCTGGACACCTTTGTCCTGGGAACATGACTGTGGTTTGCTTGTGGAACCATGGGTCCTGCAAACATGACTGAGGTTTGATTCTGGAACCATGTGTCCTGGGAATATGACTGAGGTTTGATTCTGGAAATCTGTGGCCTGGGAAGTTGACTGAGGTTTGATTGTAGAACCCTGTGGCCTGGAAATATGACTGTGGCCTGGTACTGGAAACCCATGGCCTGGGAAATTGACATTGGTTTGATTCTGAAACCCTGTGGCCTGGGAACATGATTGAGGCGTGATTCTGGAAACCTGTGGCCTGGGAACATGACATCTGTTTAGATTGTTGCATACTGTGCCCTGGGAACCGGACTGAAGGCTTGGTTCTGGAATCCTGTGGACTGGGAACAAGACTGAGGTTTGATTCTGAAACCATGTGGCCTGGGAATATGACTGATGTTAGATCGTGGAATCCTGTGGCCTGGGAACATGACATCGGTTTGGATTCTGGTACCCTGTTGCCTGGGAATATGAAATCGGTTTTATTGTGGAAACCTGTGGTCTGGGAATATGACTGAGGTTTGATGGTGGTACCCTCTGGCCTGGCAACATGACTGAGGTTTGATTCTGGATCCCTGTGGCCTGGGAACATGACTGAGGCTTGATTCTGGAACCCTGTGGCATGGGAATATGTCTGAGTTTTGATGGTGGAAAACTGTGGCTTGGCAAAATGACTGAGGTTTGTTACTGGAACCCTGTTCCCTGGGAACATGACTGTGGTTTGATTGTGGAACCGTGGGTCCTGCAAACATGACTGAGGTTTTTTTTCTGGAACCATGTGTCCTGGGAATA
Source organism: Balaenoptera borealis (assembly GCF_965194805.1). Classification (NCBI taxonomy): domain Eukaryota; kingdom Metazoa; phylum Chordata; class Mammalia; order Artiodactyla; family Balaenopteridae; genus Balaenoptera; species Balaenoptera borealis. The sequence continues at coordinate 101,691 of NW_028123387.1, read as the reverse complement.
TGACTGAGGTTTGATTCTGGAAATCTGTGGCCTGGGAAATTGACTGAAGTTTGATGGCAGAAACCTGTGGACTGGCAACATGACAGAGGTTTGATTGTTGAACCCTGTGGCCTGGAAGCATGACTGTGGCCTGGTACTGGAAACCCATGGCCTAGGAATTTGACATTGGTTTGTTTCTGGAACCCTCTGGCCTGGGAACATGACGGAGGTTTGATTCTGGAACCCTGTAGGCTTCGAACATAACTGAGGATTGTTTCTGGAACCCTGTGGCCTGGGAACATGACATCAGTGGATTCTGGCACCCTGTGGCCTGGGAACATGAGAACGGGTTAATTCTGGAACCCTGTGACCTGGGAACATGTCTGAGGTTTGATGGTGGAAACCTGTGGCTTGGCAACATGACGGAGGTTTGTTTCTGGAACCCTGTTCCCTGGGAACATGACTGAGGTTTGATTCTGGAAACCTTTGTGCTGGGAACATGACTGTGTTTTGATTGTGGAATCATGGGTCCTGCAAACATGACTTAGGTTTGATTCTGGAACCATGTGTCCTGGGAATATGACTGAGGTTTGATTCTGGAAATCTGTGGCCTGGGAACTTGACAGAGGTTTGATGGCAGAAACCTGGGGACTGGCAACATGACTGAGGTTTGATTGTAGAACCCTGTGCCCTGGAAACATGACTGTGGTCTGGTACTGGAAACCCATGGCCTACGAATTTGACATTGGTTTGTTTCTGTAACCCTGTGACCTGAGAACATGACTGAGGTTTGATTCTGGAAAACTGTGGTCGGGGACTTGACTGAGGTTTGATGGCAGAAATCTGTGGACTGGAAACATTACTGAGGTTTGATTGTAGAACCCTGTGCCCTGGAAACATGACTGCGACCTGATACTTGAAACCCATGGCCTGGGAACTTGACATTGGTTTGATTCTGGAACCCTGTGGCCAGGAACAAGACTGAGGCGTGATTCTGGAATCCTGTGGCCTGGGAACATGACATCTGTTTAGATTGTGGAATACTGGGCCCTGGGAACCTGAGTGAGGCTTGGTTCTGGAACCCTGTGGACTGGGAACATGAGTGAGGATTTATTCTGGAATCCTGTGGCCTGGGAACATGACATCAGTGGATTCTTCAACCCTGTGGCCTGGGAACATGAGAACGGTTGGATTTTGGAACACTGTGGCCTGGGAACATGACTGAGGTTTGATGTTGGAAACCTGTGGCTTGGCAACATGAATGAGGTTTGTTACTGGAACCCTGTTCCCTGGGAATATGACTGAGGTTTGATTCTGGACACCTTTGTCCTGGGAACATGACTGTGGTTTGATTGTGGAACCATGGGTCCTGCAAACATGACTGAGGTTTGATTCTGGAACCATGTGTCCTGGGAATATGACTGAGGTTTGATTCTGGAAATCTGTGGCCTGGGAACTTGACTGAGGTTTGATGGCAGAAACCTGTGGACTGGCAACATGACTGAGGTTTGATTGTAGAACCCTGTGCCCTGGAAACATGACTGTGGCCTGGTACTGGCAACCCATGGCCTAGGAATTTGACATTTGTTGGATTCTGGAACCCAGTGGCCTGGGAACATGTCTGAGGTTTGATGGTGGAAACCTGTGGCTTGGCAACATGACTGAGGTTTGTTACTGGAACCCTCTTCACTGGGAACATGACTGAGGTTTGATTCTGGACACCTTTGTCCTGGGAACATGACTGTGGTTTGATTGTGGAACCATGGGTCCTGCAAACATGACTGAGGTTTTATTCTGGAACCATGTGTCCTGGGAATATGACTGAGGTTTGATTCTGGAAATCTGTGGTCGGGGACTTGACTGAGGTTTGATGGCAGAAATCTGTGGACTGGCAACATTACTGAGGTTTGATTGTAGAACCCTGTGCCCTGGAAACATGACTGCGACCTGATACTTGAAACCCATGGCCTGGGAACTTGACATTGGTTTGATTCTGGAACCCTGTGGCCAGGAACAAGACTGAGGCGTGATTCTGGAATCCTGTGGCCTGGGAACATGACATCTGTTTAGATTGTGGAATACTGTGCCCTGGGAACCTGAGTGAGGCTTGGTTCTGGAACCCTGTGGACTGGGAACATGAGTGAGGATTTATTCTGGAATCCTGTGGCCTGGGAACATGACATCAGTGGATTCTTCAACCCTGTGGCCTGGGAACATGAGAACGGTTGGATTTTGGAACACTGTGGCCTGGGAACATGACTGAGGTTTGATGTTGGAAACCTGTGGCTTGGCAACATGAATGAGGTTTGTTACTGGAACCCTGTTCCCTGGGAATATGACTGAGGTTTGATTCTGGACACCTTTGTCCTGGGAACATGACTGTGGTTTGATTGTGGAACCATGGGTCCTGCAAACATGACTGAGGTTTGATTCTGGAACCATGTGTCCTGGGAATATGACTGAGGTTTGATTCTGGAAATCTGTGGCCTGGGAACTTGACTGAGGTTTGATGGCAGAAACCTGTGGACTGGCAACATGACTGAGGTTTGATTGTAGAACCCTGTGCCCTGGAAACATGACTGTGGCCTGGTACTGGCAACCCATGGCCTAGGAATTTGACATTTGTTGGATTCTGGAACCCAGTGGCCTGGGAACATGTCTGAGGTTTGATGGTGGAAACCTGTGGCTTGGCAACATGACTGAGGTTTGTTACTGGAACCCTCTTCACTGGGAACATGACTGAGGTTTGATTCTGGACACCTTTGTCCTGGGAACATGACTGTGGTTTGATTGTGGAACCATGGGTCCTGCAAACATGACTGAGGTTTTATTCTGGAACCATGTGTCCTGGGAATATGACTGAGGTTTGATTCTGGAAATCTGTGGTCGGGGACTTGACTGAGGTTTGATGGCAGAAATCTGTGGACTGGCAACATTACTGAGGTTTGATTGTAGAACCCTGTGCCCTGGAAACATGACTGCGACCTGATACTTGAAACCCATGGCCTGGGAACTTGACATTGGTTTGATTCTGGAACCCTGTGGCCAGGAACAAGACTGAGGCGTGATTCTGGAATCCTGTGGCCTGGGAACATGACATCTGTTTAGATTGTGGAATACTGGGCCCTGGGAACCTGACTGAGGCTTGGTTCTGGAACCCTGTGGACTGGGAACATGACTGAGGATTTATTCTGGAATCCTGTGGCCTGGGAACATGACATCAGTGGATTCTTCAACCCTGTGGCCTGGGAACATGAGAACGGTTGGATTTTGGAACACTGTGGCCTGGGAACATGTCTGAGGTTTGATGTTGGAAACCTGTGGCTTGGCAACATGAATGAGGTTTGTTACTGGAACCCTCTTCCCTGGGAACATGACTGAGGTTTGATTCTGGACACCTTTGTCCTGGGAACATGACTGTGGTTTGATTGTGGAACCATGGGTCCTGCAAACATGACTGACGTTTGATTCTGGAACCATGTGTCCTGGGAATATGACTGAGGTTCGATTCTGGAAATCGGTGGCCTGGGAAGTTGACTGAGGTTTGATGGCAGAAACCTGTGGACTGGCAACATGACAGAGGTTTGATTGTAGAACCCTGTGGCCTGGAAATATGACTGTGGCCTGGTACTGGAAACCCATGGCCTGGGAAATTGACATTGGTTTGATTCTGAAACCCTGTGGCCTGGGAACATGATTGAGGCGTGATTCTGGAAACCTGTGGCCTGGGAACATGACATCTGTTTAGATTGTGGCATACTGTGCCCTGGGAACCGGACTGAAGGCTTGGTTCTGGAATCCTGTGGAGTGGGAACAAGACTGAGATTTTATTCTGGAACCATGTGTCCTGGGAATATGACTGAGGTTTGATTCTGGAAATCTGTGGCCTGGAAACTTGACTGAGGTTTGATGGCAGAAACCTGTGGACTGGCAACATGACTGAGGTTTGATTGTAGAACCCTGTGCCCTGGAAACATGACTGTGGCCTGGTACTGGAAACCCATGGCCTAGGAATTTGACATTGGTTTGATTCTGGAACCCTGTGGCCTGGGAACATGACTGAGGCGTGATTCTGGAAAACTGTGGCCTGGGAATATGACTGAGGTTTGATTCTGGAAATCTGTGGCCTGGGAACTTGACTGAGGTTTGATGGCAGAAATCTGTGGACTGGCAACATGACTGAGGTTTGATTGTAGAACCCTGTGCCCTGGAAACATGACTGCGACCTGATATTTGAAACCCATGGCCTGGGAACTTGACATTGGTTTGATTCCGGAACCCTGTGGCCAGGAACAAGACTGAGGCGTGATTCTGGAATCCTGTGTCCTGGGAACATGACATCTGTTTAGATTTTGGAATACTGGGCCCTGGGAACCTGACTGAGGCTTGGTTCTGGAACCCTGTGGACTGGGAACATGACTGAGGATTTATTCTGGAATCCTGTGGCCTGGGAACATGACATCAGTGGATTCTTGAAACCTGTGGCCTGGGAACATGAGAACGGTTTGATTCTGGAACCCTGTGACCTGGGAACAAGTCTGAGGTTTGATTGTGGAAACCTGTGGCTTGGCAACATGACTGAGGTTTGTTACTGGAACCCTCTTTCCTGGGAACATGACTGAGGTTTGATTCTGGACACCTTTGTCCTGGGAACATGACTGTGGTTTGATTGTGGAACCATGGGTCCTGCAAACATGACTCAGGTTTTATTTTGGAACCATGTGTCCTGGGAATATGACTGAGGTTTGATTCTGGAAAACTGTCGCCTGGGAAGTTGACTGAGGTTTGATGGCAGAAACCTGTGGACTGGCAACATGACAGAGGTTTGATTGTAGAACCCTGTGGCCTGGAAATATGACTGTGGCCTGGTACTGGAAACCCATGGCCTGGGAAATTGACATTGGTTTGATTCTGCAACCCTGTGGCCTGGGAACATGACTGAGGCGTGATTCTGGAAAACTGTGGCCTGGGAATATGACTGAGGTTTGATTCTGGAAATCTGTGGCCTGGGAACTTGACTGAGGTTTGATGGCAGAAATCTGTGGACTGGCAACATGACTGAGGTTTGATTGTAGAACCCTGTGCCCTGGAAACATGACTGCGAGCTGATATTTGAAACCCATGGCCTGGGAACTTGACATTGTTTTGATTCCGGAACCCTGTTGCCAGGAACAAGACTGAGGCGTGATTCTGGAATCCTGTGGCCTGGGAACAAGTCTGAGGTTTGATTGTGGAAACCTGTGCCTTGGCAACATGAATGAGGTTTGTTACTGGAACCCTCTTCCCTGGGAACATGACTGAGGTTTGATTCTGGACACCTTTGTCCTGGGAACATGACTGTGGTTTGATTGTGGAACCATGGGTCCTGCAAACATGACTGAGGTTTTATTCTGGAACCATGTGTCTTGGGAATATGACTGAGGTTTGATTCTGGAAATCTGTGGCCTGAGAAGTTGACTGAGGTTTGATTGTAGAACCCTGTGGCCTGGAAATATGACTGTGGCCTGGTACTGGAAACCCATGGCCTGGGAAATTGACATTGGTTTGATTCTGAAACCCTGTGGCCTGGGACCATGATTGAGGCGTGATTCTGGAAACCTGTGGCCTGGGAACATGACATCTGTTTAGATTGTGGCATACTGTGCCCTGGGAACCGGACTGAAGGCTTGGTTCTGGAATCCTGTGGACTGGGAACAAGACTGAGGCTTGAGTCTGGAACCATGTGGCCTGGGAATATGACTAATGTTAGATCGTGGAATCCTGTGGCCTGGGAACATGACATCGGTTTGGATTCTGGTACCCTGTTGCCTGGGAACATGAAATCGGTTTGATTGTGGAAACCTGTGGTCTGGGAATATGACTGAGGTTTGATGGTGGTACCCTCTGGCCTGGCAACATGACTGAGGTTTGATTCTGGATCCCTGTGGCCTGGGAACATGACTGAGGCTTGATTCTGGAACCCTGTGGCATGGGAATATGTCTGAGTTTTGATGGTGGAAAACTGTGGCTTGGCAAAATGACTGAGGTTTGTTACTGGAACCCTGTTCCCTGGGAACATGACTGAGGATTAATTCTGGACACCTTTGTCCTGGGAACATGACTGTGGTTTGATTGTGGAAACGTGGGTCCTGCAAACATGACTGAGGTTTTTTTTCTGGAACCATGTGTCCTGGGAATATGACTGAGGTTTGATTCTGGAAATCTGTGGCCTGGGAAATTGACTGAAGTTTGATGGCAGAAACCTGTGGACTGTCAAAATGACAGAGGTTTGATTGTTGAACCCTGTGGCCTGGAAACATGACTGTGGCCTGGTACTGGAAACCCATGGCCTAGGAATTTGACATTGGTTTGTTTCTGGAACCCTCTGGCCTGGGAACATGACGGAGGTTTGATTCTGGAACCCTGTAGGCTTCGAACATAACTGAGGATTGTTTCTGGAACCCTGTGGCCTGGGAACATGACATCAGTGGATTCTGGCACCCTGTGGCCTGGGAACATGAGAACGGTTTAATTCTGGAACCCTGTGACCTGGGAACATGTCTGAGGTTTGATGGTGGAAACCTGTGGCTTGGCAACATGACTGAGGTTTGTTTCTGGAACCCTGTTCCCTGGGAACATGACTGAGGTTTGATTCTGGAAACCTTTGTGCTGGGAACATGACTGTGTTTTGATTGTGGAATCATGGGTCCTGCAAACATGACTTAGGTTTGATTCTGGAACCATGTGTCCTGGGAATATGACTGAGGTTTGATTCTGGAAATCTGTGGCCTGGGAACTTGACAGAGGTTTGATGGCAGAAACCTGGGGACTGGCAACATGACTGAGGTTTGATTGTAGAACCCTGTGCCCTGGAAACATGACTGTGGTCTGGTACTGGAAACCCATGGCCTACGAATTTGACATTGGTTTGTTTCTCGAACCCTGTGATCTGGGAACATGACTGAGGTTTGATTCTGGAAAACTGTGGTCGGGGACTTGACTGAGGTGTGATGGCAGAAATCTGTGGACTGGAAACATTATTGAGGTTTGATTGTAGAACCCTGTGCCCTGGAAACATGACTGCGACCTGATACTTGAAACCCATGGCCTGGGAACTTGACATTGGTTTGATTCTGGAACCCTGTGGCCAGGAACAAGACTGAGGCGTGATTCTGGAATCCTGTGGCCTGGGAACATGACATCTGTTTAGATTGTGGAATACTGGGCCCTGGGAACCTGACTGAGGCTTGGTTCTGGAACCCTGTGGACTGGGAACATGAGTGAGGATTTATTCTGGAATCCTGTGGCCTGGGAACATGACATCAGTGGATTCTTCAACCCTGTGGCCTGGGAACATGAGAACGGTTGGATTTTGGAACACTGTGGCCTGGGAACATGACTGAGGTTTGATGTTGGAAACCTGTGGCTTGGCAACATGAATGAGGTTTGTTACTGGAACCCTGTTCCCTGGGAATATGACTGAGGTTTGATTCTGGACACCTTTGTCCTGGGAACATGACTGTGGTTTGATTGTGGAACCATGGGTCCTGCAAACATGACTGAGGTTTGATTCTGGAACCATGTGTCCTGGGAATATGACTGAGGTTTGATTCTGGAAATCTGTGGCCTGGGAACTTGACTGAGGTTTGATGGCAGAAACCTGTGGACTGGCAACATGACTGAGGTTTGATTGTAGAACCCTGTGCCCTGGAAACATGACTGTGGCCTGGTACTGGAAACCCATGGCCTAGGAATTTGACATTGGTTTGATTCTGGAACCCTGTGGCCTGGGAACATGACTGAGGCGTGATTCTGGAAAACTGTGGCCTGGGAATATGACTGAGGTTTGATTCTGGAAATCTGTGGCCTGGGAACTTGACTGAGGTTTGATGGCAGAAACCTGTGGACTGGCAACATGACTGAGGTTTGATTGTAGAACCCTGTGCCCTGGAAACATGACTGTGGCCTGGTACTGGAAACCCATGGCCTAGGAATTTGACATTGGTTTGATTCTGGAACCCTGTGGCCTGGGAACATGACTGAGGCGTGATTCTGGAAAACTGTGGCCTGGGAATATGACTGAGGTTTGATTCTGGAAATCTGTGGCCTGGGAACTTGACTGAGGTTTAATGGCAGAAATCTGTGGACTGGCAACATGACTGAGGTTTGATTGTAGAACCCTGTGCCCTGGAAACATGACTGCGACCTGATATTTGAAACCCATGGCCTGGGAACTTGACATTGTTTTGATTCCGGAACCCTGTGGCCAGGAACAAGACTGAGGCGTGATTCTGGAATCCTGTGGCCTGGGAACATGACATCTGTTTAGATTGTGGAATACTGGGCCCTGGGAACCTGAGTGAGGCTTGGTTCTGGAGCCCTGTGGACTGGGAACATGACTGAGGATTGATTCTGGAACCCTGTAGCCTGCGAACATAACTGAGGATTGTTTCTGGAACCCTGTGGCCTGGGAACATGACATCAGTGGATTCTTGAACCCTGTGGCCTGGGAACATGAGAACGGTTTAATTCTGGAACCCTGTGACCTGGGAACATGTCTGAGGTTTGATGGTGGAAACCTGTGGCTTGGCAACATGACTGAGGTTTGTTTCTGGAACCCTGTTCCCTGGGAACATGACTGAGGTTTGATTCTGGACACCTTTGTGCTGGGACAATGACTGTGTTTTGATTGTGGAATCATGGGTTCTGCAAACATGACTGAGGTTTGATTCTGGAACCATGTGTCCTGGGAATATGACTGAGGTTTGATTCTGGAAATCTGTGGCCTGGGAACTTGACAGAGGTTTGATGGCAGAAACCTGGGGACTGGCAACATGACTGAGGTTTGATTGTAGAACCCTGTGCCCTGGAAACATGACTGTGGTCTGGTACTGGAAACCCATGGCCTACGAATTTGACATTGGTTTGTTTCTGTAACCCTGTGACCTGGGAACATGACTGAGGTTTGATTCTGGAAAACTGTGGTCGGGGACTTGACTGAGGTTTGATGGCAGAAATCTGTGGACTGGAAACATTACTGAGGTTTGATTGTAGAACCCTGTGCCCTGGAAACATGACTGCGACCTGATACTTGAAACCCATGGCCTGGGAACTTGACATTGGTTTGATTCTGGAACCCTGTGGCCAGGAACAAGACTGAGGCGTGATTCTGGAATCCTGTGGCCTGGGAACATGACATCTGTTTAGATTGTGGAATACTGGGCCCTGGGAACCTGACTGAGGCTTGGTTCTGGAACCCTGTGGACTGGGAACATGACTGAGGATTTATTCTGGAATCCTGTGGCCTGGGAACATGACATCAGTGGATTCTTCAACCCTGTGGCCTGGGAACATGAGAACGGTTGGATTTTGGAACACTGTGGCCTGGGAACATGTCTGAGGTTTGATGTTGGAAACCTGTGGCTTGGCAACATGAATGAGGTTTGTTACTGGAACCCTCTTCCCTGGGAACATGACTGAGGTTTGATTCTGGACACCTTTGTCCTGGGAACATGACTGTGGTTTGATTGTGGAACCATGGGTCCTGCAAACATGACTGAGGTTTGATTCTGGAACCATGTGTCCTGGGAATATGACTGAGGTTTGATTCTGGAAATCTGTGGCCTGGGAAGTTGACTGAGGTTTGATGGCAGAAACCTGTGGACTGGCAACATGACAGAGGTTTGATTGTAGAACCCTGTGGCCTGGAAATATGACTGTGGCCTGGTACTGGAAACCCATGGCCTGGGAAATTGACATTGGTTTGATTCTGAAACCCTGTGGCCTGGGAACATGATTGAGGCGTGATTCTGGAAACCTGTGGCCTGGGAACATGACATCTGTTTAGATTGTGGCATACTGTGCCCTGGGAACCGGACTGAAGGCTTGGTTCTGGAATCCTGTGGAGTGGGAACAAGACTGAGATTTTATTCTGGAACCATGTGTCCTGGGAATATGACTGAGGTTTGATTCTGGAAATCTGTGGCCTGGAAACTTGACTGAGGTTTGATGGCAGAAACCTGTGGACTGGCAACATGACTGAGGTTTGATTGTAGAACCCTGTGCCCTGGAAACATGACTGTGGCCTGGTACTGGAAACCCATGGCCTAGGAATTTGACATTGGTTTGATTCTGGAACCCTGTGGCCTGGGAACATGACTGAGGCGTGATTCTGGAAAACTGTGGCCTGGGAATATGACTGAGGTTTGATTCTGGAAATCTGTGGCCTGGGAACTTGACTGAGGTTTGATGGCAGAAATCTGTGGACTGGCAACATGACTGAGGTTTGATTGTAGAACCCTGTGCCCTGGAAACATGACTGCGACCTGATATTTGAAACCCATGGCCTGGGAACTTGACATTGGTTTGATTCCGGAACCCTGTGGCCAGGAACAAGACTGAGGCGTGATTCTGGAATCCTGTGTCCTGGGAACATGACATCTGTTTAGATTGTGGAATACTGGGCCCTGGGAACCTGACTGAGGCTTGGTTCTGGAACCCTGTGGACTGGGAACATGACTGAGGATTTATTCTGGAATCCTGTGGCCTGGGAACATGACATCAGTGGATTCTTGAAACCTGTGGCCTGGGAACATGAGAACGGTTTGATTCTGGAACCCTGTGACCTGGGAACAAGTCTGAGGTTTGATTGTGGAAACCTGTGGCTTGGCAACATGACTGAGGTTTGTTACTGGAACCCTCTTCCCTGGGAACATGACTGAGGTTTGATTCTGGACACCTTTGTCCTGGGAACATGACTGTGGTTTGATTGTGGAACCATGGGTCCTGCAAACATGACTGAGGTTTTATTTTGGAACCATGTGTCCTGGGAATATGACTGAGGTTTGATTCTGGAAAACTGTCGCCTGGGAAGTTGACTGAGGTTTGATGGCAGAAACCTGTGGACTGGCAACATGACAGAGGTTTGATTGTAGAACCCTGTGGCCTGGAAATATGACTGTGGCCTGGTACTGGAAACCCATGGCCTGGGAAATTGACATTGGTTTGATTCTGCAACCCTGTGGCCTGGGAACATGACTGAGGCGTGATTCTGGAAAACTGTGGCCTGGGAATATGACTGAGGTTTGATTCTGGAAATCTGTGGCCTGGGAACTTGACTGAGGTTTCATGGCAGAAATCTGGGGACTGGCAACATGACTGAGGTTTGATTGTAGAACCCTGTGCCCTGGAAACATGACTGCGAGCTGATATTTGAAACCCATGGCCTGGGAACTTGACATTGTTTTGATTCCGGAACCCTGTGGCCAGGAACAAGACTGAGGCGTGATTCTGGAATCCTGTGGCCTGGGAACAAGTCTGAGGTTTGATTGTGGAAACCTGTGGCTTGGCAACATGAATGAGGTTTGTTACTGGAACCCTCTTCCCTGGGAACATGACTGAGGTTTGATTCTGGACACCTTTGTCCTGGGAACATGACTGTGGTTTGATTGTGGAACCATGGGTCCTGCAAACATGACTGAGGTTTTATTCTGGAACCATGTGTCTTGGGAATATGACTGAGGTTTGATTCTGGAAATCTGTGGCCTGAGAAGTTGACTGAGGTTTGATTGTAGAACCCTGTGGCCTGGAAATATGACTGTGGCCTGGTACTGGAAACCCATGGCCTGGGAAATTGACATTGGTTTGATTCTGAAACCCTGTGGCCTGGGACCATGATTGAGGCGTGATTCTGGAAACCTGTGGCCTGGGAACATGACATCTGTTTAGATTGTGGCATACTGTGCCCTGGGAACCGGACTGAAGGCTTGGTTCTGGAATCCTGTGGACTGGGAACAAGACTGAGGTTTGAGTCTGGAACCATGTGGCCTGGGAATATGACTGATGTTAGATCGTGGAATCCTGTGGCCTGGGAACATGACATCGGTTTGGATTCTGGTACCCTGTTGCCTGGGAACATGAAATCGGTTTGATTGTGGAAACCTGTGGTCTGGGAATATGACTGAGGTTTGATGGTGGTACCCTCTGGCCTGGCAACATGACTGAGGTTTGATTCTGGATCCCTGTGGCCTGGGAACATGACTGAGGCTTGATTCTGGAACCCTGTGGAATGGGAATATGTCTGAGTTTTGATGGTGGAAAACTGTGGCTTGGCAAAATGACTGAGGTTTGTTACTGGAACCCTGTTCCCTGGGAACATGACTGAGGATTAATTCTGGACACCTTTGTCCTGGGAACATGACTGTGGTTTGATTGTGGAACCGTGGGTCCTGCAAACATGACTGAGGTTTTTTTTCTGGAACCATGTGTCCTGGGAATATGACTGAGGTTTGATTCTGGAAATCTGTGGCCTGGGAAATTGACTGAAGTTTGATGGCAGAAACCTGTGGACTGGCAACATGACAGAGGTTTGATTGTTGAACCCTGTGGCCTGAAAGCATGACTGTGGCCTGGTACTGGAAACCCATGGCCTAGGAATTTGACATTGGTTTGTTTCTGGAACCCTCTGGCCTGGGAACATGACGGAGGTTTGATTCTGGAACCCTGTAGGCTTCGAACATAACTGAGGATTGTTTCTGGAACCCTGTGGCCTGGGAACATGACATCAGTGGATTCTGGCACCCTGTGGCCTGGGAATATGAGAACGGTTTAATTCTGGAACCCTGTGACCTGGGAATATGTCTGAGGTTTGATGGTGGAAACCTGTGGCTTGGCAACATGACTGAGGTTTGTTTCTGGAACCCTGTTCCCTGGGAACATGACTGAGGTTTGATTCTGGAAACCTTTGTGCTGGGAACATGACTGTGTTTTGATTGTGGAATCATGGGTCCTGCAAACATGACTTAGGTTTGATTCTGGAACCATGTGTCCTGGGAATATGACTGAGGTTTGATTCTGGAAATCTGTGGCCTGGGAACTTGACAGAGGTTTGATGGCAGAAACCTGGGGACTGGCAACATGACTGAGGTTTGATTGTAGAACCCTGTGCCCTGGAAACATGACTGTGGTCTGGTACTGGAAACCCATGGCCTACGAATTTGACATTGGTTTGTTTCTGGAACCCTGTGACCTGGGAACATGACTGAGGTTTGATTCTGGAAAACTGTGGTCGGGGACTTGACTGAGGTGTGATGGCAGAAATCTGTGGACTGGAAACATTACTGAGGTTTGATTGTAGAACCCTGTGCCCTGGAAACATGACTGCGACCTGATACTTGAAACCCATGGCCTGGGAACTTGACATTGGTTTGATTCTGGAACCCTGTGGCCAGGAACAAGACTGAGGCGTGATTCAGGAATCCTGTGGCCTGGGAACATGACATCTGTTTAGATTGTGGAATACTGGGCCCTGGGAACCTGAGTGAGGCTTGGTTCTGGAACCCTGTGGACTGGGAACATGAGTGAGGATTTATTCTGGAATCCTGTGGCCTGGGAACATGACATCAGTGGATTCTTCAACCCTGTGGCCTGGGAACATGAGAACGGTTGGATTTTGGAACACTGTGGCCTGGGAACATGACTGAGGTTTGATGTTGGAAACCTGTGGCTTGGCAACATGAATGAGGTTTGTTACTGGAACCCTGTTCCCTGGGAATATGACTGAGGTTTGATTCTGGACACCTTTGTCCTGGGAACATGACTGTGGTTTGATTGTGGAACCATGGGTCCTGCAAACATGACTGAGGTTTGATTCTGGAACCATGTGTCCTGGGAATATGACTGAGGTTTGATTCTGGAAATCTGTGGCCTGGGAAATTGACTGAGGTTTGATGGCAGAAACCTGTGGACTGGCAACATGACTGAGGTTTGATTGTAGAACCCTGTGCCCTGGAAACATGACTGCGACCTGATATTTGAAACCCATGGCCTGGGAACTTGACATTGGTTTGATTCCGGAACCCTGTGGCCAGGAACAAGACTGAGGCGTGATTCTGGAATCCTGTGGCCTGGGAACATGACATCTGTTTAGATTGTGGAATACTGGGCCCTGGGAACCTGACTGAGGCTTGGTTCTGGAACCCTGTGGACTGGGAACATGACTGAGGTTTTATTCTGGAATCCTGTGGCCTGGGAACATGATATCAGTGGATTCTTGAAACCTGTGGCCTGGGAACTTGAGAACGGTTTGATTCTGGAACCCTGTGACCTGGGAACAAGTCTGAGGTTTGATTGTGGAAACCTGTGGCTTGGCAACATGACTGAGGTTTGTTACTGGAACCCTCTTCCCTGGGAACATGACTGAGGTTTGATTCTGGACACCTTTGTCCTGGGAACATGACTGTGGTTTGATTGTGGAACCATGGGTCCTGCAAACATGACTGAGGTTTGATTCTGGAACCATGTGTCCTGGGAATATGACTGAGGTTTGATTCTGGAAATCTGTGGCCTGGGAACTTGACTGAGGTTTGATGGCAGAAACCTGTGGACTGGCAACATGACAGAGGTTTGATTGTAGAAACCTGTGGCCTGGAAATATGACTGTGGCCTGGTACTGGAAACCCATGGCCTGGGAAATTGACATTGGTTTGATTCTGCAACCCTGTGGCCTGGGAACATGACTGAGGCGTGATTCTGGAAAACTGTGGCCTGGGAATATGACTGAGGTTTGATTCTGGAAATCTGTGGCCTGGGAACTTGACTGAGGTTTAATGGCAGAAATCTGTGCACTGGCAACATGACTGAGGTTTGATTGTAGAACCCTGTGCCCTGGAAACATGACTGCGACCTGATATTTGAAACCCATGGCCTGGGAACTTGACATTGTTTTGATTCCGGAACCCTGTGGCCAGGAACAAGACTGAGGCGTGATTCTGGAATCCTGTGGCCTGGGAACATGACATCTGTTTAGATTGTGGAATACTGGGCCCTGGGAACCTGACTGAGGCTTGGTTCTGGAACCCTGTGGACTGGGAACATGACTGAGGTTTTATTCTGGAATCCTGTGGCCTGGGAACATGACATCAGTGGATTCTTGAAACCTGTGGCCTGGGAACATGAGAACGGTTTGATTCTGGAACCCTGTGGCCTGGGAACATGTCTGAGGTTTGATGGTGGAAACCTGTGGCTTGGCAACATGACTGAGGTTTGTTACTGGAGCCCTCTTCCCTGGGAACATGACTGAGGTTTGATTCTGGACACCTTTGTCCTGGGAACATGACTGTGGTTTGCTTGTGGAACCATGGGTCCTGCAAACATGACTGAGGTTTGATTCTGGAACCATGTGTCCTGGGAATATGACTGAGGTTTGATTCTGGAAATCTGTGGCCTGGGAAGTTGACTGAGGTTTGATTGTAGAACCCTGTGGCCTGGAAATATGACTGTGGCCTGGTACTGGAAACCCATGGCCTGGGAAATTGACATTGGTTTGATTCTGAAACCCTGTGGCCTGGGAACATGATTGAGGCGTGATTCTGGAAACCTGTGGCCTGGGAACATGACATCTGTTTAGATTGTTGCATACTGTGCCCTGGGAACCGGACTGAAGGCTTGGTTCTGGAATCCTGTGGACTGGGAACAAGACTGAGGTTTGATTCTGGAACCATGTGGCCTGGGAATATGACTGATGTTAGATCGTGGAATCCTGTGGCCTGGGAACATGACATCGGTTTGGATTCTGGTACCCTGTTGCCTGGGAATATGAAATCGGTTTTATTGTGGAAACCTGTGGTCTGGGAATATGACTGAGGTTTGATGGTGGTACCCTCTGGCCTGGCAACATGACTGAGGTTTGATTCTGGATCCCTGTGGCCTGGGAACATGACTGAGGCTTGATTCTGGAACCCTGTGGCATGGGAATATGTCTGAGTTTTGATGGTGGAAAACTGTGGCTTGGCAAAATGACTGAGGTTTGTTACTGGAACCCTGTTCCCTGGGAACATGACTGTGGTTTGATTGTGGAACCGTGGGTCCTGCAAACATGACTGAGGTTTTTTTTCTGGAACCATGTGTCCTGGGAATATGACTGAGGTTTGATTCTGGAAATCTGTGGCCTGGGAAATTGACTGAAGTTTGATGGCAGAAACCTGTGGACTGGCAACATGACAGAGGTTTGATTGTTGAACCCTGTGGCCTGGAAGCATGACTGTGGCCTGGTACTGGAAACCCATGGCCTAGGAATTTGACATTGGTTTGTTTCTGGAACCCTCTGGCCTGGGAACATGACGGAGGTTTGATTCTGGAACCCTGTAGGCTTCGAACATAACTGAGGATTGTTTCTGGAACCCTGTGGCCTGGGAACATGACATCAGTGGATTCTGGCACCCTGTGGCCTGGGAACATGAGAACGGGTTAATTCTGGAACCCTGTGACCTGGGAACATGTCTGAGGTTTGATGGTGGAAACCTGTGGCTTGGCAACATGACGGAGGTTTGTTTCTGGAACCCTGTTCCCTGGGAACATGACTGAGGTTTGATTCTGGAAACCTTTGTGCTGGGAACATGACTGTGTTTTGATTGTGGAATCATGGGTCCTGCAAACATGACTTAGGTTTGATTCTGGAACCATGTGTCCTGGGAATATGACTGAGGTTTGATTCTGGAAATCTGTGGCCTGGGAACTTGACAGAGGTTTGATGGCAGAAACCTGGGGACTGGCAACATGACTGAGGTTTGATTGTAGAACCCTGTGCCCTGGAAACATGACTGTGGTCTGGTACTGGAAACCCATGGCCTACGAATTTGACATTGGTTTGTTTCTGTAACCCTGTGACCTGAGAACATGACTGAGGTTTGATTCTGGAAAACTGTGGTCGGGGACTTGACTGAGGTTTGATGGCAGAAATCTGTGGACTGGAAACATTACTGAGGTTTGATTGTAGAACCCTGTGCCCTGGAAACATGACTGCGACCTGATACTTGAAACCCATGGCCTGGGAACTTGACATTGGTTTGATTCTGGAACCCTGTGGCCAGGAACAAGACTGAGGCGTGATTCTGGAATCCTGTGGCCTGGGAACATGACATCTGTTTAGATTGTGGAATACTGGGCCCTGGGAACCTGAGTGAGGCTTGGTTCTGGAACCCTGTGGACTGGGAACATGAGTGAGGATTTATTCTGGAATCCTGTGGCCTGGGAACATGACATCAGTGGATTCTTCAACCCTGTGGCCTGGGAACATGAGAACGGTTGGATTTTGGAACACTGTGGCCTGGGAACATGTCTGAGGTTTGATGGTGGAAACCTGTGGCTTGGCAACATGAATGAGGTTTGTTACTGGAACCCTGTTCCCTGGGAATATGACTGAGGTTTGATTCTGGACACCTTTGTCCTGGGAACATGACTGTGGTTTGATTGTGGAACCATGGGTCCTGCAAACATGACTGAGGTTTGATTCTGGAACCATGTGTCCTGGGAATATGACTGAGGTTTGATTCTGGAAATCTGTGGCCTGGGAACTTGACTGAGGTTTGATGGCAGAAACCTGTGGACTGGCAACATGACTGAGGTTTGATTGTAGAACCCTGTGCCCTGGAAACATGACTGTGGCCTGGTACTGGCAACCCATGGCCTAGGAATTTGACATTTGTTGGATTCTGGAACCCAGTGGCCTGGGAACATGTCTGAGGTTTGATGGTGGAAACCTGTGGCTTGGCAACATGACTGAGGTTTGTTACTGGAACCCTCTTCACTGGGAACATGACTGAGGTTTGATTCTGGACACCTTTGTCCTGGGAACATGACTGTGGTTTGATTGTGGAACCATGGGTCCTGCAAACATGACTGAGGTTTTATTCTGGAACCATGTGTCCTGGGAATATGACTGAGGTTTGATTCTGGAAATCTGTGGTCGGGGACTTGACTGAGGTTTGATGGCAGAAATCTGTGGACTGGCAACATTACTGAGGTTTGATTGTAGAACCCTGTGCCCTGGAAACATGACTGCGACCTGATACTTGAAACCCATGGCCTGGGAACTTGACATTGGTTTGATTCTGGAACCCTGTGGCCAGGAACAAGACTGAGGCGTGATTCTGGAATCCTGTGGCCTGGGAACATGACATCTGTTTAGATTGTGGAATACTGGGCCCTGGGAACCTGACTGAGGCTTGGTTCTGGAACCCTGTGGACTGGGAACATGACTGAGGATTTATTCTGGAATCCTGTGGCCTGGGAACATGACATCAGTGGATTCTTCAACCCTGTGGCCTGGGAACATGAGAACGGTTGGATTTTGGAACACTGTGGCCTGGGAACATGTCTGAGGTTTGATGTTGGAAACCTGTGGCTTGGCAACATGAATGAGGTTTGTTACTGGAACCCTCTTCCCTGGGAACATGACTGAGGTTTGATTCTGGACACCTTTGTCCTGGGAACATGACTGTGGTTTGATTGTGGAACCATGGGTCCTGCAAACATGACTGAGGTTTGATTCTGGAACCATGTGTCCTGGGAATATGACTGAGGTTTGATTCTGGAAATCTGTGGCCTGGGAAGTTGACTGAGGTTTGATGGCAGAAACCTGTGGACTGGCAACATGACAGAGGTTTGATTGTAGAACCCTGTGGCCTGGAAATATGACTGTGGCCTGGTACTGGAAACCCATGGCCTGGGAAATTGACATTGGTTTGATTCTGAAACCCTGTGGCCTGGGAACATGATTGAGGCGTGATTCTGGAAACCTGTGGCCTGGGAACATGACATCTGTTTAGATTGTGGCATACTGTGCCCTGGGAACCGGACTGAAGGCTTGGTTCTGGAATCCTGTGGAGTGGGAACAAGACTGAGATTTTATTCTGGAACCATGTGTCCTGGGAATATGACTGAGGTTTGATTCTGGAAATCTGTGGCCTGGAAACTTGACTGAGGTTTGATGGCAGAAACCTGTGGACTGGCAACATGACTGAGGTTTGATTGTAGAACCCTGTGCCCTGGAAACATGACTGTGGGCTGGTACTGGAAACCCATGGCCTAGGAATTTGACATTGGTTTGATTCTGGAACCCTGTGGCCTGGGAACATGACTGAGGCGTGATTCTGGAAAACTGTGGCCTGGGAATATGACTGAGGTTTGATTCTGGAAATCTGTGGCCTGGGAACTTGACTGAGGTTTGATGGCAGAAATCTGTGGACTGGCAACATGACTGAGGTTTGATTGTAGAACCCTGTGCCCTGGAAACATGACTGCGACCTGATATTTGAAACCCATGGCCTGGGAACTTGACATTGGTTTGATTCCGGAACCCTGTGGCCAGGAACAAGACTGAGGCGTGATTCTGGAATCCTGTGTCCTGGGAACATGACATCTGTTTAGATTGTGGAATACTGGGCCCTGGGAACCTGACTGAGGCTTGGTTCTGGAACCCTGTGGACTGGGAACATGACTGAGGATTTATTCTGGAATCCTGTGGCCTGGGAACATGACATCAGTGGATTCTTGAAACCTGTGGCCTGGGAACATGAGAACGGTTTGATTCTGGAACCCTGTGACCTGGGAACAAGTCTGAGGTTTGATTGTGGAAACCTGTGGCTTGGCAACATGACTTAGGTTTGTTACTGGAACCCTCTTCCCTGGGAACATGACTGAGGTTTGATTCTGGACACCTTTGTCCTGGGAACATGACTGTGGTTTGATTGTGGAACCATGGGTCCTGCAAACATGACTGAGGTTTTATTTTGGAACCATGTGTCCTGGGAATATGACTGAGGTTTGATTCTGGAAAACTGTCGCCTGGGAAGTTGACTGAGGTTTGATGGCAGAAACCTGTGGACTGGCAACATGACAGAGGTTTGATTGTAGAACCCTGTGGCCTGGAAATATGACTGTGGCCTGGTACTGGAAACCCATGGCCTGGGAAATTGACATTGGTTTGATTCTGCAACCCTGTGGCCTGGGAACATGACTGAGGCATGATTCTGGAAAACTGTGGCCTGGGAATATGACTGAGGTTTGATTCTGGAAATCTGTGGCCTGGGAACTTGACTGAGGTTTGATGGCAGAAATCTGTTGACTGGCAACATGACTGAGGTTTGATTGTAGAACCCTGTGCCCTGGAAACATGACTGCGAGCTGATATTTGAAACCCATGGCCTGGGAACTTGACATTGTTTTGATTCCGGAACCCTGTGGCCAGGAACAAGACTGAGGCGTGATTCTGGAATCCTGTGGCCTGGGAACAAGTCTGAGGTTTGATTGTGGAAACCTGTGCCTTGGCAACATGAATGAGGTTTGTTACTGGAACCCTCTTCCCTGGGAACATGACTGAGGTTTGATTCTGGACACCTTTGTCCTGGGAACATGACTGTGGTTTGATTGTGGAACCATGGGTCCTGCAAACATGACTGAGGTTTTATTCTGGAACCATGTGTCTTGGGAATATGACTGAGGTTTGATTCTGGAAATCTGTGGCCTGAGAAGTTGACTGAGGTTTGATTGTAGAACCCTGTGGCCTGGAAATATGACTGTGGCCTGGTACTGGAAACCCATGGCCTGGGAAATTGACATTGGTTTGATTCTGAAACCCTGTGGCCTGGGACCATGATTGAGGCGTGATTCTGGAAACCTGTGGCCTGGGAACATGACATCTGTTTAGATTGTGGCATACTGTGCCCTGGGAACCGGACTGAAGGCTTGGTTCTGGAATCCTGTGGACTGGGAACAAGACTGAGGTTTGAGTCTGGAACCATGTGGCCTGGGAATATGACTAATGTTAGATCGTGGAATCCTGTGGCCTGGGAACATGACATCAGTTTGGATTCTGGTACCCTGTTGCCTGGGAACATGAAATCGGTTTGATTGTGGAAACCTGTGGTCTGGGAATATGACTGAGGTTTGATGGTGGTACCCTCTGGCCTGGCAACATGACTGAGGTTTGATTCTGGATCCCTGTGGCCTGGGAACATGACTGAGGCTTGATTCTGGAACCCTGTGGCATGGGAATATGTCTGAGTTTTGATGGTGGAAAACTGTGGCTTGGCAAAATGACTGAGGTTTGTTACTGGAACCCTGTTCCCTGGGAACATGACTGAGGATTAATTCTGGACACCTTTGTCCTGGGAACATGACTGTGGTTTGATTGTGGAAACGTGGGTCCTGCAAACATGACTGAGGTTTTTTTTCTGGAACCATGTGTCCTGGGAATATGACTGAGGTTTGATTCTGGAAATCTGTGGCCTGGGAAATTGACTGAAGTTTGATGGCAGAAACCTGTGGACTGTCAAAATGACAGAGGTTTGATTGTTGAACCCTGTGGCCTGGAAACATGACTGTGGCCTGGTACTGGAAACCCATGGCCTAGGAATTTGACATTGGTTTGTTTCTGGAACCCTCTGGCCTGGGAACATGACGGAGGTTTGATTCTGGAACCCTGTAGGCTTCGAACATAACTGAGGATTGTTTCTGGAACCCTGTGGCCTGGGAACATGACATCAGTGGATTCTGGCACCCTGTGGCCTGGGAACATGAGAACGGTTTAATTCTGGAACCCTGTGACCTGGGAACATGTCTGAGGTTTGATGGTGGAAACCTGTGGCTTGGCAACATGACTGAGGTTTGTTTCTGGAACCCTGTTCCCTGGGAACATGACTGAGGTTTGATTCTGGAAACCTTTGTGCTGGGAACATGACTGTGTTTTGATTGTGGAATCATGGGTCCTGCAAACATGACTTAGGTTTGATTCTGGAACCATGTGTCCTGGGAATATGACTGAGGTTTGATTCTGGAAATCTGTGGCCTGGGAACTTGACAGAGGTTTGATGGCATAAACCTGGGGACTGGCAACATGACTGAGGTTTGATTGTAGAACCCTGTGCCCTGGAAACATGACTGTGGTCTGGTACTGGAAACCCATGGCCTACGAATTTGACATTGGTTTGTTTCTTGAACCCTGTGATCTGGGAACATGACTGAGGTTTGATTCTGGAAAACTGTGGTCGGGGACTTGACTGAGGTGTGATGGCAGAAATCTGTGGACTGGAAACATTATTGAGGTTTGATTGTAGAACCCTGTGCCCTGGAAACATGACTGCGACCTGATACTTGAAACCCATGGCCTGGGAACTTGACATTGGTTTGATTCTGGAACCCTGTGGCCAGGAACAAGACTGAGGCGTGATTCTGGAATCCTGTGGCCTGGGAACATGACATCTGTTTAGATTGTGGAATACTGGGCCCTGGGAACCTGACTGAGGCTTGGTTCTGGAACCCTGTGGACTGGGAACATGACTGAGGTTTTATTCTGGAATCCTGTGGCCTGGGAACATGACATCAGTGGATTCTTGAAACCTGTGGCCTGGGAACATGAGAACGGTTTGATTCTGGAACCCTGTGGCCTGGGAACATGTCTGAGGTTTGATGGTGGAAACCTGTGGCTTGGCAACATGACTGAGGTTTGTTACTGGAGCCCTCTTCCCTGGGAACATGACTGAGGTTTGATTCTAGACACCTTTGTCCTGGGAACATGACTGTGGTTTGCTTGTGGAACCATGGGTCCTGCAAACATGACTGAGGTTTGATTCTGGAACCATGTGTCCTGGGAATATGACTGAGGTTTGATTCTGGAAATCTGTGGCCTGGGAAGTTGACTTAGGTTTGATTGTAGAACCCTGTGGCCTGGAAATATGACTGTGGCCTGGTACTGGAAACCCATGGCCTGGGAAATTGACATTGGTTTGATTCTGAAACCCTGTGGCCTGGGAACATGATTGAGGCGTGATTCTGGAAACCTGTGGCCTGGGAACATGACATCTGTTTAGATTGTGGCATACTGTGCCCTGGGAACCGGACTGAAGGCTTGGTTCTGGAATCCTGTGGACTGGGAACAAGACTGAGGTTTGATTCTGGAACCATGTGGCCTGGGAATATGACTGATATTAGATCGTGGAATCCTGTGGCCTGGGAACATGACATCGGTTTGGATTCTGGTACCCTGTTGCCTGGGAACATGAAATCGCTTTGATTGTGGAAACCTGTGGTCTGGGAATATGACTGAGGTTTGATGGTGGTACCCTCTGGCCTGGCAACATGACTGAGGTTTGATTCTGGATCCCTGTGGCCTGGGAACATGACTGAGGCTTGATTCTGGAACCCTGTGGCATGGGAATATGTCTGAGTTTTGATGGTGGAAAACTGTGGCTTGGCAAAATGACTGAGGTTTGTTACTGGAACCCTGTTCCCTGGGAACATGACTGTGGTTTGATTGTGGAACCGTGGGTCCTGCAAACATGACTGAGGTTTTTTTTCTGGAACCATGTGTCCTGGGAATATGACTGAGGTTTGATTCTGGAAATCTGTGGCCTGGGAAATTGACTGAAGTTTGATGGCAGAAACCTGTGGACTGGCAACATGACAGAGGTTTGATTGTTGAACCCTGTGGCCTGGAAACATGACTGTGGCCTGGTACTGGAAACCCATGGCCTAGGAATTTGACATTGGTTTGTTTCTGGAACCCTCTGGCCTGGGAACATGACGGAGGTTTGATTCTGGAACCCTGTAGGCTTCGAACATAACTGAGGATTGTTTCTGGAACCCTGTGGCCTGGGAACATGACATCAGTGGATTCTGGCACCCTGTGGCCTGGGAACATGAGAACGGGTTAATTCTGGAAACTGTGACCTGGGAACATGTCTGAGGTTTGATGGTGGAAACCTGTGGCTTGGCAACATGACGGAGGTTTGTTTCTGGAACCCTGTTCCCTGGGAACATGACTGAGGTTTGATTCTGGAAACCTTTGTGCTGGGAACATGACTGTGTTTTGATTGTGGAATCATGGGTCCTGCAAACATGACTTAGGTTTGATTCTGGAACCATGTGTCCTGGGAATATGACTGAGGTTTGATTCTGGAAATCTGTGGCCTGGGAACTTGACAGAGGTTTGATGGCAGAAACCTGGGGACTGGCAACATGACTGAGGTTTGATTGTAGAACCCTGTGCCCTGGAAACATGACTGTGGTCTGGTACTGGAAACCCATGGCCTACGAATTTGACATTGGTTTGTTTCTGGAACCCTGTGACCTGGGAACATGACTGAGGTTTGATTCTGGAAAACTGTGGTCGGGGACTTGACTGAGGTTTGATGGCAGAAATCTGTGGACTGGCAACATTACTGAGGTTTGATTGTAGAACCCTGTGCCCTGGAAACATGACTGCGACCTGATACTTGAAACCCATGGCCTGGGAACTTGACATTGGTTTGATTCTGGAACCCTGTGGCCAGGAACAAGACTGAGGCGTGATTCTGGAATCCTGTGGCCTGGGAACATGACATCTGTTTAGATTGTGGAATACTGGGCCCTGGGAACCTGAGTGAGGCTTGGTTCTGGAACCCTGTGGACTGGGAACATGACATCAGTGGATTCTTCAACCCTGTGGCCTGGGAACATGAGAACGGTTGGATTTTGGAACACTGTGGCCTGGGAACATGACTGAGGTTTGATGTTGGAAACCTGTGGCTTGGCAACATGAATGAGGTTTGTTACTGGAACCCTGTTCCCTGGGAATATGACTGAGGTTTGATTCTGGACACCTTTGTCCTGGGAACATGACTGTGGTTTGATTGTGGAACCATGGGTCCTGCAAACATGACTGAGGTTTGATTCTGGAACCATGTGTCCTGGGAATATGACTGAGGTTTGATTCTGGAAATCTGTGGCCTGGGAACTTGACTGAGGTTTGATGGCAGAAACCTGTGGACTGGCAACATGACTGAGGTTTGATTGTAGAACCCTGTGCCCTGGAAACATGACTGTGGCCTGGTACTGGAAACCCATGGCCTAGGAATTTGACATTGGTTTGATTCTGGAACCCTGTGGCCTGGGAACATGACTGAGGCGTGATTCTGGAAAACTGTGGCCTGGGAATATGACTGAGGTTTGATTCTGGAAATCTGTGGCCTGGGAACTTGACTGAGGTTTAATGGCAGAAATCTGTGGACTGGCAACATGACTGAGGTTTGATTGTAGAACCCTGTGCCCTGGAAACATGACTGCGACCTGATATTTGAAACCCATGGCCTGGGAACTTGACATTGGTTGGATTCCGGAACCCTGTGGCCAGGAACAAGACTGAGGCGTGATTCTGGAATCCTGTGGCCTGGGAACATGACATCTGTTTAGATTGTGGAATACTGGGCCCTGGGATCCTGACTGAGGCTTGGTTCTGGAACCCTGTGGACTGGGAACATGACTGAGGTTTGATTCTGGAATCCTGTGGCCTGGGAACATGACATAAGTGGATTCTTGAAACCTGTGGCCTGGGAACATGAGAACGGTTTGAATCTGGAACCCTGTGACCTGGGAACATGTCTGAGGTTTGATTGTGGAAACCTGTGGCTTGGCAACATGACTGAGGTTTGTTACTGGAACCCTCTTCCCTGGGAACATGACTGAGGTTTGATTCTGGACACCTTTGTCCTGGGAACATGACTGTGGTTTGATTGTGGAATCATGGGTCCTGCAAACATGACTGAGGTTTTATTTTGGAACCATGTGTCCTGGGAATATGACTGAGGTTTGATTCTGGAAATCTGTGGCCTGGGAAGTTGACTGAGGTTTGATGGCAGAAACCTGTGGACTGGCAACATGACAGAGGTTTGATTGTAGAACCCTGTGGCCTGGAAATATGACTGTGGCCTGGTACTGGAAACCCATGGCCTGGGAAATTGACATTGGTTTGATTCTGCAACCCTGTGGCCTGGGAACATGATTGAGGCCTGATTCTGGAAACCTGTGGCCTGGGAACATGACATCTGTTTAGATTGTGGCATACTGTGCCCTGGGAACCGGACTGAAGGCTTGGTTCTGGAATCCTGTGGACTGGGAACAAGACTGAGGTTTGATTCTGGAACCATGTGGCCTGGGAATATGACTGATGTTAGATCGTGGAATCCTGTGGCCTGGGAACATGACATCGGTTTGGATTCTGGTACCCTGTTGCCTGGGAACATGAAATCGGTTTGATTGTGGAGACCTGTGGTCTGGGAATATGACTGAGGTTTGATGGTGGTACCCTCTGGCCTGGCAACATGACTGAGGTTTGATTCTGGATCCCTGTGGCCTGGGAACATGACTGAGGCGTGATTCTGGAATCCTGTGGCCTGGGAACATGACATCTGTTTAGATTGTGGAATAATGTGCCCTGGGAATCTGACTGAGGCTTGGTTCTGGAACCCTGTGGACTGGGAACATGACTGAGGTTTGATTGTAGAACCCTGTGCCCTGGAAACATGACTGTGGCCTGGTACTGGAAACCCATGACCTAAGAATTTGACATTGGTTTGATTCTGGAACCCTGTGGCCTGGGAACATGACTGAGGTTTGATTTTGGAAAACTGTGGCCGGGTACTTGACTGAGGGTTGATGGCAGAAATCTGTGGACTGGGAACATGACTGAGGTTTGATTGTAGAACCCTGTGCCCTGGAAACATGACTGTGGCCTGGTACTGGAAACCCATGGCCTAGGAATTTGACATTGGTTTGATTCTGGACCCCTGTGGCCTGGGAACATGACTGAGGATTGTTTCTGGAACCCTGTGGCCTGGGAACATGACATCAGTGGATTCTTGAACCCTGTGGCCTGGGAACATGGGAACGGTTTAATTCTGGAACCCTGTGACCTGGGAACATGTCTGAGGTTTGATGGTGGAAACCTGTGGCTTGGCAACATGACTGAGGTTTGTTTCTGGAACCCTGTTCCCTGGGAACATGACTGAGGTTTGATTCTGGACACCTTTGTGCTGGGACAATGACTGTGTTTTGATTGTGGAATCATGGGTCCTGCAAACATGACTGAGGTTTGATTCTGGAACCATGTGTCCTGGGAATATGACTGAGGTTTGATTCTGGAAATCTGTGGCCTGGGAACTTGACAGAGGTTTGATGGCAGAAACCTGGGGACTGGCAACATGACTGAGGTTTGATTGTAGAACCCTGTGCCCTGGAAACATGACTGTGGTCTGGTACTGGAAACCCATGGCCTACGAATTTGACATTGGTTTGTTTCTGGAACCCTGTGACCTGGGAACATGACTGAGGCGTGATTCTGGAAAACTGTGGTCGGGGACTTGACTGAGGTTTGATTCTGGAAATCTGTGGCCTGGGAACTTGACTGAGGTTTGATGGCAGAAATCTGTGGACTGGCAACATGACTGAGGTTTGATTGTAGAACCCTGTGCCCTGGAAACATGACTGCGAGCTGATATTTGAAACCCATGGCCTGGGAACTTGACATTGTTTTGATTCCGGAACCCTGTGGCCAGGAACAAGACTGAGGCGTGATTCTGGAATCCTGTGGCCTGGGAACAAGTCTGAGGTTTGATTGTGGAAACCTGTGCCTTGGCAACATGAATGAGGTTTGTTACTGGAACCCTCTTCCCTGGGAACATGACTGAGGTTTGATTCTGGACACCTTTGTCCTGGGAACATGACTGTGGTTTGATTGTGGAACCATGGGTCCTGCAAACATGACTGAGGTTTTATTCTGGAACCATGTGTCTTGGGAATATGACTGAGGTTTGATTCTGGAAATCTGTGGCCTGAGAAGTTGACTGAGGTTTGATTGTAGAACCCTGTGGCCTGGAAATATGACTGTGGCCTGGTACTGGAAACCCATGGCCTGGGAAATTGACATTGGTTTGATTCTGAAACCCTGTGGCCTGGGACCATGATTGAGGCGTGATTCTGGAAACCTGTGGCCTGGGAACATGACATCTGTTTAGATTGTGGCATACTGTGCCCTGGGAACCGGACTGAAGGCTTGGTTCTGGAATCCTGTGGACTGGGAACAAGACTGAGGTTTGAGTCTGGAACCATGTGGCCTGGGAATATGACTAATGTTAGATCGTGGAATCCTGTGGCCTGGGAACATGACATCGGTTTGGATTCTGGTACCCTGTTGCCTGGGAACATGAAATCGGTTTGATTGTGGAAACCTGTGGTCTGGGAATATGACTGAGGTTTGATGGTGGTACCCTCTGGCCTGGCAACATGACTGAGGTTTGATTCTGGATCCCTGTGGCCTGGGAACATGACTGAGGCTTGATTCTGGAACCCTGTGGCATGGGAATATGTCTGAGTTTTGATGGTGGAAAACTGTGGCTTGGCAAAATGACTGAGGTTTGTTACTGGAACCCTGTTCCCTGGGAACATGACTGAGGATTAATTCTGGACACCTTTGTCCTGGGAACATGACTGTGGTTTGATTGTGGAAACGTGGGTCCTGCAAACATGACTGAGGTTTTTTTTCTGGAACCATGTGTCCTGGGAATATGACTGAGGTTTGATTCTGGAAATCTGTGGCCTGGGAAATTGACTGAAGTTTGATGGCAGAAACCTGTGGACTGGCAACATGACAGAGGTTTGATTGTTGAACCCTGTGGCCTGGAAACATGACTGTGGCCTGGTACTGGAAACCCATGGCCTAGGAATTTGACATTGGTTTGTTTCTGGAACCCTCTGGCCTGGGAACATGACGGAGGTTTGATTCTGGAACCCTGTAGGCTTCGAACATAACTGAGGATTGTTTCTGGAACCCTGTGGCCTGGGAACATGACATCAGTGGATTCTGGCACCCTGTGGCCTGGGACCATGAGAACGGGTTAATTCTGGAAACTGTGACCTGGGAACATGTCTGAGGTTTGATGGTGGAAACCTGTGGCTTGGCAACATGACGGAGGTTTGTTTCTGGAACCCTGTTCCCTGGGAACATGACTGAGGTTTGATTCTGGAAACCTTTGTGCTGGGAACATGACTGTGTTTTGATTGTGGAATCATGGGTCCTGCAAACATGACTTAGGTTTGATTCTGGAACCATGTGTCCTGGGAATATGACTGAGGTTTGATTCTGGAAATCTGTGGCCTGGGAACTTGACAGAGGTTTGATGGCAGAAACCTGGGGACTGGCAACATGACTGAGGTTTGATTGTAGAACCCTGTGCCCTGGAAACATGACTGTGGTCTGGTACTGGAAACCCATGGCCTACGAATTTGACATTGGTTTGTTTCTGGAACCCTGTGACCTGGGAACATGACTGAGGTTTGATTCTGGAAAACTGTGGTCGGGGACTTGACTGAGGTTTGATGGCAGAAATCTGTGGACTGGCAACATTACTGAGGTTTGATTGTAGAACCCTGTGCCCTGGAAACATGACTGCGACCTGATACTTGAAACCCATGGCCTGGGAACTTGACATTGGTTTGATTCTGGAACCCTGTGGCCAGGAACAAGACTGAGGCGTGATTCTGGAATCCTGTGGCCTGGGAACATGACATCTGTTTAGATTGTGGAATACTGGGCCCTGGGAACCTGAGTGAGGCTTGGTTCTGGAACCCTGTGGACTGGGAACATGAGTGAGGATTTATTCTGGAATCCTGTGGCCTGGGAACATGACATCAGTGGATTCTTCAACCCTGTGGCCTGGGAACATGAGAACGGTTGGATTTTGGAACACTGTGGCCTGGGAACATGACTGAGGTTTGATGTTGGAAACCTGTGGCTTGGCAACATGAATGAGGTTTGTTACTGGAACCCTGTTCCCTGGGAATATGACTGAGGTTTGATTCTGGACACCTTTGTCCTGGGAACATGACTGTGGTTTGATTGTGGAACCATGGGTCCTGCAAACATGACTGAGGTTTGATTCTGGAACCATGTGTCCTGGGAATATGACTGAGGTTTGATTCTGGAAATCTGTGGCCTGGGAACTTGACTGAGGTTTGATGGCAGAAACCTGTGGACTGGCAACATGACTGAGGTTTGATTGTAGAACCCTGTGCCCTGGAAACATGACTGTGGCCTGGTACTGGAAACCCATGGCCTAGGAATTTGACATTGGTTTGATTCTGGAACCCTGTGGCCTGGGAACATGACTGAGGCGTGATTCTGGAAAACTGTGGCCTGGGAATATGACTGAGGTTTGATTCTGGAAATCTGTGGCCTGGGAACTTGACTGAGGTTTAATGGCAGAAATCTGTGGACTGGCAACATGACTGAGGTTTGATTGTAGAACCCTGTGCCCTGGAAACATGACTGCGACCTGATATTTGAAACCCATGGCCTGGGAACTTGACATTGGTTGGATTCCGGAACCCTGTGGCCAGGAACAAGACTGAGGCGTGATTCTGGAATCCTGTGGCCTGGGAACATGACATCTGTTTAGATTGTGGAATACTGGGCCCTGGGATCCTGACTGAGGCTTGGTTCTGGAACCCTGTGGACTGGGAACATGACTGAGGTTTGATTCTGGAATCCTGTGGCCTGGGAACATGACATAAGTGGATTCTTGAAACCTGTGGCCTGGGAACATGAGAACGGTTTGAATCTGGAACCCTGTGACCTGGGAACATGTCTGAGGTTTGATTGTGGAAACCTGTGGCTTGGCAACATGACTGAGGTTTGTTACTGGAACCCTCTTCCCTGGGAACATGACTGAGGTTTGATTCTGGACACCTTTGTCCTGGGAACATGACTGTGGTTTGATTGTGGAATCATGGGTCCTGCAAACATGACTGAGGTTTTATTTTGGAACCATGTGTCCTGGGAATATGACTGAGGTTTGATTCTGGAAATCTGTGGCCTGGGAAGTTGACTGAGGTTTGATGGCAGAAACCTGTGGACTGGCAACATGACAGAGGTTTGATTGTAGAACCCTGTGGCCTGGAAATATGACTGTGGCCTGGTACTGGAAACCCATGGCCTGGGAAATTGACATTGGTTTGATTCTGCAACCCTGTGGCCTGGGAACATGATTGAGGCCTGATTCTGGAAACCTGTGGCCTGGGAACATGACATCTGTTTAGATTGTGGCATACTGTGCCCTGGGAACCGGACTGAAGGCTTGGTTCTGGAATCCTGTGGACTGGGAACAAGACTGAGGTTTGATTCTGGAACCATGTGGCCTGGGAATATGACTGATGTTAGATCGTGGAATCCTGTGGCCTGGGAACATGACATCGGTTTGGATTCTGGTACCCTGTTGCCTGGGAACATGAAATCGGTTTGATTGTGGAGACCTGTGGTCTGGGAATATGACTGAGGTTTGATGGTGGTACCCTCTGGCCTGGCAACATGACTGAGGTTTGATTCTGGATCCCTGTGGCCTGGGAACATGACTGAGGCGTGATTCTGGAATCCTGTGGCCTGGGAACATGACATCTGTTTAGATTGTGGAATAATGTGCCCTGGGAATCTGACTGAGGCTTGGTTCTGGAACCCTGTGGACTGGGAACATGACTGAGGTTTGATTGTAGAACCCTGTGCCCTGGAAACATGACTGTGGCCTGGTACTGGAAACCCATGACCTAAGAATTTGACATTGGTTTGATTCTGGAACCCTGTGGCCTGGGAACATGACTGAGGTTTGATTTTGGAAAACTGTGGCCGGGTACTTGACTGAGGGTTGATGGCAGAAATCTGTGGACTGGGAACATGACTGAGGTTTGATTGTAGAACCCTGTGCCCTGGAAACATGACTGTGGCCTGGTACTGGAAACCCATGGCCTAGGAATTTGACATTGGTTTGATTCTGGACCCCTGTGGCCTGGGAACATGACTGAGGATTGTTTCTGGAACCCTGTGGCCTGGGAACATGACATCAGTGGATTCTTGAACCCTGTGGCCTGGGAACATGGGAACGGTTTAATTCTGGAACCCTGTGACCTGGGAACATGTCTGAGGTTTGATGGTGGAAACCTGTGGCTTGGCAACATGACTGAGGTTTGTTTCTGGAACCCTGTTCCCTGGGAACATGACTGAGGTTTGATTCTGGACACCTTTGTGCTGGGACAATGACTGTGTTTTGATTGTGGAATCATGGGTCCTGCAAACATGACTGAGGTTTGATTCTGGAACCATGTGTCCTGGGAATATGACTGAGGTTTGATTCTGGAAATCTGTGGCCTGGGAACTTGACAGAGGTTTGATGGCAGAAACCTGGGGACTGGCAACATGACTGAGGTTTGATTGTAGAACCCTGTGCCCTGGAAACATGACTGTGGTCTGGTACTGGAAACCCATGGCCTACGAATTTGACATTGGTTTGTTTCTGGAACCCTGTGACCTGGGAACATGACTGAGGCGTGATTCTGGAAAACTGTGGTCGGGGACTTGACTGAGGTTTGATTCTGGAAATCTGTGGCCTGGGAACTTGACTGAGGTTTGATGGCAGAAATCTGTGGACTGGCAACATGACTGAGGTTTGATTGTAGAACCCTGTGCCCTGGAAACATGACTGCGAGCTGATATTTGAAACCCATGGCCTGGGAACTTGACATTGTTTTGATTCCGGAACCCTGTGGCCAGGAACAAGACTGAGGCGTGATTCTGGAATCCTGTGGCCTGGGAACAAGTCTGAGGTTTGATTGTGGAAACCTGTGCCTTGGCAACATGAATGAGGTTTGTTACTGGAACCCTCTTCCCTGGGAACATGACTGAGGTTTGATTCTGGACACCTTTGTCCTGGGAACATGACTGTGGTTTGATTGTGGAACCATGGGTCCTGCAAACATGACTGAGGTTTTATTCTGGAACCATGTGTCTTGGGAATATGACTGAGGTTTGATTCTGGAAATCTGTGGCCTGAGAAGTTGACTGAGGTTTGATTGTAGAACCCTGTGGCCTGGAAATATGACTGTGGCCTGGTACTGGAAACCCATGGCCTGGGAAATTGACATTGGTTTGATTCTGAAACCCTGTGGCCTGGGACCATGATTGAGGCGTGATTCTGGAAACCTGTGGCCTGGGAACATGACATCTGTTTAGATTGTGGCATACTGTGCCCTGGGAACCGGACTGAAGGCTTGGTTCTGGAATCCTGTGGACTGGGAACAAGACTGAGGTTTGAGTCTGGAACCATGTGGCCTGGGAATATGACTAATGTTAGATCGTGGAATCCTGTGGCCTGGGAACATGACATCGGTTTGGATTCTGGTACCCTGTTGCCTGGGAACATGAAATCGGTTTGATTGTGGAAACCTGTGGTCTGGGAATATGACTGAGGTTTGATGGTGGTACCCTCTGGCCTGGCAACATGACTGAGGTTTGATTCTGGATCCCTGTGGCCTGGGAACATGACTGAGGCTTGATTCTGGAACCCTGTGGCATGGGAATATGTCTGAGTTTTGATGGTGGAAAACTGTGGCTTGGCAAAATGACTGAGGTTTGTTACTGGAACCCTGTTCCCTGGGAACATGACTGAGGATTAATTCTGGACACCTTTGTCCTGGGAACATGACTGTGGTTTGATTGTGGAAACGTGGGTCCTGCAAACATGACTGAGGTTTTTTTTCTGGAACCATGTGTCCTGGGAATATGACTGAGGTTTGATTCTGGAAATCTGTGGCCTGGGAAATTGACTGAAGTTTGATGGCAGAAACCTGTGGACTGGCAACATGACAGAGGTTTGATTGTTGAACCCTGTGGCCTGGAAACATGACTGTGGCCTGGTACTGGAAACCCATGGCCTAGGAATTTGACATTGGTTTGTTTCTGGAACCCTCTGGCCTGGGAACATGACGGAGGTTTGATTCTGGAACCCTGTAGGCTTCGAACATAACTGAGGATTGTTTCTGGAACCCTGTGGCCTGGGAACATGACATCAGTGGATTCTGGCACCCTGTGGCCTGGGACCATGAGAACGGGTTAATTCTGGAAACTGTGACCTGGGAACATGTCTGAGGTTTGATGGTGGAAACCTGTGGCTTGGCAACATGACGGAGGTTTGTTTCTGGAACCCTGTTCCCTGGGAACATGACTGAGGTTTGATTCTGGAAACCTTTGTGCTGGGAACATGACTGTGTTTTGATTGTGGAATCATGGGTCCTGCAAACATGACTTAGGTTTGATTCTGGAACCATGTGTCCTGGGAATATGACTGAGGTTTGATTCTGGAAATCTGTGGCCTGGGAACTTGACAGAGGTTTGATGGCAGAAACCTGGGGACTGGCAACATGACTGAGGTTTGATTGTAGAACCCTGTGCCCTGGAAACATGACTGTGGTCTGGTACTGGAAACCCATGGCCTACGAATTTGACATTGGTTTGTTTCTGGAACCCTGTGACCTGGGAACATGACTGAGGTTTGATTCTGGAAAACTGTGGTCGGGGACTTGACTGAGGTTTGATGGCAGAAATCTGTGGACTGGCAACATTACTGAGGTTTGATTGTAGAACCCTGTGCCCTGGAAACATGACTGCGACCTGATACTTGAAACCCATGGCCTGGGAACTTGACATTGGTTTGATTCTGGAACCCTGTGGCCAGGAACAAGACTGAGGCGTGATTCTGGAATCCTGTGGCCTGGGAACATGACATCTGTTTAGATTGTGGAATACTGGGCCCTGGGAACCTGAGTGAGGCTTGGTTCTGGAACCCTGTGGACTGGGAACATGAGTGAGGATTTATTCTGGAATCCTGTGGCCTGGGAACATGACATCAGTGGATTCTTCAACCCTGTGGCCTGGGAACATGAGAACGGTTGGATTTTGGAACACTGTGGCCTGGGAACATGACTGAGGTTTGATGTTGGAAACCTGTGGCTTGGCAACATGAATGAGGTTTGTTACTGGAACCCTGTTCCCTGGGAATATGACTGAGGTTTGATTCTGGACACCTTTGTCCTGGGAACATGACTGTGGTTTGATTGTGGAACCATGGGTCCTGCAAACATGACTGAGGTTTGATTCTGGAACCATGTGTCCTGGGAATATGACTGAGGTTTGATTCTGGAAATCTGTGGCCTGGGAACTTGACTGAGGTTTGATGGCAGAAACCTGTGGACTGGCAACATGACTGAGGTTTGATTGTAGAACCCTGTGCCCTGGAAACATGACTGTGGCCTGGTACTGGAAACCCATGGCCTAGGAATTTGACATTGGTTTGATTCTGGAACCCTGTGGCCTGGGAACATGACTGAGGCGTGATTCTGGAAAACTGTGGCCTGGGAATATGACTGAGGTTTGATTCTGGAAATCTGTGGCCTGGGAACTTGACTGAGGTTTAATGGCAGAAATCTGTGGACTGGCAACATGACTGAGGTTTGATTGTAGAACCCTGTGCCCTGGAAACATGACTGCGACCTGATATTTGAAACCCATGGCCTGGGAACTTGACATTGGTTGGATTCCGGAACCCTGTGGCCAGGAACAAGACTGAGGCGTGATTCTGGAATCCTGTGGCCTGGGAACATGACATCTGTTTAGATTGTGGAATACTGGGCCCTGGGATCCTGACTGAGGCTTGGTTCTGGAACCCTGTGGACTGGGAACATGACTGAGGTTTGATTCTGGAATCCTGTGGCCTGGGAACATGACATAAGTGGATTCTTGAAACCTGTGGCCTGGGAACATGAGAACGGTTTGAATCTGGAACCCTGTGACCTGGGAACATGTCTGAGGTTTGATTGTGGAAACCTGTGGCTTGGCAACATGACTGAGGTTTGTTACTGGAACCCTCTTCCCTGGGAACATGACTGAGGTTTGATTCTGGACACCTTTGTCCTGGGAACATGACTGTGGTTTGATTGTGGAATCATGGGTCCTGCAAACATGACTGAGGTTTTATTTTGGAACCATGTGTCCTGGGAATATGACTGAGGTTTGATTCTGGAAATCTGTGGCCTGGGAAGTTGACTGAGGTTTGATGGCAGAAACCTGTGGACTGGCAACATGACAGAGGTTTGATTGTAGAACCCTGTGGCCTGGAAATATGACTGTGGCCTGGTACTGGAAACCCATGGCCTGGGAAATTGACATTGGTTTGATTCTGCAACCCTGTGGCCTGGGAACATGATTGAGGCCTGATTCTGGAAACCTGTGGCCTGGGAACATGACATCTGTTTAGATTGTGGCATACTGTGCCCTGGGAACCGGACTGAAGGCTTGGTTCTGGAATCCTGTGGACTGGGAACAAGACTGAGGTTTGATTCTGGAACCATGTGGCCTGGGAATATGACTGATGTTAGATCGTGGAATCCTGTGGCCTGGGAACATGACATCGGTTTGGATTCTGGTACCCTGTTGCCTGGGAACATGAAATCGGTTTGATTGTGGAGACCTGTGGTCTGGGAATATGACTGAGGTTTGATGGTGGTACCCTCTGGCCTGGCAACATGACTGAGGTTTGATTCTGGATCCCTGTGGCCTGGGAACATGACTGAGGCGTGATTCTGGAATCCTGTGGCCTGGGAACATGACATCTGTTTAGATTGTGGAATAATGTGCCCTGGGAATCTGACTGAGGCTTGGTTCTGGAACCCTGTGGACTGGGAACATGACTGAGGTTTGATTGTAGAACCCTGTGCCCTGGAAACATGACTGTGGCCTGGTACTGGAAACCCATGACCTAAGAATTTGACATTGGTTTGATTCTGGAACCCTGTGGCCTGGGAACATGACTGAGGTTTGATTTTGGAAAACTGTGGCCGGGTACTTGACTGAGGGTTGATGGCAGAAATCTGTGGACTGGGAACATGACTGAGGTTTGATTGTAGAACCCTGTGCCCTGGAAACATGACTGTGGCCTGGTACTGGAAACCCATGGCCTAGGAATTTGACATTGGTTTGATTCTGGACCCCTGTGGCCTGGGAACATGACTGAGGATTGTTTCTGGAACCCTGTGGCCTGGGAACATGACAACAGTGGATTCTTGAACCCTGTGGCCTGGGAACATGGGAACGGTTTAATTCTGGAACCCTGTGACCTGGGAACATGTCTGAGGTTTGATGGTGGAAACCTGTGGCTTGGCAACATGACTGAGGTTTGTTTCTGGAACCCTGTTCCCTGGGAACATGACTGAGGTTTGATTCTGGACACCTTTGTGCTGGGACAATGACTGTGTTTTGATTGTGGAATCATGGGTCCTGCAAACATGACTGAGGTTTGATTCTGGAACCATGTGTCCTGGGAATATGACTGAGGTTTGATTCTGGAAATCTGTGGCCTGGGAACTTGACAGAGGTTTGATGGCAGAAACCTGGGGACTGGCAACATGACTGAGGTTTGATTGTAGAACCCTGTGCCCTGGAAACATGACTGTGGTCTGGTACTGGAAACCCATGGCCTACGAATTTGACATTGGTTTGTTTCTGGAACCCTGTGACCTGGGAACATGACTGAGGTTTGATTCTGGAAAACTGTGGTCGGGGACTTGACTGAGGTTTGATGGCAGAAATCTGTGGACTGGCAACATTACTGAGGTTTGATTGTAGAACCCTGTGCCCTGGAAACATGACTGCGACCTGATACTTGAAACCCATGGCCTGGGAACTTGACATTGGTTTGATTCTGGAACCCTGTGGCCAGGAACAAGACTGAGGCGTGATTCTGGAATCCTGTGTCCTGGGAACATGACATCTGTTTAGATTGTGGAATACTGGGCCCTGGGAACCTGACTGAGGCTTGGTTCTGGAACCCTGTGGACTGGGAACATGACTGAGGATTTATTCTGGAATCCTGTGGCCTGGGAACATGACATCAGTGGATTCTTGAAACCTGTGGCCTGGGAACATGAGAACGGTTTGATTCTGGAACCCTGTGACCTGGGAACAAGTCTGAGGTTTGATTGTGGAAACCTGTGGCTTGGCAACATGACTGAGGTTTGTTACTGGAACCCTCTTCCCTGGGAACATGACTGAGGTTTGATTCTGGACACCTTTGTCCTGGGAACATGACTGTGGTTTGATTGTGGAACCATGGGTCCTGCAAACATGACTGAGGTTTTATTTTGGAACCATGTGTCCTGGGAATATGACTGAGGTTTGATTCTGGAAAACTGTCGCCTGGGAAGTTGACTGAGGTTTGATGGCAGAAACCTGTGGACTGGCAACATGACAGAGGTTTGATTGTAGAACCCTGTGGCATGGAAATATGACTGTGGCCTGGTACTGGAAACCCATGGCCTGGGAAATTGACATTGGTTTGATTCTGCAACCCTGTGGCCTGGGAACATGACTGAGGCGTGATTCTGGAAAACTGTGGCCTGGGAATATGACTGAGGTTTGATTCTGGAAATCTGTGGCCTGGGAACTTGACTGAGGTTTGATGGCAGAAATCTGTGGACTGGCAACATGACTGAGGTTTGATTGTAGAACCCTGTGCCCTGGAAACATGACTGCGAGCTGATATTTGAAACCCATGGCCTGGGAACTTGACATTGTTTTGATTCCGGAACCCTGTGGCCAGGAACAAGACTGAGGCGTGATTCTGGAATCCTGTGGCCTGGGAACAAGTCTGAGGTTTGATTGTGGAAACCTGTGCCTTGGCAACATGAATGAGGTTTGTTACTGGAACCCTCTTCCCTGGGAACATGACTGAGGTTTGATTCTGGACACCTTTGTCCTGGGAACATGACTGTGGTTTGATTGTGGAACCATGGGTCCTGCAAACATGACTGAGGTTTTATTCTGGAACCATGTGTCTTGGGAATATGACTGAGGTTTGATTCTGGAAATCTGTGGCCTGAGAAGTTGACTGAGGTTTGATTGTAGAACCCTGTGGCCTGGAAATATGACTGTGGCCTGGTACTGGAAACCCATGGCCTGGGAAATTGACATTGGTTTGATTCTGAAACCCTGTGGCCTGGGACCATGATTGAGGCGTGATTCTGGAAACCTGTGGCCTGGGAACATGACATCTGTTTAGATTGTGGCATACTGTGCCCTGGGAACCAGACTGAAGGCTTGGTTCTGGAATCCTGTGGACTGGGAACAAGACTGAGGCTTGAGTCTGGAACCATGTGGCCTGGGAATATGACTAATGTTAGATCGTGGAATCCTGTGGCCTGGGAACATGACATCGGTTTGGATTCTGGTACCCTGTTGCCTGGGAACATGAAATCGGTTTGATTGTGGAAACCTGTGGTCTGGGAATATGACTGAGGTTTGATGGTGGTACCCTCTGGCCTGGCAACATGACTGAGGTTTGATTCTGGATCCCTGTGGCCTGGGAACATGACTGAGGCTTGATTCTGGAACCCTGTGGCATGGGAATATGTCTGAGTTTTGATGGTGGAAAACTGTGGCTTGGCAAAATGACTGAGGTTTGTTACTGGAACCCTGTTCCCTGGGAACATGACTGAGGATTAATTCTGGACACCTTTGTCCTGGGAACATGACTGTGGTTTGATTGTGGAAACGTGGGTCCTGCAAACATGACTGAGGTTTTTTTTCTGGAACCATGTGTCCTGGGAATATGACTGAGGTTTGATTCTGG
The DNA here is from genome assembly GCF_965194805.1 of Balaenoptera borealis. NCBI lineage: Eukaryota > Metazoa > Chordata > Mammalia > Artiodactyla > Balaenopteridae > Balaenoptera > Balaenoptera borealis. The sequence continues at coordinate 62,641 of NW_028123387.1, read as the reverse complement.
AAATCTGTGGCCTGGGAAATTGACTGAAGTTTGATGGCAGAAACCTGTGGACTGTCAAAATGACAGAGGTTTGATTGTTGAACCCTGTGGCCTGGAAACATGACTGTGGCCTGGTACTGGAAACCCATGGCCTAGGAATTTGACATTGGTTTGTTTCTGGAACCCTCTGGCCTGGGAACATGACGGAGGTTTGATTCTGGAACCCTGTAGGCTTCGAACATAACTGAGGATTGTTTCTGGAACCCTGTGGCCTGGGAACATGACATCAGTGGATTCTGGCACCCTGTGGCCTGGGAACATGAGAACGGTTTAATTCTGGAACCCTGTGACCTGGGAACATGTCTGAGGTTTGATGGTGGAAACCTGTGGCTTGGCAACATGACTGAGGTTTGTTTCTGGAACCCTGTTCCCTGGGAACATGACTGAGGTTTGATTCTGGAAACCTTTGTGCTGGGAACATGACTGTGTTTTGATTGTGGAATCATGGGTCCTGCAAACATGACTTAGGTTTGATTCTGGAACCATGTGTCCTGGGAATATGACTGAGGTTTGATTCTGGAAATCTGTGGCCTGGGAACTTGACAGAGGTTTGATGGCATAAACCTGGGGACTGGCAACATGACTGAGGTTTGATTGTAGAACCCTGTGCCCTGGAAACATGACTGTGGTCTGGTACTGGAAACCCATGGCCTACGAATTTGACATTGGTTTGTTTCTCGAACCCTGTGATCTGGGAACATGACTGAGGTTTGATTCTGGAAAACTGTGGTCGGGGACTTGACTGAGGTGTGATGGCAGAAATCTGTGGACTGGAAACATTATTGAGGTTTGATTGTAGAACCCTGTGCCCTGGAAACATGACTGCGACCTGATACTTGAAACCCATGGCCTGGGAACTTGACATTGGTTTGATTCTGGAACCCTGTGGCCAGGAACAAGACTGAGGCGTGATTCTGGAATCCTGTGGCCTGGGAACATGACATCTGTTTAGATTGTGGAATACTGGGCCCTGGGAACCTGACTGAGGCTTGGTTCTGGAACCCTTTGGACTGGGAACATGACTGAGGTTTTATTCTGGAATCCTGTGGCCTGGGAACATGACATCAGTGGATTCTTGAAACCTGTGGCCTGGGAACATGAGAACGGTTTGATTCTGGAACCCTGTGGCCTGGGAACATGTCTGAGGTTTGATGGTGGAAACCTGTGGCTTGGCAACATGACTGAGGTTTGTTACTGGAGCCCTCTTCCCTGGGAACATGACTGAGGTTTGATTCTAGACACCTTTGTCCTGGGAACATGACTGTGGTTTGCTTGTGGAACCATGGGTCCTGCAAACATGACTGAGGTTTGATTCTGGAACCATGTGTCCTGGGAATATGACTGAGGTTTGATTCTGGAAATCTGTGGCCTGGGAAGTTGACTTAGGTTTGATTGTAGAACCCTGTGGCCTGGAAATATGACTGTGGCCTGGTACTGGAAACCCATGGCCTGGGAAATTGACATTGGTTTGATTCTGAAACCCTGTGGCCTGGGAACATGATTGAGGCGTGATTCTGGAAACCTGTGGCCTGGGAACATGACATCTGTTTAGATTGTGGCATACTGTGCCCTGGGAACCGGACTGAAGGCTTGGTTCTGGAATCCTGTGGACTGGGAACAAGACTGAGGTTTGATTCTGGAACCATGTGGCCTGGGAATATGACTGATATTAGATCGTGGAATCCTGTGGCCTGGGAACATGACATCGGTTTGGATTCTGGTACCCTGTTGCCTGAGAACATGAAATCCCTTTGATTGTGGAAACCTGTGGTCTGGGAATATGACTGAGGTTTGATGGTGGTACCCTCTGGCCTGGCAACATGACTGAGGTTTGATTCTGGATCCCTGTGGCCTGGGAACATGACTGAGGCTTGATTCTGGAACCCTGTGGCATGGGAATATGTCTGAGTTTTGATGGTGGAAAACTGTGGCTTGGCAAAATGACTGAGGTTTGTTACTGGAACCCTGTTCCCTGGGAACATGACTGTGGTTTGATTGTGGAACCGTGGGTCCTGCAAACATGACTGAGGTTTTTTTTCTGGAACCATGTGTCCTGGGAATATGACTGAGGTTTGATTCTGGAAATCTGTGGCCTGGGAAATTGACTGAAGTTTGATGGCAGAAACCTGTGGACTGGCAACATGACAGAGGTTTGATTGTTGAACCCTGTGGCCTGGAAACATGACTGTGGCCTGGTACTGGAAACCCATGGCCTAGGAATTTGACATTGGTTTGTTTCTGGAACCCTCTGGCCTGGGAACATGACGGAGGTTTGATTCTGGAACCCTGTAGGCTTCGAACATAACTGAGGATTGTTTCTGGAACCCTGTGGCCTGGGAACATGACATCAGTGGATTCTGGCACCCTGTGGCCTGGGAACATGAGAACGGGTTAATTCTGGAAACTGTGACCTGGGAACATGTCTGAGGTTTGATGGTGGAAACCTGTGGCTTGGCAACATGACGGAGGTTTGTTTCTGGAACCCTGTTCCCTGGGAACATGACTGAGGTTTGATTCTGGAAACCTTTGTGCTGGGAACATGACTGTGTTTTGATTGTGGAATCATGGGTCCTGCAAACATGACTTAGGTTTGATTCTGGAACCATGTGTCCTGGGAATATGACTGAGGTTTGATTCTGGAAATCTGTGGCCTGGGAACTTGACAGAGGTTTGATGGCAGAAACCTGGGGACTGGCAACATGACTGAGGTTTGATTGTAGAACCCTGTGCCCTGGAAACATGACTGTGGTCTGGTACTGGAAACCCATGGCCTACGAATTTGACATTGGTTTGTTTCTGGAACCCTGTGACCTGGGAACATGACTGAGGTTTGATTCTGGAAAACTGTGGTCGGGGACTTGACTGAGGTTTGATGGCAGAAATCTGTGGACTGGCAACATTACTGAGGTTTGATTGTAGAACCCTGTGCCCTGGAAACATGACTGCGACCTGATACTTGAAACCCATGGCCTGGGAACTTGACATTGGTTTGATTCTGGAACCCTGTGGCCAGGAACAAGACTGAGGCGTGATTCTGGAATCCTGTGGCCTGGGAACATGACATCTGTTTAGATTGTGGAATACTGGGCCCTGGGAACCTGAGTGAGGCTTGGTTCTGGAACCCTGTGGACTGGGAACATGAGTGAGGATTTATTCTGGAATCCTGTGGCCTGGGAACATGACATCAGTGGATTCTTCAACCCTGTGGCCTGGGAACATGAGAACGGTTGGATTTTGGAACACTGTGGCCTGGGAACATGACTGAGGTTTGATGTTGGAAACCTGTGGCTTGGCAACATGAATGAGGTTTGTTACTGGAACCCTGTTCCCTGGGAATATGACTGAGGTTTGATTCTGGACACCTTTGTCCTGGGAACATGACTGTGGTTTGATTGTGGAACCATGGGTCCTGCAAACATGACTGAGGTTTGATTCTGGAACCATGTGTCCTGGGAATATGACTGAGGTTTGATTCTGGAAATCTGTGGCCTGGGAACTTGACTGAGGTTTGATGGCAGAAACCTGTGGACTGGCAACATGACTGAGGTTTGATTGTAGAACCCTGTGCCCTGGAAACATGACTGTGGCCTGGTACTGGAAACCCATGGCCTAGGAATTTGACATTGGTTTGATTCTGGAACCCTGTGGCCTGGGAACATGACTGAGGCGTGATTCTGGAAAACTGTGGCCTGGGAATATGACTGAGGTTTGATTCTGGAAATCTGTGGCCTGGGAACTTGACTGAGGTTTAATGGCAGAAATCTGTGGACTGGCAACATGACTGAGGTTTGATTGTAGAACCCTGTGCCCTGGAAACATGACTGCGACCTGATATTTGAAACCCATGGCCTGGGAACTTGACATTGGTTGGATTCCGGAACCCTGTGGCCAGGAACAAGACTGAGGCGTGATTCTGGAATCCTGTGGCCTGGGAACATGACATCTGTTTAGATTGTGGAATACTGGGCCCTGGGATCCTGACTGAGGCTTGGTTCTGGAACCCTGTGGACTGGGAACATGACTGAGGTTTGATTCTGGAATCCTGTGGCCTGGGAACATGACATAAGTGGATTCTAGAAACCTGTGGCCTGGGAACATGAGAACGGTTTGAATCTGGAACCCTGTGACCTGGGAACATGTCTGAGGTTTGATTGTGGAAACCTGTGGCTTGGCAACATGACTGAGGTTTGTTACTGGAACCCTCTTCCCTGGGAACATGACTGAGGTTTGATTCTGGACACCTTTGTCCTGGGAACGTGACTGTGGTTTGATTGTGGAATCATGGGTCCTGCAAACATGACTGAGGTTTTATTTTGGAACCATGTGTCCTGGGAATATGACTGAGGTTTGATTCTGGAAATCTGTGGCCTGGGAAGTTGACTGAGGTTTGATGGCAGAAACCTGTGGACTGGCAACATGACAGAGGTTTGATTGTAGAACCCTGTGGCCTGGAAATATGACTGTGGCCTGGTACTGGAAACCCATGGCCTGGGAAATTGACATTGGTTTGATTCTGCAACCCTGTGGCCTGGGAACATGATTGAGGCCTGATTCTGGAAACCTGTGGCCTGGGAACATGACATCTGTTTAGATTGTGGCATACTGTGCCCTGGGAACCGGACTGAAGTCTTGGTTCTGGAATCCTGTGGACTGGGAACAAGACTGAGGTTTGATTCTGGAACCATGTGGCCTGGGAATATGACTGATGTTAGATCGTGGAATCCTGTGGCCTGGGAACATGACATCGGTTTGGATTCTGGTACCCTGTTGCCTGGTAACATGAAATCGGTTTGATTGTGGAGACCTGTGGTCTGGGAATATGACTGAGGTTTGATGGTGGTACCCTCTGGCCTGGCAACATGACTGAGGTTTGATTCTGGATCCCTGTGGCCTGGGAACATGACTGAGGCGTGATTCTGGAATCCTGTGGCCTGGGAACATGACATCTGTTTAGATTGTGGAATAATGTGCCCTGGGAATCTGACTGAGGCTTGGTTCTGGAACCCTGTGGACTGGGAACATGACTGAGGTTTGATTGTAGAACCCTGTGCCCTGGAAACATGACTGTGGCCTGGTACTGGAAACCCATGACCTAAGAATTTGACATTGGTTTGATTCTGGAACCCTGTGGCCTGGGAACATGACTGAGGTTTGATTTTGGAAAACTGTGGCCGGGTACTTGACTGAGGGTTGATGGCAGAAATCTGTGGACTGGGAACATGACTGAGGTTTGATTGTAGAACCCTGTGCCCTGGAAACATGACTGTGGCCTGGTACTGGAAACCCATGGCCTAGGAATTTGACATTGGTTTGATTCTGGACCCCTGTGGCCTGGGAACATGACTGAGGATTGTTTCTGGAACCCTGTGGCCTGGGAACATGACATCAGTGGATTCTTGAACCCTGTGGCCTGGGAACATGGGAACGGTTTAATTCTGGAACCCTGTGACCTGGGAACATGTCTGAGGTTTGATGGTGGAAACCTGTGGCTTGGCAACATGACTGAGGTTTGTTTCTGGAACCCTGTTCCCTGGGAACATGACTGAGGTTTGATTCTGGACACCTTTGTGCTGGGACAATGACTGTGTTTTGATTGTGGAATCATGGGTCCTGCAAACATGACTGAGGTTTGATTCTGGAACCATGTGTCCTGGGAATATGACTGAGGTTTGATTCTGGAAATCTGTGGCCTGGGAACTTGACAGAGGTTTGATGGCAGAAACCTGGGGACTGGCAACATGACTGAGGTTTGATTGTAGAACCCTGTGCCCTGGAAACATGACTGTGGTCTGGTACTGGAAACCCATGGCCTACGAATTTGACATTGGTTTGTTTCTGGAACCCTGTGACCTGGGAACATGACTGAGGTTTGATTCTGGAAAACTGTGGTCGGGGACTTGACTGAGGTTTGATGGCAGAAATCTGTGGACTGGCAACATTACTGAGGTTTGATTGTAGAACCCTGTGCCCTGGAAACATGACTGCGACCTGATACTTGAAACCCATGGCCTGGGAACTTGACATTGGTTTGATTCTGGAACCCTGTGGCCAGGAACAAGACTGAGGCGTGATTCTGGAATCCTGTGGCCTGGGAACATGACATCTGTTTAGATTGTGGAATACTGGGCCCTGGGAACCTGACTGAGGCTTGGTTCTGGAACCCTGTGGACTGGGAACATGACTGAGGATTTATTCTGGAATCCTGTGGCCTGGGAACATGACATCAGTGGATTCTTCAACCCTGTGGCCTGGGAACATGAGAACGGTTGGATTTTGGAACACTGTGGCCTGGGAACATGTCTGAGGTTTGATGTTGGAAACCTGTGGCTTGGCAACATGAATGAGGTTTGTTACTGGAACCCTCTTCCCTGGGAACATGACTGAGGTTTGATTCTGGACACCTTTGTCCTGGGAACATGACTGTGGTTTGATTGTGGAACCATGGGTCCTGCAAACATGACTGAGGTTTGATTCTGGAACCATGTGTCCTGGGAATATGACTGAGGTTTGATTCTGGAAATCTGTGGCCTGGGAAGTTGACTGAGGTTTGATGGCAGAAACCTGTGGACTGGCAACATGACAGAGGTTTGATTGTAGAACCCTGTGGCCTGGAAATATGACTGTGGCCTGGTACTGGAAACCCATGGCCTGGGAAATTGACATTGGTTTGATTCTGCAACCCTGTGGCCTGGGAACATGACTGAGGCGTGATTCTGGAAAACTGTGGCCTGGGAATATGACTGAGGTTTGATTCTGGAAATCTGTGGCCTGGGAACTTGACTGAGGTTTGATGGCAGAAATCTGTGGACTGGCAACATGACTGAGGTTTGATTGTAGAACCCTGTGCCCTGGAAACATGACTGCGACCTGATATTTGAAACCCATGGCCTGGGAACTTGACATTGTTTTGATTCCGGAACCCTGTGGCCAGGAACAAGACTGAGGCGTGATTCTGGAATCCTGTGGCCTGGGAACAAGTCTGAGGTTTGATTGTGGAAACCTGTGGCTTGGCAACATGAATGAGGTTTGTTACTGGAACCCTCTTCCCTGGGAACATGACTGAGGTTTGATTCTGGACACCTTTGTCCTGGGAACATGACTGTGGTTTGATTGTGGAACCATGGGTCCTGCAAACATGACTGAGGTTTTATTCTGGAACCATGTGTCTTGGGAATATGACTGAGGTTTGATTCTGGAAATCTGTGGCCTGGGAAGTTGACTGAGGTTTGATTGTAGAACCCTGTGGCCTGGAAATATGACTGTGGCCTGGTACTGGAAACCCATGGCCTGGGAAATTGACATTGGTTTGATTCTGAAACCCTGTGGCCTGGGACCATGATTGAGGCGTGATTCTGGAAACCTGTGGCCTGGGAACATGACATCTGTTTAGATTGTGGCATACTGTGCCCTGGGAACCGGACTGAAGGCTTGGTTCTAGAATCCTGTGGACTGGGAACAAGACTGAGGTTTGAGTCTGGAACCATGTGGCCTGGGAATATGACTGATGTTAGATCGTGGAATCCTGTGGCCTGGGAACATGACATCGGTTTGGATTCTGGTACCCTGTTGCCTGGGAACATGAAATCGCTTTGATTGTGGAAACCTGTGGTCTGGGAATATGACTGAGGTTTGATGGTGGTACCCTCTGGCCTGGCAACATGACTGAGGTTTGATTCTGGATCCCTGTGGCCTGGGAACATGACTGTGGTCTGGTACTGGAAACCCATGGCCTACGAATTTGACATTGGTTTGTTTCTGGAACCCTGTGACCTGGGAACATGACTGAGGTTTGATTCTGGAAAACTGTGGTCGGGGACTTTACTGAGGTTTGATGGCAGAAATCTGTGGACTGGCAACATTACTGAGGTTTGATTGTAGAACCCTGTGCCCTGGAAACATGACTGCGACCTGATACTTGAAACCCATGGCCTGGGAACTTGACATTGGTTTGATTCTGGAACCCTGTGGCCAGGAACAAGACTGAGGCGTGATTCTGGAATCCTGTGGCCTGGGAACATGACATCTGTTTAGATTGTGGAATACTGGGCCCTGGGAACCTGAGTGAGGCTTGGTTCTGGAACCCTGTGGACTGGGAACATGAGTGAGGATTTATTCTGGAATCCTGTGGCCTGGGAACATGACATCAGTGGATTCTTCAACCCTGTGGCCTGGGAACATGAGAACGGTTGGATTTTGGAACACTGTGGCCTGGGAACATGACTGAGGTTTGATGTTGGAAACCTGTGGCTTGGCAACATGAATGAGGTTTGTTACTGGAACCCTGTTCCCTGGGAATATGACTGAGGTTTGATTCTGGACACCTTTGTCCTGGGAACATGACTGTGGTTTGATTGTGGAACCATGGGTCCTGCAAACATGACTGAGGTTTGATTCTGGAACCATGTGTCCTGGGAATATGACTGAGGTTTGATTCTGGAAATCTGTGGCCTGGGAACTTGACTGAGGTTTGATGGCAGAAACCTGTGGACTGGCAACATGACTGAGGTTTGATTGTAGAACCCTGTGCCCTGGAAACATGACTGTGGCCTGGTACTGGAAACCCATGGCCTAGGAATTTGACATTGGTTTGATTCTGGAACCCTGTGGCCTGGGAACATGACTGAGGCGTGATTCTGGAAAACTCTGGCCTGGGAATATGACTGAGGTTTGATTCTGGAAATTTGTGGCCTGGGAACTTGACTGAGGTTTAATGGCAGAAATCTGTGGACTGGCAACATGACTGAGGTTTGATTGTAGAACCCTGTGCCCTGGAAACATGACTGCGACCTGATATTTGAAACCCATGGCCTGGGAACTTGACATTGGTTTGATTCCGGAACCCTGTGGCCAGGAACAAGACTGAGGCGTGATTCTGGAATCCTGTGGCCTGGGAACATGACATCTGTTTAGATTGTGGAATACTGGGCCCTGGGATCCTGACTGAGGCTTGGTTCTGGAACCCTGTGGACTGGGAACATGACTGAGGTTTGATTCTGGAATCCTGTGGCCTGGGAACATGACATCAGTGGATTCTTGAAACCTGTGGCCTGGGAACATGAGAACGGTTTGAATCTGGAACCCTGTGACCTGGGAACATGTCTGAGGTTTGATTGTGGAAACCTGTGGCTTGGCAACATGACTGAGGTTTGTTACTGGAACCCTCTTCCCTGAGAACATGACTGAGGTTTGATTCTGGACACCTTTGTCCTGGGAACATGACTGTGGTTTGATTGTGGAATCATGGGTCCTGCAAACATGACTGAGGTTTTATTTTGGAACCATGTGTCCTGGGAATATGACTGAGGTTTGATTCTGGAAATCTGTGGCCTGGGAAGTTGACTGAGGTTTGATGGCAGAAACCTGTGGACTGGCAACATGACAGAGGTTTGATTGTAGAACCCTGTGGCCTGGAAATATGACTGTGGCCTGGTACTGGAAACCCATGGCCTGGGAAATTGACATTGGTTTGATTCTGCAACCCTGTGGCCTGGGAACATGATTGAGGCCTGATTCTGGAAACCTGTGGCCTGGGAACATGACATCTGTTTAGATTGTGGCATACTGTGCCCTGGGAACCGGACTGAAGGCTTGGTTCTGGAATCCTGTGGACTGGGAACAAGACTGAGGTTTGATTCTGGAACCATGTGGCCTGGGAATATGACTGATGTTAGATCGTGGAATCCTGTGGCCTGGGAACATGACATCGGTTTGAATTCTGGTACCCTGTTGCCTGGGAACATGAAATCGCTTTGATTGTGGAGACCTGTGGTCTGGGAATATGACTGAGGTTTGATTCTGGATCCCTGTGGCCTGGGAACATGACTGAGGCGTGATTCTGGAATCCTGTGGCCTGGGAACATGACATCTGTTTAGATTGTGGAATAATGTGCCCTGGGAATCTGACTGAGGCTTGGTTCTGGAACCCTGTGGACTGGGAACATGACTGAGGTTTGATTGTAGAACCCTGTGCCCTGGAAACATGACTGTGGCCTGGTACTGGAAACCCATGACCTAAGAATTTGACATTGGTTTGATTCTGGAACCCTGTGGCCTGGGAACGTGACTGAGGTTTGATTCTGGAAAACTGTGGCCGGGTACTTGACTGAGGGTTGATGGCAGAAATCTGTGGACTGGGAACATGACTGAGGTTTGATTGTAGAACCCTGTGCCCTGGAAACATGACTGTGGCCTGGTACTGGAAACCCATGGCCTAGGAATTTGACATTGGTTTGATTCTGGACCCCTGTGGCCTGGGAACATGACTGAAGATTGATTCTGGAACCCTGTAGCCTGCGAACATAACTGAGGATTGTTTCTGGAACGCTGTGGCCTGGGAACATGACATCAGTGGATTCTTGAACCCTGTGGCCTGGGAACATGAGAACGGTTTAATTCTGGAACCCTGTGACCTGGGAACATGTGTGAGGTTTGATGGTGGAAACCTATGGCTTGGCAACATGACTGAGGTTTGTTTCTGGAACCCTGTTCCCTGGGAACATGACTGAGGTTTGATTCTGGACACCTTTGTGCTGGGACAATGACTGTGTTTTGATTGTGGAATCATGGGTCCTGCAAACATGACTGAGGTTTGATTCTGGAACCATGTGTCCTGGGAATATGACTGAGGTTTGATTCTGGAAATCTGTGGCCTGGGAACTTGACAGAGGTTTGATGGCAGAAACCTGGGGACTGGCAACATGACTGAGGTTTGATTGTAGAACCCTGTGCCCTGGAAACATGACTGTGGTCTGGTACTGGAAACCCATGGCCTACGAATTTGACATTGGTTTGTTTCTGGAACCCTGTGACCTGGGAACATGACTGAGGTTTGATTCTGGAAAACTGTGGTCGGGGACTTGACTGAGGTTTGATGGCAGAAATCTGTGGACTGGAAACATTACTGAGGTTTGATTGTAGAACCCTGTGCCCTGGAAACATGACTGCGACCTGATACTTGAAACCCATGGCCTGGGAACTTGACATTGGTTTGATTCTGGAACCCTGTGGCCAGGAACAAGACTGAGGCGTGATTCTGGAATCCTGTGGCCTGGGAACATGACATCTGTTTAGATTGTGGAATACTGGGCCCTGGGAACCTGACTGAGGCTTGGTTCTGGAACCCTGTGGACTGGGAACATGACTGAGGATTTATTCTGGAATCCTGTGGCCTGGGAACATGACATCAGTGGATTCTTCAACCCTGTGGCCTGGGAACATGAGAACGGTTGGATTTTGGAACACTGTGGCCTGGGAACATGTCTGAGGTTTGATGTTGGAAACCTGTGGCTTGGCAACATGAATGAGGTTTGTTACTGGAACCCTCTTCCCTGGGAACATGACTGAGGTTTGATTCTGGACACCTTTGTCCTGGGAACATGACTGTGGTTTGATTGTGGAACCATGGGTCCTGCAAACATGACTGAGGTTTGATTCTGGAACCATGTGTCCTGGGAATATGACTGAGGTTTGATTCTGGAAATCTGTGGCCTGGGAAGTTGACTGAGGTTTGATGGCAGAAACCTGTGGACTGGCAACATGACAGAGGTTTGATTGTAGAACCCTGTGGCCTGGAAATATGACTGTGGCCTGGTACTGGAAACCCATGGCCTGGGAAATTGACATTGGTTTGATTCTGAAACCCTGTGGCCTGGGAACATGATTGAGGCGTGATTCTGGAAACCTGTGGCCTGGGAACATGACATCTGTTTAGATTGTGGCATACTGTGCCCTGGGAACCGGACTGAAGGCTTGGTTCTGGAATCCTGTGGAGTGGGAACAAGACTGAGATTTTATTCTGGAACCATGTGTCCTGGGAATATGACTGAGGTTTGATTCTGGAAATCTGTGGCCTGGAAACTTGACTGAGGTTTGATGGCAGAAACCTGTGGACTGGCAACATGACTGAGGTTTGATTGTAGAACCCTGTGCCCTGGAAACATGACTGTGGGCTGGTACTGGAAACCCATGGCCTAGGAATTTGACATTGGTTTGATTCTGGAACCCTGTGGCCTGGGAACATGACTGAGGCGTGATTCTGGAAAACTGTGGCCTGGGAATATGACTGAGGTTTGATTCTGGAAATCTGTGGCCTGGGAACTTGACTGAGGTTTGATGGCAGAAATCTGTGGACTGGCAACATGACTGAGGTTTGATTGTAGAACCCTGTGCCCTGGAAACATGACTGCGACCTGATATTTGAAACCCATGGCCTGGGAACTTGACATTGGTTTGATTCCGGAACCCTGTGGCCAGGAACAAGACTGAGGCGTGATTCTGGAATCCTGTGTCCTGGGAACATGACATCTGTTTAGATTGTGGAATACTGGGCCCTGGGAACCTGACTGAGGCTTGGCTCTGGAACCCTGTGGACTGGGAACATGACTGAGGATTTATTCTGGAATCCTGTGGCCTGGGAACATGACATCAGTGGATTCTTGAAACCTGTGGCCTGGGAACATGAGAACGGTTTGATTCTGGAACCCTGTGACCTGGGAACAAGTCTGAGGTTTGATTGTGGAAACCTGTGGCTTGGCAACATGACTGAGGTTTGTTACTGGAACCCTCTTCCCTGGGAACATGACTGAGGTTTGATTCTGGACACCTTTGTCCTGGGAACATGACTGTGGTTTGATTGTGGAACCATGGGTCCTGCAAACATGACTGAGGTTTGATTCTGGAACCATGTGTCCTGGGAATATGACTGAGGTTTGATTCTGGAAATCTGTGGCCTGGGAAGTTGACTGAGGTTTGATGGCAGAAACCTGTGGACTGGCAACATGACAGAGGTTTGATTGTAGAACCCTGTGGCCTGGAAATATGACTGTGGCCTGGTACTGGAAACCCATGGCCTGGGAAATTGACATTGGTTTGATTCTGCAACCCTGTGGCCTGGGAACATGACTGAGGCGTGATTCTGGAAAACTGTGGCCTGGGAATATGACTGAGGTTTGATTCTGGAAATCTGTGGCCTGGGAACTTGACTGAGGTTTGATGGCAGAAATCTGTGGACTGGCAACATGACTGAGGTTTGATTGTAGAACCCTGTGCCCTGGAAACATGACTGCAACCTGATATTTGAAACCCATGGCCTGGGAACTTGACATTGTTTTGATTCCGGAACCCTGTGGCCAGGAACAAGACTGAGGCGTGATTCTGGAATCCTGTGGCCTGGGAACAAGTCTGAGGTTTGATTGTGGAAACCTGTGGCTTGGCAACATGAATGAGGTTTGTTACTGGAACCCTCTTCCCTGGGAACATGACTGAGGTTTGATTCTGGACACCTTTGTCCTGGGAACATGACTGTGGTTTGATTGTGGAACCATGGGTCCTGCAAACATGACTGAGGTTTTATTCTGGAACCATGTGTCTTGGGAATATGACTGAGGTTTGATTCTGGAAATCTGTGGCCTGGGAAGTTGACTGAGGTTTGATTGTAGAACCCTGTGGCCTGGAAATATGACTGTGGCCTGGTACTGGAAACCCATGGCCTGGGAAATTGACATTGGTTTGATTCTGAAACCCTGTGGCCTGGGACCATGATTGAGGCGTGATTCTGGAAACCTGTGGCCTGGGAACATGACATCTGTTTAGATTGTGGCATACTGTGCCCTGGGAACCGGACTGAAGGCTTGGTTCTAGAATCCTGTGGACTGGGAACAAGACTGAGGTTTGAGTCTGGAACCATGTGGCCTGGGAATATGACTGAAGTTAGATCGTGGAATCCTGTGGCCTGGGAACATGACATCGGTTTGGATTCTGGTACCCTGTTGCCTGGGAACATGAAATCGGTTTGATTGTGGAAACCTGTGGTCTGGGAATATGACTGAGGTTTGATGGTGGTACCCTCTGGCCTGGCAACATGACTGAGGTTTGATTCTGGATCCCTGTGGCCTGGGAACATGACTGAGGCTTGATTCTGGAACCCTGTGGCATGGGAATATGTCTGAGTTTTGATGGTGGAAAACTGTGGCTTGGCAAAATGACTGAGGTTTGTTACTGGAACCCTGTTCCCTGGGAACATGACTGAGGATTAATTCTGGACACCTTTGTCCTGGGAACATGACTGTGGTTTGATTGTGGAAACGTGGGTCCTGCAAACATGACTGAGGTTTTTTTTCTGGAACCATGTGTCCTGGGAATATGACTGAGGTTTGATTCTGGAAATCTGTGGCCTGGGAAATTGACTGAAGTTTGATGGCAGAAACCTGTGGACTGGCAAAATGACAGAGGTTTGATTGTAGAACCCTGTGGCCTGGAAACATGACTGTGGCCTGGTACTGGAAACCCATGGCCTAGGAATTTGACATTGGTTTGTTTCTGGAACCCTCTGGCCTGGGAACATGACGGAGGTTTGATTCTGGAACCCTGTAGGCTTCGAACATAACTGAGGATTGTTTCTGGAACCCTGTGGCCTGGGAACATGACATCAGTGGATTCTGGCACCCTGTGGCCTGGGAATATGAGAACGGTTTAATTCTGGAACCCTGTGACCTGGGAACATGTCTGAGGTTTGATGGTGGAAACCTGTGGCTTGGCAACATGACTGAGGTTTGTTTCTGGAACCCTGTTCCCTGGGAAAATGACTGAGGTTTGATTCTGGAAACCTTTGTGCTGGGAACATGACTGTGTTTTGATTGTGGAATCATGGGTCCTGCAAACATGACTTAGGTTTGATTCTGGAACCATGTGTCCTGGGAATATGACTGAGGTTTGATTCTGGGAATCTGTGGCCTGGGAACTTGACAGAGGTTTGATGGCAGAAACCTGGGGACTGGCAACATGACTGAGGTTTGATTGTAGAACCCTGTGCCCTGGAAACATGACTGTGGTCTGGTACTGGAAACCCGTGGCCTACGAATTTGACATTGGTTTGTTTCTGGAACCCTGTGACCTGGGAACATGACTGAGGTTTGATTCTGGAAAACTGTGGTCGGGGACTTGACTGAGGTTTGATGGCAGAATTCTGTGGACTGGAAACATTACTGAGGTTTGATTGTAGAACCCTGTGCCCTGGAAACATGACTGCGACCTGATACTTGAAACCCATGGCCTGGGAACTTGACATTGGTTTGATTCTGGAACCCTGTGGCCAGGAACAAGACTGAGGCGTGATTCTGGAATCCTGTGGCCTGGGAACATGACATCTGTTTAGATTGTGGAATACTGGGCCCTGGGAACCTGAGTGAGGCTTGGTTCTGGAACCCTGTGGACTGGGAACATGAGTGAGGATTTATTCTGGAATCCTGTGGCCTGGGAACATGACATCAGTGGATTCTTCAACCCTGTGGCCTGGGAACATGAGAACGGTTGGATTTTGGAACACTGTGGCCTGGGAACATGACTGAGGTTTGATGTTGGAAACCTGTGGCTTGGCAACATGAATGAGGTTTGTTACTGGAACCCTGTTCCCTGGGAATATGACTGAGGTTTGATTCTGGACACCTTTGTCCTGGGAACATGACTGTGGTTTGATTGTGGAACCATGGGTCCTGCAAACATGACTGAGGTTTGATTCTGGAACCATGTGTCCTGGGAATATGACTGAGGTTTGATTCTGGAAATCTGTGGCCTGGGAACTTGACTGAGGTTTGATGGCAGAAACCTGTGGACTGGCAACATGACTGAGGTTTGATTGTAGAAACCTGTGCCCTGGAAACATGACTGTGGCCTGGTACTGGAAACCCATGGCCTAGGAATTTGACATTGGTTTGATTCTGGAACCCTGTGGCCTGGGAACATGACTGAGGCGTGATTCTGGAAAACTGTGGCCTGGGAATATGACTGAGGTTTGATTCTGGAAATTTGTGGCCTGGGAACTTGACTGAGGTTTAATGGCAGAAATCTGTGGACTGGCAACATGACTGAGGTTTGATTGTAGAACCCTGTGCCCTGGAAACATGACTGCGACCTGATATTTGAAACCCATGGCCTGGGAACTTGACATTGTTTTGATTCCGGAACCCTGTGGCCAGGAACAAGACTGAGGCGTGATTCTGGAATCCTGTGGCCTGGGAACATGACATCTGTTTAGATTGTGGAATACTGGGCCCTGGGAACCTGACTGAGGCTTGGTTCTGGAACCCTGTGGACTGGGAACATGACTGAGGTTTTATTCTGGAATCCTGTGGCCTGGGAACATGACATCAGTGGATTCTTGAAACCTGTGGCCTGGGAACATGAGAACGGTTTGAATCTGGAACCCTGTGACCTGGGAACATGTCTGAGGTTTGATTGTGGAAACCTGTGGCTTGGCAACATGACTGAGGTTTGTTACTGGAACCCTCTTCCCTGAGAACATGACTGAGGTTTGATTCTGGACACCTTTGTCCTGGGAACATGACTGTGGTTTGATTGTGGAATCATGGGTCCTGCAAACATGACTGAGGTTTTATTTTGGAACCATGTGTCCTGGGAATATGACTGAGGTTTGATTCTGGAAATCTGTGGCCTGGGAAGTTGACTGAGGTTTGATGGCAGAAACCTGTGGACTGGCAACATGACAGAGGTTTGATTGTAGAACCCTGTGGCCTGGAAATATGACTGTGGCCTGGTACTGGAAACCCATGGCCTGGGAAATTGACATTGGTTTGATTCTGCAACCCTGTGGCCTGGGAACATGATTGAGGCCTGATTCTGGAAACCTGTGGCCTGGGAACATGACATCTGTTTAGATTGTGGCATACTGTGCCCTGGGAACCGGACTGAAGGCTTGGTTCTGGAATCCTGTGGACTGGGAACAAGACTGAGGTTTGATTCTGGAACCATGTGGCCTGGGAATATGACTGATGTTAGATCGTGGAATCCTGTGGCCTGGGAACATGACATCGGTTTGAATTCTGGTACCCTGTTGCCTGGGAACATGAAATCGGTTTGATTGTGGAGACCTGTGGTCTGGGAATATGACTGAGGTTTGATTCTGGATCCCTGTGGCCTGGGAACATGACTGAGGCGTGATTCTGGAATCCTGTGGCCTGGGAACATGACATCTGTTTAGATTGTGGAATAATGTGCCCTGGGAATCTGACTGAGGCTTGGTTCTGGAACCCTGTGGACTGGGAACATGACTGAGGTTTGATTGTAGAACCCTGTGCCCTGGAAACATGACTGTGGCCTGGTACTGGAAACCCATGACCTAAGAATTTGACATTGGTTTGATTCTGGAACCCTGTGGCCTGGGAACGTGACTGAGGTTTGATTCTGGAAAACTGTGGCCGGGTACTTGACTGAGGGTTGATGGCAGAAATCTGTGGACTGGGAACATGACTGAGGTTTGATTGTAGAACCCTGTGCCCTGGAAACATGACTGTGGCCTGGTAATGGAAACCCATGGCCTAGGAATTTGACATTGGTTTGATTCTGGACCCCTGTGGCCTGGGAACATGACTGAAGATTGATTCTGGAACCCTGTAGCCTGCGAACATAACTGAGGATTGTTTCTGGAACGCTGTGGCCTGGGAACATGACATCAGTGGATTCTTGAACCCTGTGGCCTGGGAACATGAGAACGGTTTAATTCTGGAACCCTGTGACCTGGGAACATGTCTGAGGTTTGATGGTGGAAACCTGTGGCTTGGCAACATGACTGAGGTTTGTTTCTGGAACCCTGTTCCCTGGGAACATGACTGAGGTTTGATTCTGGACACCTTTGTGCTGGGACAATGACTGTGTTTTGATTGTGGAATCATGGGTCCTGCAAACATGACTGAGGTTTGATTCTGGAACCATGTGTCCTGGGAATATGACTGAGGTTTGATTCTGGAAATCTGTGGCCTGGGAACTTGACAGAGGTTTGATGGCAGAAACCTGGGGACTGGCAACATGACTGAGGTTTGATTGTAGAACCCTGTGCCCTGGAAACATGACTGTGGTCTGGTACTGGAAACCCATGGCCTACGAATTTGACATTGGTTTGTTTCTGGAACCCTGTGACCTGGGAACATGACTGAGGTTTGATTCTGGAAAACTGTGGTCGGGGACTTGACTGAGGTTTGATGGCAGAAATCTGTGGACTGGAAACATTACTGAGGTTTGATTGTAGAACCCTGTGCCCTGGAAACATGACTGCGACCTGATACTTGAAACCCATGGCCTGGGAACTTGACATTGGTTTGATTCTGGAACCCTGTGGCCAGGAACAAGACTGAGGCGTGATTCTGGAATCCTGTGGCCTGGGAACATGACATCTGTTTAGATTGTGGAATACTGGGCCCTGGGAACCTGACTGAGGCTTGGTTCTGGAACCCTGTGGACTGGGAACATGACTGAGGATTTATTCTGGAATCCTGTGGCCTGGGAACATGACATCAGTGGATTCTTCAACCCTGTGGCCTGGGAACATGAGAACGGTTGGATTTTGGAACACTGTGGCCTGGGAACATGTCTGAGGTTTGATGTTGGAAACCTGTGGCTTGGCAACATGAATGAGGTTTGTTACTGGAACCCTCTTCCCAGGGAACATGACTGAGGTTTGATTCTGGACACCTTTGTCCTGGGAACATGACTGTGGTTTGATTGTGGAACCATGGGTCCTGCAAACATGACTGAGGTTTGATTCTGGAACCATGTGTCCTGGGAATATGACTGAGGTTTGATTCTGGAAATCTGTGGCCTGGGAAGTTGACTGAGGTTTGATGGCAGAAACCTGTGGACTGGCAACATGACAGAGGTTTGATTGTAGAACCCTGTGGCCTGGAAATATGACTGTGGCCTGGTACTGGAAACCCATGGCCTGGGAAATTGACATTGGTTTGATTCTGAAACCCTGTGGCCTGGGAACATGATTGAGGCGTGATTCTGGAAACCTGTGGCCTGGGAACATGACATCTGTTTAGATTGTGGCATACTGTGCCCTGGGAACCGGACTGAAGGCTTGGTTCTGGAATCCTGTGGAGTGGGAACAAGACTGAGATTTTATTCTGGAACCATGTGTCCTGGGAATATGACTGAGGTTTGATTCTGGAAATCTGTGGCCTGGAAACTTGACTGAGGTTTGATGGCAGAAACCTGTGGACTGGCAACATGACTGAGGTTTGATTGTAGAACCCTGTGCCCTGGAAACATGACTGTGGGCTGGTACTGGAAACCCATGGCCTAGGAATTTGACATTGGTTTGATTCTGGAACCCTGTGGCCTGGGAACATGACTGAGGCGTGATTCTGGAAAACTGTGGCCTGGGAATATGACTGAGGTTTGATTCTGGAAATCTGTGGCCTGGGAACTTGACTGAGGTTTGATGGCAGAAATCTGTGGACTGGCAACATGACTGAGGTTTGATTGTAGAACCCTGTGCCCTGGAAACATGACTGCGACCTGATATTTGAAACCCATGGCCTGGGAACTTGACATTGGTTTGATTCCGGAACCCTGTGGCCAGGAACAAGACTGAGGCGTGATTCTGGAATCCTGTGTCCTGGGAACATGACATCTGTTTAGATTGTGGAATACTGGGCCCTGGGAACCTGACTGAGGCTTGGTTCTGGAACCCTGTGGACTGGGAACATGACTGAGGATTTATTCTGGAATCCTGTGGCCTGGGAACATGACATCAGTGGATTCTTGAAACCTGTGGCCTGGGAACATGAGAACGGTTTGATTCTGGAACCCTGTGACCTGGGAACAAGTCTGAGGTTTGATTGTGGAAACCTGTGGCTTGGCAACATGACTGAGGTTTGTTACTGGAACCCTCTTCCCTGGGAACATGACTGAGGTTTGATTCTGGACACCTTTGTCCTGGGAACATGACTGTGGTTTGATTGTGGAACCATGGGTCCTGCAAACATGACTGAGGTTTGATTCTGGAACCATGTGTCCTGGGAATATGACTGAGGTTTGATTCTGGAAATCTGTGGCCTGGGAAGTTGACTGAGGTTTGATGGCAGAAACCTGTGGACTGGCAACATGACAGAGGTTTGATTGTAGAACCCTGTGGCCTGGAAATATGACTGTGGCCTGGTACTGGAAACCCATGGCCTGGGAAATTGACATTGGTTTGATTCTGCAACCCTGTGGCCTGGGAACATGACTGAGGCGTGATTCTGGAAAACTGTGGCCTGGGAATATGACTGAGGTTTGATTCTGGAAATCTGTGGCCTGGGAACTTGACTGAGGTTTGATGGCAGAAATCTGTGGACTGGCAACATGACTGAGGTTTGATTGTAGAACCCTGTGCCCTGGAAACATGACTGCAACCTGATATTTGAAACCCATGGCCTGGGAACTTGACATTGTTTTGATTCCGGAACCCTGTGGCCAGGAACAAGACTGAGGCGTGATTCTGGAATCCTGTGGCCTGGGAACAAGTCTGAGGTTTGATTGTGGAAACCTGTGGCTTGGCAACATGAATGAGGTTTGTTACTGGAACCCTCTTCCCTGGGAACATGACTGAGGTTTGATTCTGGACACCTTTGTCCTGGGAACATGACTGTGGTTTGATTGTGGAACCATGGGTCCTGCAAACATGACTGAGGTTTTATTCTGGAACCATGTGTCTTGGGAATATGACTGAGGTTTGATTCTGGAAATCTGTGGCCTGGGAAGTTGACTGAGGTTTGATTGTAGAACCCTGTGGCCTGGAAATATGACTGTGGCCTGGTACTGGAAACCCATGGCCTGGGAAATTGACATTGGTTGGATTCTGAAACCCTGTGGCCTGGGACCATGATTGAGGCGTGATTCTGGAAACCTGTGGCCTGGGAACATGACATCTGTTTAGATTGTGGCATACTGTGCCCTGGGAACCGGACTGAAGGCTTGGTTCTAGAATCCTGTGGACTGGGAACAAGACTGAGGTTTGAGTCTGGAACCATGTGGCCTGGGAATATGACTGAAGTTAGATCGTGGAATCCTGTGGCCTGGGAACATGACATCGGTTTGGATTCTGGTACCCTGTTGCCTGGGAACATGAAATCGGTTTGATTGTGGAAACCTGTGGTCTGGGAATATGACTGAGGTTTGATGGTGGTACCCTCTGGCCTGGCAACATGACTGAGGTTTGATTCTGGATCCCTGTGGCCTGGGAACATGACTGAGGCTTGATTCTGGAACCCTGTGGCATGGGAATATGTCTGAGTTTTGATGGTGGAAAACTGTGGCTTGGCAAAATGACTGAGGTTTGTTACTGGAACCCTGTTCCCTGGGAACATGACTGAGGATTAATTCTGGACACCTTTGTCCTGGGAACATGACTGTGGTTTGATTGTGGAACCGTGGGTCCTGCAAACATGACTGAGGTTTTTTTTCTGGAACCATGTGTCCTGGGAATATGACTGAGGTTTGATTCTGGAAATCTGTGGCCTGGGAAATTGACTGAAGTTTGATGGCAGAAACCTGTGGACTGGCAAAATGACAGAGGTTTGATTGTTGAACCCTGTGGCCTGGAAACATGACTGTGGCCTGGTACTGGAAACCCATGGCCTAGGAATTTGACATTGGTTTGTTTCTGGAACCCTCTGGCCTGGGAACATGACGGAGGTTTGATTCTGGAACCCTGTAGGCTTCGAACATAACTGAGGATTGTTTCTGGAACCCTGTGGCCTGGGAACATGACATCAGTGGATTCTGGCACCCTGTGGCCTGGGAATATGAGAACGGTTTAATTCTGGAACCCTGTGACCTGGGAACATGTCTGAGGTTTGATGGTGGAAACCTGTGGCTTGGCAACATGACTGAGGTTTGTTTCTGGAACCCTGTTCCCTGGGAAAATGACTGAGGTTTGATTCTGGAAACCTTTGTGCTGGGAACATGACTGTGTTTTGATTGTGGAATCATGGGTCCTGCAAACATGACTGAGGTTTGATTCTGGAACCATGTGTCCTGGGAATATGACTGAGGTTTGATTCTGGAAATCTGTGGCCTGGGAACTTGACAGAGGTTTGATGGCAGAAACCTGGGGACTGGCAACATGACTGAGGTTTGATTGTAGAACCCTGTGCCCTGGAAACATGACTGTGGTCTGGTACTGGAAACCCATGGCCTAGGAATTTGACATTGGTTTGTTTCTGGAACCCTGTGACCTGGGAACATGACTGAGGTTTGATTCTGGAAAACTGTGGTCGGGGACTTGACTGAGGTTTGATGGCAGAAATCTGTGGACTGGAAACATTACTGAGGTTTGATTGTAGAACCCTGTGCCCTGGAAACATGACTGCGACCTGATACTTGAAACCCATGGCCTGGGAACTTGACATTGGTTTGATTCTGGAACCCTGTGGCCAGGAACAAGACTGAGGCGTGATTCTGGAATCCTGTGGCCTGGGAACATGACATCTGTTTAGATTGTGGAATACTGGGCCCTGGGAACCTGACTGAGGCTTGGTTCTGGAACCCTGTGGACTGGGAACATGAGTGAGGATTTATTCTGGAATCCTGTGGCCTGGGAACATGACATCAGTGGATTCTTCAACCCTGTGGCCTGGGAACATGAGAACGGTTGGATTTTGGAACACTGTGGCCTGGGAACATGACTGAGGTTTGATGTTGGAAACCTGTGGCTTGGCAACATGAATGAGGTTTGTTACTGGAACCCTGTTCCCTGGGAATATGACTGAGGTTTGATTCTGGACACCTTTGTCCTGGGAACATGACTGTGGTTTGATTGTGGAACCATGGGTCCTGCAAACATGACTGAGGTTTGATTCTGGAACCATGTGTCCTGGGAATATGACTGAGGTTTGATTCTGGAAATCTGTGGCCTGGGAACTTGACTGAGGTTTGATGGCAGAAACCTGTGGACTGGCAACATGACTGAGGTTTGATTGTAGAACCCTGTGCCCTGGAAACATGACTGTGGCCTGGTACTGGAAACCCATGGCCTAGGAATTTGACATTGGTTTGATTCTGGAACCCTGTGGCCTGGGAACATGACTGAGGTTTGATTCTGGAAAACTGTGGCCGGGTACTTGACTGAGGGTTGATGGCAGAAATCTGTGGACTGGGAACATGACTGAGGTTTGATTGTAGAACCCTGTGCCCTGGAAACATGATTGTGGCCTGGTACTGGAAACCCATGGCCTAGGAATTTGACATTGGTTTGATTCTGGAACCCTGTGGCCTGGGAACATGACTGAGGATTGATTCTGGAACCCTGTAGCCTGCGAACATAACTGAGGATTCTTTCTGGAACCCTGTGGCCTGGGAACATGACATCAGTGGATTCTGGAACCCTGTGGCCTGGGAACATGAGAACGGTTTAATTCTGGAACCCTGTGACCTGGGAACATGTCTGAGGTTTGATGGTGGAAACCTGTGGCTTGGCAACATGACTGAGGTTTGTTTCTGGAACCCTGTTCCCTGGGAACATGACTGAGGTTTGATTCTGTAAATCTGTGGCCTGGGAACTTGACTGAGTTTTGATGGCAGAAATCTGTTGACTGGCAACATGACTGAGGTTTGATTGTAGAACCCTGTGCCCTGGAAACATGACTGCGACCTGATATTTGAAACCCATGGCCTGGGAACTTGACATTGGTTTGATTCCGGAACCCTGTGGCCAGGAACAAGACTGAGGCGTGATTCTGGAATCCTGTGGCCTGGGAACATGACATCTGTTTAGATTGTGGAATACTGGGCCCTGGGAACCTGACTGAGGCTTGGTTCTGGAACCCTGTGGACTGGGAACATGACTGAGGTTTTATTCTGGAATCCTGTGGCCTGGGAACATGACATCAGTGGATTCTTGAAACCTGTGGCCTGGGAACATGAGAACGGTTTGAATCTGGAACCCTGTGACCTGGGAACATGTCTGAGGTTTGATTGTGGAAACCTGTGGCTTGGCAACATGACTGAGGTTTGTTACTGGAACCCTCTTCCCTGGGAACATGACTGAGGTTTGATTCTGGACACCTTTGTCCTGGGAACATGACTGTGGTTTGATTGTGGAATCATGGGTCCTGCAAACATGACTGAGGTTTTATTTTGGAACCATGTGTCCTGGGAATATGACTGAGGTTTGATTCTGGAAATCTGTGGCCTGGGAAGTTGACTGAGGTTTGATGGCAGAAACCTGTGGACTGGCAACATGACAGAGGTTTGATTGTAGAACCCTGTGGCCTGGAAATATGACTGTGGCCTGGTACTGGAAACCCATGGCCTGGGAAATTGACATTGGTTTGATTCTGCAACCCTGTGGCCTGGGAACATGATTGAGGCCTGATTCTGGAAACCTGTGGCCTGGGAACATGACATCTGTTTAGATTGTGGCATACTGTGCCCTGGGAACCGGACTGAAGGCTTGGTTCTGGAATCCTGTGGACTGGGAACAAGACTGAGGTTTGATTCTGGAACTATGTGGCCTGGGAATATGACTGATGTTAGATCGTGGAATCCTGTGGCCTGGGAACATGACATCGGTTTGGATTCTGGTACCCTGTTGCCTGGGAACATGAAATCGGTTTGATTGTGGAGACCTGTGGTCTGGGAATATCACTGAGGTTTGATGGTGGTACCCTCTGGCCTGGCAACATGACTGAGGTTTGATTCTGGATCCCTGTGGCCTGGGAACATGACTGAGGCGTGATTCTGGAATCCTGTGGCCTGGGAACATGACATCTGTTTAGATTGTGGAATAATGTGCCCTGGGAATCTGACTGAGGCTTGGTTCTGGAACCCTGTGTACTGGGAACATGACTGAGGTTTGATTGTAGAACCCTGTGCCCTGGAAATATGACTGTGGCCTGGTACTGGAAACCCATGACCTAAGAATTTGACATTGGTTTGATTCTGGAACCCTGTGGCCTGGGAACATGACTGAGGTTTGATTCTGGAAAACTGTGGCCGGGTACTTGACTGAGGGTTGATGGCAGAAATCTGCGGACTGGGAACATGACTGAGGTTTGATTGTAGAACCCTGTGCCCTGGAAATATGACTGTGGCCTGGTACTGGAAACCCATGGCCTAGGAATTTGACATTGGTTTGATTCTGGACCCCTGTGGCCTGGGAACATGACTGAGGATTGATTCTGGAACCCTGTAGCCTGCGAACATAACTGAGGATTGTTTCTGGAACCCTGTGGCCTGGGAACATGACATCAGTGGATTCTTGAACCCTGTGGCCTGGGAACATGAGAACGGTTTAATTCTGGAACCCTGTGACCTGGGAACATGTCTGAGGTTTGATGGTGGAAACCTGTGGCTTGGCAACATGACTGAGGTTTGTTTCTGGAACCCTGTGACCTGGGAACATGACTGAGGTTTGATTCTGGAAAACTGTGGTCGGGGACTTGACTGAGGTTTGATGGCAGAAATCTGTGGACTGGCAACATTACTGAGGTTTGATTGTAGAACCCTGTGCCCTGGAAACATGACTGCGACCTGATACTTGAAACCCATTGCCTGGAAACTTGACATTGGTTTGATTCCGGAACCCTGTGGCCAGGAACAAGACTGAGGCGTGATTCTGGAATCCTGTGGCCTGGGAACATGACATCTGTTTAGATTGTGGAATACTGGGCCCTGGGAACCTGACTGAGGCTTGGTTCTGGAACCCTGTGGACTGGGAACATGACTGAGGATTTATTCTGGAATCCTGTGGCCTGGGAACATGACATCAGTGGATTCTTCAACCCTGTGGCCTGGGAACATGAGAACGGTTGGATTTTGGAACACTGTGGCCTGGGAACATGTCTGAGGTTTGATGTTGGAAACCTGTGGCTTGGCAACATGAATGAGGTTTGTTACTGGAACCCTGTTCCCTGGGAACATGACTGAGGTTTGATTCTGGACACCTTTGTCCTGGGAACATGACTGTGGTTTGATTGTGGAACCATGGGTCCTGCAAACATGACTGAGGTTTGATTCTGGAACCATGTGTCCTGGGAATATGACTGAGGTTTGATTCTGGAAATCTGTGGCCTGGGAAGTTGACTGAGGTTTGATGGCAGAAACCTGTGGACTGGCAACATGACAGAGGTTTGATTGTAGAACCCTGTGGCCTGGAAATATGACTGTGGCCTGGTACTGGAAACCCATGGCCTGGGAAATTGACATTGGTTTGATTCTGAAACCCTGTGGCCTGGGAACATGATTGAGGCGTGATTCTGGAAACCTGTGGCCTGGGAACATGACATCTGTTTAGATTGTGGCATACTGTGCCCTGGGAACCGGACTGAAGGCTTGGTTCTGGAATCCTGTGGAGTGGGAACAAGACTGAGATTTTATTCTGGAACCATGTGTCCTGGGAATATGACTGAGGTTTGATTCTGGAAATCTGTGGCCTGGAAACTTGACTGAGGTTTGATGGCAGAAACCTGTGGACTGGCAACATGACTGAGGTTTGATTGTAGAACCCTGTGCCCTGGAAACATGACTGTGGGCTGGTACTGGAAACCCATGGCCTAGGAATTTGACATTGGTTTGATTCTGGAACCCTGTGGCCTGGGAACATGACTGAGGCGTGATTCTGGAAAACTGTGGCCTGGGGATATGACTGAGGTTTGATTCTGGAAATCTGTGGCCTGGGAACTTGACTGAGGTTTGATG
This sequence comes from Balaenoptera borealis, assembly GCF_965194805.1. NCBI lineage: Eukaryota > Metazoa > Chordata > Mammalia > Artiodactyla > Balaenopteridae > Balaenoptera > Balaenoptera borealis. The sequence goes on along the minus strand of NW_028123387.1, from coordinate 36,130 downwards.
GCAGAAATCTGTGGACTGGCAACATGACTGAGGTTTGATTGTAGAACCCTGTGCCCTGGAAACATGACTGCGACCTGATATTTGAAACCCATGGCCTGGGAACTTGACATTGGTTTGATTCCGGAACCCTGTGGCCAGGAACAAGACTGAGGCGTGATTCTGGAATCCTGTGTCCTGGGAACATGACATCTGTTTAGATTGTGGAATACTGGGCCCTGGGAACCTGACTGAGGCTTGGTTCTGGAACCCTGTGGACTGGGAACATGACTGAGGATTTATTCTGGAATCCTGTGGCCTGGGAACATGACATCAGTGGATTCTTGAAACCTGTGGCCTGGGAACATGAGAACGGTTTGATTCTGGAACCCTGTGACCTGGGAACAAGTCTGAGGTTTGATTGTGGAAACCTGTGGCTTGGCAACATGACTGAGGTTTGTTACTGGAACCCTCTTCCCTGGGAACATGACTGAGGTTTGATTCTGGACACCTTTGTCCTGGGAACATGACTGTGGTTTGATTGTGGAACCATGGGTCCGGCAAACATGACTGAGGTTTTATTTTGGAACCATGTGTCCTGGGAATATGACTGAGGTTTGATTCTGGAAAACTGTCGCCTGGGAAGTTGACTGAGGTTTGATGGCAGAAACCTGTGGACTGGCAACATGACAGAGGTTTGATTGTAGAACCCTGTGGCCTGGAAATATGACTGTGGCCTGGTACTGGAAACCCATGGCCTGGGAAATTGACATTGGTTTGATTCTGCAACCCTGTGGCCTGGGAACATGACTGAGGCGTGATTCTGGAAAACTGTGGCCTGGGAATATGACTGAGGTTTGATTCTGGAAATCTGTGGCCTGGGAACTTGACTGAGGTTTGATGGCAGAAATCTGTGGACTGGCAACATGACTGAGGTTTGATTGTAGAACCCTGTGCCCTGGAAACATGACTGCGAGCTGATATTTGAAACCCATGGCCTGGGAACTTGACATTGTTTTGATTCCGGAACCCTGTGGCCAGGAACAAGACTGAGGCGTGATTCTGGAATCCTGTGGCCTGGGAACAAGTCTGAGGTTTAATTGTGGAAACCTGTGGCTTGGCAACATGAATGAGGTTTGTTACTGGAACCCTCTTCCCTGGGAACATGACTGAGGTTTGATTCTGGACACCTTTGTCCTGGGAACATGACTGTGGTTTGATTGTGGAACCATGGGTCCTGCAAACATGACTGAGGTTTTATTCTGGAACCATGTGTCTTGGGAATATGACTGAGGTTTGATTCTGGAAATCTGTGGCCTGGGAAGTTGACTGAGGTTTGATTGTAGAACCCTGTGGCCTGGAAATATGACTGTGGCCTGGTACTGGAAACCCATGGCCTGGGAAATTGACATTGGTTTGATTCTGAAACCCTGTGGCCTGGGACCATGATTGAGGCGTGATTCTGGAAACCTGTGGCCTGGGAACATGACATCTGTTTAGATTGTGGCATACTGTGCCCTGGGAACCGGACTGAAGGCTTGGTTCTGGAATCCTGTGGACTGGGAACAAGACTGAGGTTTGAGTCTGGAACCATGTGGCCTGGGAATATGACTGATGTTAGATCGTGGAATCCTGTGGCCTGGGAACATGACATCGGTTTGGATTCTGGTACCCTGTTGCCTGGGAACATGAAATCGGTTTGATTGTGGAAACCTGTGGTCTGGGAATATGACTGAGGTTTGATGGTGGTACCCTCTGGCCTGGCAACATGACTGAGGTTTGATTCTGGATCCCTGTGGCCTGGGAACATGACTGAGGCTTGATTCTGGAACCCTGTGGCATGGGAATATGTCTGAGTTTTGATGGTGGAAAACTGTGGCTGGGCAAAATGACTGAGGTTTGTTACTGGAACCCTGTTCCCTGGGAACATGACTGTGGTTTGATTGTGGAACCGTGGGTCCTGCAAACATGACTGAGGTTTTTTTTCTGGAACCATGTGTCCTGGGAATATGACTGAGGTTTGATTCTGGAAATCTGTGGCCTGGGAAATTGACTGAAGTTTGATGGCAGAAACCTGTGGACTGGCAACATGACAGAGGTTTGATTGTAGAACCCTGTGGCCTGGAAATATGACTGTGGCCTGGTACTGGAAACCCATGGCCTGGGAAATTGACATTGGTTTGATTCTGCAACCCTGTGGCCTGGGAACATGACATCTGTTTAGATTGTGGAATAATGTGCCCTGGGAATCTGACTGAGGCTTGGTTCTGGAACCCTGTGGACTGGGAACATGACTGAGGTTTGATTGTAGAACCCTGTGCCCTGGAAACATGACTGTGGCCTGGTACTGGAAACCCATGGCCTAGGAATTTGACATTGGTTTGATTCTGGACCCCTGTGGCCTGGGAACATGACTGAGGATTGATTCTGGAACCCTGTAGCCTGCGAACATAACTGAGGATTGTTTCTGGAACCCTGTGGCCTGGGAACATGACATCAGTGGATTCTTGAACGCTGTGGCCTGGGAACATGAGAACGGTTTAATTCTGGAACCCTGTGACCTGGGAACATGTCTGAGATTTGATGGTGGAAACCTGTGGCTTGGCAACATGACTGAGGTTTGTTTCTGGAACCCTGTTCCCTGGGAACATGACTGAGGTTTGATTCTGCACACCTTTGTGCTGGGACAATGACTGTGTTTTGATTGTGGAATCATGGGTCCTGCAAACATGACTGAGGTTTGATTCTGGAACCATGTGTCCTGGGAATATGACTGAGGTTTGATTCTGGAAATCTGTGGCCTGGGAACTTGACAGAGGTTTGATGGCAGAAACCTGGGGACTGGCAACATGACTGAGGTTTGATTGTAGAACCCTGTGCCCTGGAAACATGACTGTGGTCTGGTACTGGAAACCCATGGCCTACGAATTTGACATTGGTTTGTTTCTGGAACCCTGTGACCTGGGAACATGACTGAGGTTTGATTCTGGAAAACTGTGGTCGGGGACTTGACTGAGGTTTGATGGCAGAAATCTGTGGACTGGCAACATTACTGAGGTTTGATTGTAGAACCCTGTGCCCTGGAAACATGACTGCGACCTGATACTTGAAACCCATTGCCTGGGAACTTGACATTGGTTTGATTCTGGAACCCTGTGGCCAGGAACAAGACTGAGGCGTGATTCTGGAATCCTGTGGCCTGGGAACATGACATCTGTTTAGATTGTGGAATACTGGGCCCTGGGAACCTGACTGAGGTTGGTTCTGGAACCCTGTGGACTGGGAACATGACTGAGGATTTATTCTGGAATCCTGTGGCCTGGGAACATGACATCAGTGGATTCTTCAACCCTGTGGCCTGGGAACATGAGAACGGTTGGATTTTGGAACACTGTGGCCTGGGAACATGTCTGAGGTTTGATGTTGGAAACCTGTGGCTTGGCAACATGAATGAGGTTTGTTACTGGAACCCTCTTCCCTGGGAACATGACTGAGGTTTGATTCTGGACACCTTTGTCCTGGGAACATGACTGTGGTTTGATTGTGGAACCATGGGTCCTGCAAACATGACTGAGGTTTGATTCTGGAACCATGTGTCCTGGGAATATGACTGAGGTTTGATTCTGGAAATCTGTGGCCTGGGAAGTTGACTGAGGTTTGATGGCAGAAACCTGTGGACTGGCAACATGACAGAGGTTTGATTGTAGAACCCTGTGGCCTGGAAATATGACTGTGGCCTGGTACTGGAAACCCATGGCCTGGGAAATTGACATTGGTTTGATTCTGAAACCCTGTGGCCTGGGAACATGATTGAGGCGTGATTCTGGAAACCTGTGGCCTGGGAACATGACATCTGTTTAGATTGTGGCATACTGTGCCCTGGGAACCGGACTGAAGGCTTGGTTCTGGAATCCTGTGGAGTGGGAACAAGACTGAGATTTTATTCTGGAACCATGTGTCCTGGGAATATGACTGAGGTTTGATTCTGGAAATCTGTGGCCTGGAAACTTGACTGAGGTTTGATGGCAGAAACCTGTGGACTGGCAACATGACTGAGGTTTGATTGTAGAACCCTGTGCCCTGGAAACATGACTGTGGGCTGGTACTGGAAACCCATGGCCTAGGAATTTGACATTGGTTTGATTCTGGAACCCTGTGGCCTGGGAACATGACTGAGGCGTGATTCTGGAAAACTGTGGCCTGGGAATATGACTGAGGTTTGATTCTGGAAATCTGTGGCCTGGGAACTTGACTGAGGTTTGATGGCAGAAATCTGTGGACTGGCAACATGACTGAGGTTTGATTGTAGAACCCTGTGCCCTGGAAACATGACTGCGACCTGATATTTGAAACCCATGGCCTGGGAACTTGACATTGTTTTGATTCCGGAACCCTGTGGCCAGGAACAAGACTGAGGCGTGATTCTGGAATCCTGTGTCCTGGGAACATGACATCTGTTTAGATTGTGGAATACTGGGCCCTGGGAACCTGACTGAGGCTTGGTTCTGGAACCCTGTGGACTGGGAACATGACTGAGGATTTATTCTGGAATCCTGTGGCCTGGGAACATGACATCAGTGGATTCTTGAAACCTGTGGCCTGGGAACATGAGAACGGTTTGATTCTGGAACCCTGTGACCTGGGAACAAGTCTGAGGTTTGATTGTGGAAACCTGTGGCTTGGCAACATGAATGAGGTTTGTTACTGGAACCCTCTTCCCTGGGAACATGACTGAGGTTTGATTCTGGACACCTTTGTCCTGGGAACATGACTGTGGTTTGATTGTGGAACCATGGGTCCTGCAAACATGACTGAGGTTTTATTCTGGAACCATGTGTCTTGGGAATATGACTGAGGTTTGATTCTGGAAATCTGTGGCCTGGGAAGTTGACTGAGGTTTGATTGTAGAACCCTGTGGCCTGGAAATATGACTGTGGCCTGGTACTGGAAACCCATGGCCTGGGAAATTGACATTGGTTTGATTCTGAAACCCTGTGGCCTGGGACCATGATTGAGGCGTGATTCTGGAAACCTGTGGCCTGGGAACATGACATCTGTTTAGATTGTGGCATACTGTGCCCTGGGAACCGGACTGAAGGCTTGGTTCTGGAATCCTGTGGACTGGGAACAAGACTGAGGTTTGAGTCTGGAACCATGTGGCCTGGGAATATGACTGATGTTAGATCGTGGAATCCTGTGGCCTGGGAACATGACATCGGTTTGGATTCTGGTACCCTGTTGCCTGGGAACATGAAATCGGTTTGATTGTGGAAACCTGTGGTCTGGGAATATGACTGAGGTTTGATGGTGGTACCCTCTGGCCTGGCAACATGACTGAGGTTTGATTCTGGATCCCTGTGGCCTGGGAACATGACTGAGGCTTGATTCTGGAACCCTGTGGCATGGGAATATGTCTGAGTTTTGATGGTGGAAAACTGTGGCTGGGCAAAATGACTGAGGTTTGTTACTGGAACCCTGTTCCCTGGGAACATGACTGTGGTTTGATTGTGGAACCGTGGGTCCTGCAAACATGACTGAGGTTTTTTTTCTGGAACCATGTGTCCTGGGAATATGACTGAGGTTTGATTCTGGAAATCTGTGGCCTGGGAAATTGACTGAAGTTTGATGGCAGAAACCTGTGGACTGGCAACATGACAGAGGTTTGATTGTAGAACCCTGTGGCCTGGAAATATGACTGTGGCCTGGTACTGGAAACCCATGGCCTGGGAAATTGACATTGGTTTGATTCTGCAACCCTGTGGCCTGGGAACATGACATCTGTTTAGATTGTGGAATAATGTGCCCTGGGAATCTGACTGAGGCTTGGTTCTGGAACCCTGTGGACTGGGAACATGACTGAGGTTTGATTGTAGAACCCTGTGCCCTGGAAACATGACTGTGGCCTGGTACTGGAAACCCATGGCCTAGGAATTTGACATTGGTTTGATTCTGGACCCCTGTGGCCTGGGAACATGACTGAGGATTGATTCTGGAACCCTGTAGCCTGCGAACATAACTGAGGATTGTTTCTGGAACCCTGTGGCCTGGCAACATGACATCAGTGGATTCTTGAACGCTGTGGCCTGGGAACATGAGAACGGTTTAATTCTGGAACCCTGTGACCTGGGAACATGTCTGAGATTTGATGGTGGAAACCTGTGGCTTGGCAACATGACTGAGGTTTGTTTCTGGAACCCTGTTCCCTGGGAACATGACTGAGGTTTGATTCTGCACACCTTTGTGCTGGGACAATGACTGTGTTTTGATTGTGGAATCATGGGTCCTGCAAACATGACTGAGGTTTGATTCTGGAACCATGTGTCCTGGGAATATGACTGAGGTTTGATTCTGGAAATCTGTGGCCTGGGAACTTGACAGAGGTTTGATGGCAGAAACCTGGGGACTGGCAACATGACTGAGGTTTGATTGTAGAACCCTGTGCCCTGGAAACATGACTGTGGTCTGGTACTGGAAACCCATGGCCTACGAATTTGACATTGGTTTGTTTCTGGAACCCTGTGACCTGGGAACATGACTGAGGTTTGATTCTGGAAAACTGTGGTCGGGGACTTGACTGAGGTTTGATGGCAGAAATCTGTGGACTGGCAACATTACTGAGGTTTGATTGTAGAACCCTGTGCCCTGGAAACATGACTGCGACCTGATACTTGAAACCCATTGCCTGGGAACTTGACATTGGTTTGATTCTGGAACCCTGTGGCCAGGAACAAGACTGAGGCGTGATTCTGGAATCCTGTGGCCTGGGAACATGACATCTGTTTAGATTGTGGAATACTGGGCCCTGGGAACCTGACTGAGGTTGGTTCTGGAACCCTGTGGACTGGGAACATGACTGAGGATTTATTCTGGAATCCTGTGGCCTGGGAACATGACATCAGTGGATTCTTCAACCCTGTGGCCTGGGAACATGAGAACGGTTGGATTTTGGAACACTGTGGCCTGGGAACATGTCTGAGGTTTGATGTTGGAAACCTGTGGCTTGGCAACATGAATGAGGTTTGTTACTGGAACCCTCTTCCCTGGGAACATGACTGAGGTTTGATTCTGGACACCTTTGTCCTGGGAACATGACTGTGGTTTGATTGTGGAACCATGGGTCCTGCAAACATGACTGAGGTTTGATTCTGGAACCATGTGTCCTGGGAATATGACTGAGGTTTGATTCTGGAAATCTGTGGCCTGGGAAGTTGACTGAGGTTTGATGGCAGAAACCTGTGGACTGGCAACATGACAGAGGTTTGATTGTAGAACCCTGTGGCCTGGAAATATGACTGTGGCCTGGTACTGGAAACCCATGGCCTGGGAAATTGACATTGGTTTGATTCTGAAACCCTGTGGCCTGGGAACATGATTGAGGCGTGATTCTGGAAACCTGTGGCCTGGGAACATGACATCTGTTTAGATTGTGGCATACTGTGCCCTGGGAACCGGACTGAAGGCTTGGTTCTGGAATCCTGTGGAGTGGGAACAAGACTGAGATTTTATTCTGGAACCATGTGTCCTGGGAATATGACTGAGGTTTGATTCTGGAAATCTGTGGCCTGGAAACTTGACTGAGGTTTGATGGCAGAAACCTGTGGACTGGCAACATGACTGAGGTTTGATTGTAGAACCCTGTGCCCTGGAAACATGACTGTGGGCTGGTACTGGAAACCCATGGCCTAGGAATTTGACATTGGTTTGATTCTGGAACCCTGTGGCCTGGGAACATGACTGAGGCGTGATTCTGGAAAACTGTGGCCTGGGAATATGACTGAGGTTTGATTCTGGAAATCTGTGGCCTGGGAACTTGACTGAGGTTTGATGGCAGAAATCTGTGGACTGGCAACATGACTGAGGTTTGATTGTAGAACCCTGTGCCCTGGAAACATGACTGCGACCTGATATTTGAAACCCATGGCCTGGGAACTTGACATTGTTTTGATTCCGGAACCCTGTGGCCAGGAACAAGACTGAGGCGTGATTCTGGAATCCTGTGTCCTGGGAACATGACATCTGTTTAGATTGTGGAATACTGGGCCCTGGGAACCTGACTGAGGCTTGGTTCTGGAACCCTGTGGACTGGGAACATGACTGAGGATTTATTCTGGAATCCTGTGGCCTGGGAACATGACATCAGTGGATTCTTGAAACCTGTGGCCTGGGAACATGAGAACGGTTTGATTCTGGAACCCTGTGACCTGGGAACAAGTCTGAGGTTTGATTGTGGAAACCTGTGGCTTGGCAACATGAATGAGGTTTGTTACTGGAACCCTCTTCCCTGGGAACATGACTGAGGTTTGATTCTGGACACCTTTGTCCTGGGAACATGACTGTGGTTTGATTGTGGAACCATGGGTCCTGCAAACATGACTGAGGTTTTATTCTGGAACCATGTGTCTTGGGAATATGACTGAGGTTTGATTCTGGAAATCTGTGGCCTGGGAAGTTGACTGAGGTTTGATTGTAGAACCCTGTGGCCTGGAAATATGACTGTGGCCTGGTACTGGAAACCCATGGCCTGGGAAATTGACATTGGTTTGATTCTGAAACCCTGTGGCCTGGGACCATGATTGAGGCGTGATTCTGGAAACCTGTGGCCTGGGAACATGACATCTGTTTAGATTGTGGCATACTGTGCCCTGGGAACCGGACTGAAGGCTTGGTTCTGGAATCCTGTGGACTGGGAACAAGACTGAGGTTTGAGTCTGGAACCATGTGGCCTGGGAATATGACTGATGTTAGATCGTGGAATCCTGTGGCCTGGGAACATGACATCGGTTTGGATTCTGGTACCCTGTTGCCTGGGAACATGAAATCGGTTTGATTGTGGAAACCTGTGGTCTGGGAATATGACTGAGGTTTGATGGTGGTACCCTCTGGCCTGGCAACATGACTGAGGTTTGATTCTGGATCCCTGTGGCCTGGGAACATGACTGAGGCTTGATTCTGGAACCCTGTGGCATGGGAATATGTCTGAGTTTTGATGGTGGAAAACTGTGGCTTGGCAAAATGACTGAGGTTTGTTACTGGAACCCTGTTCCCTGGGAACATGACTGAGGATTAATTCTGGACACCTTTGTCCTGGGAACATGACTGTGGTTTGATTGTGGAACCGTGGGTCCTGCAAACATGACTGAGGTTTTTTTTCTGGAACCATGTGTCCTGGGAATATGACTGAGGTTTGATTCTGGAAATCTGTGGCCTGGGAAATTGACTGAAGTTTGATGGCAGAAACCTGTGGACTGGCAAAATGACAGAGGTTTGATTGTTGAACCCTGTGGCCTGGAAACATGACTGTGGCCTGGTACTGGAAACCCATGGCCTAGGAATTTGACATTGGTTTGTTTCTGGAACCCTCTGGCCTGGGAACATGACGGAGGTTTGATTCTGGAACCCTGTAGGCTTCGAACATAACTGAGGATTGTTTCTGGAACCCTGTGGCCTGGGAACATGACATCAGTGGATTCAGGCACCCTGTGGCCTGGGAATATGAGAACGGTTTAATTCTGGAACCCTGTGACCTGGGAACATGTCTGAGGTTTGATGGTGGAAACCTGTGGCTTGGCAACATGACGGAGGTTTGTTTCTCGAACCCTGTTCCCTGGGAACATGACTGAGGTTTGATTCTGGAAACCTTTGTGCTGGGAACATGACTGTGTTTTGATTGTGGAATCATGGGTCCTGCAAACATGACTTAGGTTTGATTCTGGAACCATGTGTCCTGGGAATATGACTGAGGTTTGATTCTGGAAATCTGTGGCCTGGGAACTTGACAGAGGTTTGATGGCAGAAACCTGGGGACTGTCAACATGACTGAGGTTTGATTGTAGAACCCTGTGCCCTGGAAACATGACTGTGGTCTGGTACTGGAAACCCATGGCCTACGAATTTGACATTGGTTTGTTTCTGGAACCCTGTGACCTGGGAACATGACTGAGGCGTGATTCTGGAAAACTGTGGCCTGGGAATATGAGTGAGGTTTGATTCTGGAAATCTGTGGCCTGGGAACTTGACTGAGGTTTAATGGTAGAAATCTGTGGACTGGCAACATGACTGAGGTTTGATTGTAGAACCCTGTGCCCTGGAAACATGACTGCGACCTGATATTTGAAACCCATGGCCTGGGAACTTGACATTGGTTTGATTCCGGAACCCTGTGGCCAGGAACAAGACTGAGGCGTGATTCTGGAATCCTGTGGCCTGGGAACATGACATCTGTTTAGATTGTGGAATACTGGGCCCTGGGAACCTGACTGAGGCTTGGTTCTGGAACCCTGTGGACTGGGAACATGACTGAGGTTTTATTCTGGAATCCTGTGGCCTGGGAACATGACATCAGTGGATTCTTGAAACCTGTGGCCTGGGAACATGAGAACGGTTTGATTCTGGAACCCTGTGACCTGGGAACAAGTCTGAGGTTTGATTGTGGAAATCTGTGGCTTGGCAACATGACTGAGGTTTGTTAGTGGAACCCTGTTCCCTGGGAATATGACTGAGGTTTGATTCTGGACACCTTTGTCCTGGGAAAATGACTGTGGTTTGATTGTGGAACCATGGGTCCTGCAAACATGAATGAGGTTTGATTCTGGAACCATGTGTCCTGGGAATATGACTGAGGTTTGATTCTGGAAATCTGTGGCCTGGGAAATTGAGTGAGGTTTGATGGCAGAAACCTGTGGACTGGCAACATGACTGAGGTTTGATTGTAGAACCCTGTGCCCTGGAAACATGACTGTGGCCTGGTACTGGAAACCCATGGCCTAGGAATTTGACATTGGTTTGATTCTGGAACCCTGTGGCCTGGGAACATGACTGAGGCGTGATTCTGGAAAACTGTGGCCTGGGAATATGACTGAGGTTTGATTCTGTAAACCTGTGGCCTGGGAACTTGACTGAGTTTTGATGGCAGAAATCTGTGGACTGGCAACATGACTGAGGTTTGATTGTAGAACCCTGTGCCCTGGAAACATGACTGCGACCTGATATTTGAAACCCATGGCCTGGGAACTTGACATTGTTTTGATTCCGGAACCCTGTGGCCAGGAACAAGACTGAGGCGTGATTCTGGCATCCTGTGGCCTGGGAACATGACATCTGTTTAGATTGTGGAATACTGGGCCCTGGGAACCTGACTGAGGGTTGGTTCTGGAACCCTGTGGACTGTGAACATAACTGAGGTTTTATTCTGGAATCCTGTGGCCTGGGAACATGACATCAGTGGATTCTTGAACCCTGTGGCCTGGGAACATGAGAACGGTTTGATTCTGGAACCCTGTGGCCTGGGAACATGTCTGAGTTTTGATGGTGGAAACCTGTGGCTTGGCAACATGACTGAGGTTTGTTACTGGAACCCTCTTCCCTGGGAACATGACTGAGGTTTGATTCTGGACACCTTTGTCCTGGGAACATGACTGTGGTTTGATTGTGGAACCATGGGTCCTGCAAACATGACTGAGGTTTTATTCTGGAACCATGTGTCCTGGGAATATGACTGAGGTTTGATTCTGGAAATCTGTGGCCTGGAAACTTGACTGAGGTTTGATGGCAGAAACCTGTGGACTGGCAACATGACTGAGGTTTGATTGTAGATCCCTGTGCCCTGGAAATATGACTGTGGGCTGGTACTGGAAACCCATGGCCTAGGAATTTGACATTGGTTTGATTCTGGAACCCTGTGGCCTGGGAACATGACTGAGGCGTGATTCTGGAAAGCTGTGGCCTGGGAATATGACTGAGGTTTGATTCTGGAAATCTGTGGCCTGGGAACTTGACTGAGGTTTGATGGCAGAAATCTGTGGACTGGCAACATGACTGAGGTTTGATTGTAGAACCCTGTGCCCTGGAAACATGACTGCGACTTGATATTTGAAACCCATGGCCTGGGAACTTGACATTGTTTTGATTCCGGAACCCTGTGGCCAGGAACAAGACTGAGGCGTGATTCTGGAATCCTGTGGCCTGGGAACATGACATCTGTTTAGATTGTGGAATACTGGGCCCTGGGAACCTGACTGAGGCTTGGTTCTGGAACCCTGTGGCCTGGGAACATGATTGAGGCCTGATTCTGGAAACCTGTGGCCTGGGAACATGACATCTGTTTAGATTGTGGCATACTGTTCCCTGGGAACCGGACTGAAGGCTTGGTTCTGGAATCCTGTGGACTGGGAACAAGACTGAGGTTTGATTCTGGAACCATGTGGCCTGGGAATATGACTGATGTTAGATCGTGGAATCCTGTGGCCTGGGAACATGACATCGGTTTGAATTCTGGTACCCTGTTGCCTGCGAACATGAAATCGGTTTGATTGTGGAAACCTGTGGTCTGGGAATATGACTGAGGTTTGATGGTGGTACCCTCTGGCCTGGCAACATGACTGAGGTTTGATTCTGGATCCCTGTGACCTGGGAACATGACTGAGGCGTGATTCTGGAATCCTGTGGCCTGGGAACATGACATCTGTTTAGATTGTGGAATAATGTGCCCTGGGAATCTGACTGAGGATTGGTTCTGGAACCCTGTGGACTGGGAACATGACTGAGGTTTGATTGTAGAACCCTGTGCCCTGGAAACATGACTGTGGCCTGGTACTGGAAACCCATGGCCTAGGAATTTGACATTGGTTTGATTCTGGAACCCTGTGGCCTGGGAACATGACTGAGGTTTGATTCTGGAAAACTGTGGCCGGGTACTTGACTGAGGGTTGATGGCAGAAATCTGTGGACTGGCAACATGACTGAGGTTTGATTGTAGAACCCTGTGCCCTGGAAACATGACTGTGGCCTGGTACTGGAAACCCATGGCCTAGGAATTTGACATTGGTTTGATTCTGGAACCCTGTGGCCTGGGAACATGACTGAGGATTGATTCTGGAACCCTGTAGCCTGCGAACATAACTGAGGATTCTTTCTGGAACCCTGTGGCCTGGGAACATGACATCAGTGGATTCTGGAACCCTGTGGCCTGGGAACATGAGAACGGTGTAATTCTGGAACCCTGTGACCTGCGAACATGTCTGAGGTTTGATGGTGGAAACCTGTGGCTTGGCAACATGACTGAGGTTTGTTTCTGGAACCCTGTTCCCTGGGAACATGACTGAGGTTTGATTCTGGAACCATGTGTCCTGGGAATATGACTGAGGTTTGATTCTGGAAATCTGTGGCCTGGAAACTTGACTGAGGTTTGATGGCAGAAACCTGTGGACTGGCAACATGACTGAGGTTTGATTGTAGAACCCTGTGCCCTGGAAACATGACTGTGGCCTGGTACTGGAAACCCATGGCCTAGGAATTTGAAATTGGTTTGATTCTGGAACCTTGTGGCCTGGGAACATGACTGAGGCGTGATTCTGGAAAACTGTGGCCTGGGAATATGACTGAGGTTTGATTCTGGAAATCTGTGGCCTGGGAACTTGACTGAGGTTTGATGGCAGAAATCTGTGGACTGGCAACATGACTGAGGTTTGATTGTAGAACCCTGTGCCCTGGAAACATGACTGCGACCTGATATTTGAAACCCATGGCCTGGGAACTTGACATTGGTTTGATTCCGGAACCCTGTGGCCAGGAACAAGACTGAGGCGTGATTCTGGAATCCTGTGGCCTGGGAACATGACATCTGTTTAGATTGTGGAATACTGGGCCCTGGGAACCTGACTGAGGCTTGGTTCTGGAACCCTGTGGACTGGGAACATGACTGAGGTTTTATTCTGGAATCCTGTGGCCTGGGAACATGACATCAGTGGATTCTTGAAACCTGTGGCCTGGGAACATGAGAACGGTTTGATTCTGGAACCCTGTGACCTGGGAACAAGTCTGAGGTTTGATTGTGGAAATCTGTGGCTTGGCAACATGACTGAGGTTTGTTAGTGGAACCCTGTTCCCTGGGAATATGACTGAGGTTTGATTCTGGACACCTTTGTCCTGGGAAAATGACTGTGGTTTGATTGTGGAACCATGGGTCCTGCAAACATGAATGAGGTTTGATTCTGGAACCATGTGTCCTGGGAATATGACTGAGGTTTGATTCTGGAAATCTGTGGCCTGGGAAATTGAGTGAGGTTTGATGGCAGAAACCTGTGGACTGGCAACATGACTGAGGTTTGATTGTAGAACCCTGTGCCCTGGAAACATGACTGTGGCCTGGTACTGGAAACCCATGGCCTAGGAATTTGACATTGGTTTGATTCTGGAACCCTGTGGCCTGGGAACATGACTGAGGCGTGATTCTGGAAAACTGTGGCCTGGGAATATGACTGAGGTTTGATTCTGTAAACCTGTGGCCTGGGAACTTGACTGAGTTTTGATGGCAGAAATCTGTGGACTGGCAACATGACTGAGGTTTGATTGTAGAACCCTGTGCCCTGGAAACATGACTGCGACCTGATATTTGAAACCCATGGCCTGGGAACTTGACATTGTTTTGATTCCGGAACCCTGTGGCCAGGAACAAGACTGAGGCGTGATTCTGGCATCCTGTGGCCTGGGAACATGACATCTGTTTAGATTGTGGAATACTGGGCCCTGGGAACCTGACTGAGGGTTGGTTCTGGAACCCTGTGGACTGTGAACATAACTGAGGTTTTATTCTGGAATCCTGTGGCCTGGGAACATGACATCAGTGGATTCTTGAACCCTGTGGCCTGGGAACATGAGAACGGTTTGATTCTGGAACCCTGTGGCCTGGGAACATGTCTGAGTTTTGATGGTGGAAACCTGTGGCTTGGCAACATGACTGAGGTTTGTTACTGGAACCCTCTTCCCTGGGAACATGACTGAGGTTTGATTCTGGACACCTTTGTCCTGGGAACATGACTGTGGTTTGATTGTGGAACCATGGGTCCTGCAAACATGACTGAGGTTTTATTCTGGAACCATGTGTCCTGGGAATATGACTGAGGTTTGATTCTGGAAATCTGTGGCCTGGAAACTTGACTGAGGTTTGATGGCAGAAACCTGTGGACTGGCAACATGACTGAGGTTTGATTGTAGATCCCTGTGCCCTGGAAATATGACTGTGGGCTGGTACTGGAAACCCATGGCCTAGGAATTTGACATTGGTTTGATTCTGGAACCCTGTGGCCTGGGAACATGACTGAGGCGTGATTCTGGAAAGCTGTGGCCTGGGAATATGACTGAGGTTTGATTCTGGAAATCTGTGGCCTGGGAACTTGACTGAGGTTTGATGGCAGAAATCTGTGGACTGGCAACATGACTGAGGTTTGATTGTAGAACCCTGTGCCCTGGAAACATGACTGCGACTTGATATTTGAAACCCATGGCCTGGGAACTTGACATTGTTTTGATTCCGGAACCCTGTGGCCAGGAACAAGACTGAGGCGTGATTCTGGAATCCTGTGGCCTGGGAACATGACATCTGTTTAGATTGTGGAATACTGGGCCCTGGGAACCTGACTGAGGCTTGGTTCTGGAACCCTGTGGCCTGGGAACATGATTGAGGCCTGATTCTGGAAACCTGTGGCCTGGGAACATGACATCTGTTTAGATTGTGGCATACTGTTCCCTGGGAACCGGACTGAAGGCTTGGTTCTGGAATCCTGTGGACTGGGAACAAGACTGAGGTTTGATTCTGGAACCATGTGGCCTGGGAATATGACTGATGTTAGATCGTGGAATCCTGTGGCCTGGGAACATGACATCGGTTTGAATTCTGGTACCCTGTTGCCTGCGAACATGAAATCGGTTTGATTGTGGAAACCTGTGGTCTGGGAATATGACTGAGGTTTGATGGTGGTACCCTCTGGCCTGGCAACATGACTGAGGTTTGATTCTGGATCCCTGTGACCTGGGAACATGACTGAGGCGTGATTCTGGAATCCTGTGGCCTGGGAACATGACATCTGTTTAGATTGTGGAATAATGTGCCCTGGGAATCTGACTGAGGATTGGTTCTGGAACCCTGTGGACTGGGAACATGACTGAGGTTTGATTGTAGAACCCTGTGCCCTGGAAACATGACTGTGGCCTGGTACTGGAAACCCATGGCCTAGGAATTTGACATTGGTTTGATTCTGGAACCCTGTGGCCTGGGAACATGACTGAGGTTTGATTCTGGAAAACTGTGGCCGGGTACTTGACTGAGGGTTGATGGCAGAAATCTGTGGACTGGGAACATGACTGAGGTTTGATTGTAGAACCCTGTGCCCTGGAAACATGACTGTGGCCTGGTACTGGAAACCCATGGCCTAGGAATTTGACATTGGTTTGATTCTGGAACCCTGTGGCCTGGGAACATGACTGAGGATTGATTCTGGAACCCTGTAGCCTGCGAACATAACTGAGGATTCTTTCTGGAACCCTGTGGCCTGGGAACATGACATCAGTGGATTCTGGAACCCTGTGGCCTGGGAACATGAGAACGGTGTAATTCTGGAACCCTGTGACCTGCGAACATGTCTGAGGTTTGATGGTGGAAACCTGTGGCTTGGCAACATGACTGAGGTTTGTTTCTGGAACCCTGTTCCCTGGGAACATGACTGAGGTTTGATTCTGGAACCATGTGTCCTGGGAATATGACTGAGGTTTGATTCTGGAAATCTGTGGCCTGGAAACTTGACTGAGGTTTGATGGCAGAAACCTGTGGACTGGCAACATGACTGAGGTTTGATTGTAGAACCCTGTGCCCTGGAAACATGACTGTGGCCTGGTACTGGAAACCCATGGCCTAGGAATTTGAAATTGGTTTGATTCTGGAACCTTGTGGCCTGGGAACATGACTGAGGCGTGATTCTGGAAAACTGTGGCCTGGGAATATGACTGAGGTTTGATTCTGGAAATCTGTGGCCTGGGAACTTGACTGAGGTTTGATGGCAGAAATCTGTGGACTGGCAACATGACTGAGGTTTGATTGTAGAACCCTGTGCCCTGGAAACATGACTGCGACCTGATATTTGAAACCCATGGCCTGGGAACTTGACATTGTTTTGATTCCAGAACCCTGTGGCCAGGAACAAGACTGAGGCGTGATTCTGGAATCCTGTGGCCTGGGAACATGACATCTGTTTAGATTGTGGAATACTGGGCCCTGGGAACCTGACTGAGGCTTGGTTCTGGAACCCTGTGGACTGGGCACATGACTGAGGATTTATTCTGGAATCCTGTGGCCTGGGAACATGACATCAGTGGATTCTTGAACCCTGTGGCCTGGGAACATGAGAACGGTTGGATTCCGGAACACTGTGGCCTGGGAACATGTCTGGGGTTTGATGGTGGAAACCTGTGGCTTGGCAACATGAATGAGGTTTGTTATTGGAACCCTGTTCCCTGGGAATATGACTGAGGTTTGATTCTGGACACCTTTGTCCTGGGAACATGACTGTGGTTTGATTGTGGAACCATGGGTCCTGCAAACATGACTGAGGTTTGATTCTGGAACCATGTGTCCTGGGAATATGACTGAGGTTTGATTCTGGAAATCTGTGGCCTGGGAACTTGACTGAGGTTTGATGGCAGAAACCTGTGGACTGGCAACATGACTGAGGTTTGATTGTAGAGACCTGTGCCCTGGAAACATGACTGTGGCCTGGTACTGGAAACCCATGGCCTAGGAATTTGACATTGGTTTGTTTCTGGAACCCTCTGGCCTGGGAACATGACGGAGGTTTGATTCTGGAACCCTGTAGGCTTCGAACATAACTGAGGATTGTTTCTGGAACCCTGTGGCCTGGGAACATGACATCAGTGGATTCTGGCACCCTGTGGCCTGTGAACATGAGAACGGTTTAATTCTGGAACCCTGTGACCTGGGAACATGTCTGAGGTTTGATGGTTGAAACCTGTGGCTTAGCAACATGACTGAGGTTTGTTTCTGGAACCCTGTTCCCTGGGAACATGACTGAGGTTTGATTCTGGACACCTTTGTGCTGGGAACATGACTGTGTTTTGATTGTGGAATCATGGGTCCTGCAAACATGACTTAGGTTTGATTCTGGAACCATGTGTCCTGGGAATATGACTGAGGTTTGATTCTGGAAATCTGTGGCCTGGGAAAGTGACAGAGGTTTAATGGCAGAAACCTGGGGACTGGCAACATGACTGAGGTTTGATTGTAGAACCCTGTGCCCTGGAAACATGACTGTGGTCTGGTACTGGAAACCCATGGCCTACGAATTTGACATTGGTTTGTTTCTGGAACCCTGTGACCTGGGAACATGACTGAGGTTTGATTCTGGAAATCTGTGGCCTGGGAACTTGACTGAGGTTTAATGGCAGAAATCTGTGGACTGGCAACATGACTGAGGTTTGATTGTAGAACCCTGTGCCCTGGAAACATGACTGCGACCTGATATTTGAAACCCATGGCCTGGGAACTTGACATTGGTTTGATTCTGGAACCCTGTGGCCAGGAACAAGACTGAGGCGTGATTCTGGAATCCTGTGGCCTGGGAACATGACATCTGTTTAGATTGTGGAATACTGGGCCCTGGGAACCTGACTGAGGCTTGGTTCTGGAACCCTGTGGACTGGGAACATGACTGAGGTTTTATTCTGGAATCCTGTGGCCTGGGAACATGACATCAGTGGATTCTTGAAACCTGTGGCCTGGGAACATGAGAACGGTTTGATTCTGGAATCCTGTGACCTGGGAACAAGTCTGAGGTTTGATTGTGGAAACCTGTGGCTTGGCAACATGACTGAGGTTTGTTACTGGAACCCTCTTCCCTGGGAACATGACTGAGGTTTGATTCTGGACACCTTTGTCCTGGGAATATGACTGTGGTTTGATTGTGGAACCATGGGTCCTGCAAACATGACTGAGGTTTTATTTTGGAACCATGTGTCCTGGGAATATGACTGAGGTTTGATTCTGGAAATCTGTGGCCTGGGAACTTGACTGAGGTTTGATGGCAGAAACCTGTGGACTGGCAACATGACAGAGGTTTGATTGTAGAACGCTGTGGCCTGGAAATATGACTGTGGCCTGGTACTGGAAACCCATGGCCTGGGAAATTGACATTGGTTTGATTCTGCAACCCTGTGGCCTGGGAACATGATTGAGGCCTGATTCTGGAAACCTGTGGCCTGGGAACATGACATCTGTTTAGATTGTGGCATACTGTTCCCTGGGAACCGGACTGAAGGCTTGGTTCTGGAATCCTGTGGACTGGAAACAAGAATGAGGTTTGATTCTGGAACCATGTGGCCTGGGAATATGACTGATGTTAGATCGTGGAATCCTGTGGCCTGGAAACATGACATCGGTTTGGATTCTGGTACCCTGTTGCCTGGGAACATGAAATCGGTTTGATTGTGGAAACCTGTGGTCTGGGAATATGACTGAGGTTTGATGGTGGTACCCTCTGGCCTGGCAACATGACTGAGGTTTGATTCTGGATCCCTGTGACCTGGGAACATGACTGAGGCGTGATTCTGGAATCCTGTGGCCTGGGATCATGACATCTGTTTAGATTCTGGAATAATGTGCCCTGGGAATCTGACTGAGGCTTGGTTCTGGAACCCTGTGGACTGGGAACATGACTGAGGTTTGATTGTAGAACCCTGTGCCCTGTAAACATGACTGTGCCCTGGTACTGGAAACCCATGGCCTAGGAATTTGACATTGGTTTGATTCTGGAACCCTGTGGCCTGGGAACATGACTGAGGATTGATTCTGGAACCCTGTAGCCTGCGAACATAACTGAGGATTGTTTCTGGAACCCTGTGGCCTGGGAACATGACATCAGTGGATTCTGGAACCCTGTGGCCTGGGAACATGAGAACGGTTTAATTCTGGAACCCTGTGACCTGGGAATATGTCTGAGGTTTGATGGTGGAAACCTGTGGCTTGGCAACATGACTGAGGTTTGTTTCTGGAACCCTGTTCCCTGGGAACATGACTGAGGTTTGTTTCTGGACACCTTTGTGCTGGGACAATGAATGTGTTTTGATTGTGGAATCATGGGTCCTGCAAACATGACTGAGGTTTGATTCTGGAACCATGTGTCCTGGGAATATGACTGAGGTTTGATTCTGGAAATCTGTGGCCTGGAAACTTGACTGAGGTTTGATGGCAGAAACCTGTGGACTGGCAACATGACTGAGGTTTGATTGTAGATCCCTGTGCCCTGGAAACATGACTGTGGCCTGGTACTGGAAACCCATGGCCTAGGAATTTGACATTGGTTTGATTCTGGAACCTTGTGGCCTGTGAACATGACTGAGGCGTGATTCTCGAAAACTGTGGCCTGGGAATATGACTGAGGTTTGATTCTGGAAATCTGTGGCCTGGGAACTTGACTGAGGTTTGATGGCAGAAATCTGTGGACTGGCAACATGACTGAGGTTTGATTGTAGAACCCTGTGCCCTGGAAACATGACTGCGACCTGATATTTGAAACCCATGGCCTGGGAACTTGACATTGTTTTGATTCCGGAACCATGTGGCCAGGAACAAGACTGAGGCGTGATTCTGGAATCCTGTGGCCTGGGAACATGACATCTGTTTAGATTGTGGAATACTGGGCCCTGGGAACCTGACTGAGGCTTGGTTCTGGAACCCTGTGGACTGGGCATATGACTGAGGATTTATTCTGGAATCCTGTGGCCTGGGAACATGACATCAGTGGATTCTTGAACCCTGTGGCCTGGGAACATGAGAACGGTTGGATTCCGGAACACTGTGGCCTGGGAACCTGTCTGGGGTTTGATGGTGGAAACCTGTGGCTTGGCAACATGAATGAGGTTTGTTATTGGAACCCTGTTCTCTGGGAATATGACTGAGGTTTGATTCTGGACACCTTTGTCCTGGGAACATGACTGTGGTTTGATTGTGGAACCATGGGTCCTGCAAACATGACTGAGGTTTGATTCTGGAACCATGTGTCCTGGGAATATGACTGAGGTTTGATTCTGGAAATCTGTGGCCTGGGAACTTGACTGAGGTTTGATGGCAGAAATCTGTGGACTGGCAACATGACTGAGGTTTGATTGTAGAACCCTGTGCCCTGGAAACATGACTGCGACCTGATATTTGAAACCCATGGCCTGGGAACTTGACATTGGTTTGATTCCGGAACCCTGTGGCCAGGAACAAGACTGAGGCGTGATTCTGGAATCCTGTGGCCTGGGAACATGACATCTGTTTAGATTGTGGAATACTGGGCCCTGGGAACCTGACTGAGGCTTGGTTCTGGAACCCTGTGGACTGGGAACATGACTGAGGTTTTATTCTGGAATCCTGTGGCCTGGGAACATGACATCAGTGGATTCTTGAAACCTGTGGCCTGGGAACATGAGAACGGTTTGATTCTGGAACCCTGTGACCTGGGAACAAGTCTGAGGTTTGATTGTGGAAATCTGTGGCTTGGCAACATGACTGAGGTTTGTTAGTGGAACCCTGTTCCCTGGGAATATGACTGAGGTTTGATTCTGGACACCTTTGTCCTGGGAAAATGACTGTGGTTTGATTGTGGAACCATGGGTCCTGCAAACATGAATGAGGTTTGATTCTGGAACCATGTGTCCTGGGAATATGACTGAGGTTTGATTCTGGAAATCTGTGGCCTGGGAAATTGAGTGAGGTTTGATGGCAGAAACCTGTGGACTGGCAACATGACTGAGGTTTGATTGTAGAACCCTGTGCCCTGGAAACATGACTGTGGCCTGGTACTGGAAACCCATGGCCTAGGAATTTGACATTGGTTTGATTCTGGAACCCTGTGGCCTGGGAACATGACTGAGGCGTGATTCTGGAAAACTGTGGCCTGGGAATATGACTGAGGTTTGATTCTGTAAACCTGTGGCCTGGGAACTTGACTGAGTTTTGATGGCAGAAATCTGTGGACTGGCAACATGACTGAGGTTTGATTGTAGAACCCTGTGCCCTGGAAACATGACTGCGACCTGATATTTGAAACCCATGGCCTGGGAACTTGACATTGTTTTGATTCCGGAACCCTGTGGCCAGGAACAAGACTGAGGCGTGATTCTGGCATCCTGTGGCCTGGGAACATGACATCTGTTTAGATTGTGGAATACTGGGCCCTGGGAACCTGACTGAGGGTTGGTTCTGGAACCCTGTGGACTGTGAACATAACTGAGGTTTTATTCTGGAATCCTGTGGCCTGGGAACATGACATCAGTGGATTCTTGAACCCTGTGGCCTGGGAACATGAGAACGGTTTGATTCTGGAACCCTGTGGCCTGGGAACATGTCTGAGTTTTGATGGTGGAAACCTGTAGCTTGGCAACATGACTGAGGTTTGTTACTGGAACCCTCTTCCCTGGGAACATGACTGAGGTTTGATTCTGGACACCTTTGTCCTGGGAACATGACTGTGGTTTGATTGTGGAACCATGGGTCCTGCAAACATGACTGAGGTTTTATTCTGGAACCATGTGTCCTGGGAATATGACTGAGGTTTGATTCTGGAAATCTGTGGCCTGGAAACTTGACTGAGGTTTGATGGCAGAAACCTGTGGACTGGCAACATGACTGAGGTTTGATTGTAGATCCCTGTGCCCTGGAAATATGACTGTGGGCTGGTACTGGAAACCCATGGCCTAGGAATTTGACATTGGTTTGATTCTGGAACCCTGTGGCCTGGGAACATGACTGAGGCGTGATTCTGGAAAGCTGTGGCCTGGGAATATGACTGAGGTTTGATTCTGGAAATCTGTGGCCTGGGAACTTGACTGAGGTTTGATGGCAGAAATCTGTGGACTGGCAACATGACTGAGGTTTGATTGTAGAACCCTGTGCCCTGGAAACATGACTGCGACTTGATATTTGAAACCCATGGCCTGGGAACTTGACATTGTTTTGATTCCGGAACCCTGTGGCCAGGAACAAGACTGAGGCGTGATTCTGGAATCCTGTGGCCTGGGAACATGACATCTGTTTAGATTGTGGAATACTGGGCCCTGGGAACCTGACTGAGGCTTGGTTCTGGAACCCTGTGGCCTGGGAACATGATTGAGGCCTGATTCTGGAAACCTGTGGCCTGGGAACATGACATCTGTTTAGATTGTGGCATACTGTTCCCTGGGAACCGGACTGAAGGCTTGGTTCTGGAATCCTGTGGACTGGGAACAAGACTGAGGTTTGATTCTGGAACCATGTGGCCTGGGAATATGACTGATGTTAGATCGTGGAATCCTGTGGCCTGGGAACATGACATCGGTTTGAATTCTGGTACCCTGTTGCCTGCGAACATGAAATCGGTTTGATTGTGGAAACCTGTGGTCTGGGAATATGACTGAGGTTTGATGGTGGTACCCTCTGGCCTGGCAACATGACTGAGGTTTGATTCTGGATCCCTGTGACCTGGGAACATGACTGAGGCGTGATTCTGGAATCCTGTGGCCTGGGAACATGACATCTGTTTAGATTGTGGAATAATGTGCCCTGGGAATCTGACTGAGGATTGGTTCTGGAACCCTGTGGACTGGGAACATGACTGAGGTTTGATTGTAGAACCCTGTGCCCTGGAAACATGACTGTGGCCTGGTACTGGAAACCCATGGCCTAGGAATTTGACATTGGTTTGATTCTGGAACCCTGTGGCCTGGGAACATGACTGAGGTTTGATTCTGGAAAACTGTGGCCGGGTACTTGACTGAGGGTTGATGGCAGAAATCTGTGGACTGGGAACATGACTGAGGTTTGATTGTAGAACCCTGTGCCCTGGAAACATGACTGTGGCCTGGTACTGGAAACCCATGGCCTAGGAATTTGACATTGGTTTGATTCTGGAACCCTGTGGCCTGGGAACATGACTGAGGATTGATTCTGGAACCCTGTAGCCTGCGAACATAACTGAGGATTCTTTCTGGAACCCTGTGGCCTGGGAACATGACATCAGTGGATTCTGGAACCCTGTGGCCTGGGAACATGAGAACGGTGTAATTCTGGAACCCTGTGACCTGCGAACATGTCTGAGGTTTGATGGTGGAAACCTGTGGCTTGGCAACATGACTGAGGTTTGTTTCTGGAACCCTGTTCCCTGGGAACATGACTGAGGTTTGATTCTGGAACCATGTGTCCTGGGAATATGACTGAGGTTTGATTCTGGAAATCTGTGGCCTGGAAACTTGACTGAGGTTTGATGGCAGAAACCTGTGGACTGGCAACATGACTGAGGTTTGATTGTAGAACCCTGTGCCCTGGAAACATGACTGTGGCCTGGTACTGGAAACCCATGGCCTAGGAATTTGAAATTGGTTTGATTCTGGAACCTTGTGGCCTGGGAACATGACTGAGGCGTGATTCTGGAAAACTGTGGCCTGGGAATATGACTGAGGTTTGATTCTGGAAATCTGTGGCCTGGGAACTTGACTGAGGTTTGATGGCAGAAATCTGTGGACTGGCAACATGACTGAGGTTTGATTGTAGAACCCTGTGCCCTGGAAACATGACTGCGACCTGATATTTGAAACCCATGGCCTGGGAACTTGACATTGTTTTGATTCCAGAACCCTGTGGCCAGGAACAAGACTGAGGCGTGATTCTGGAATCCTGTGGCCTGGGAACATGACATCTGTTTAGATTGTGGAATACTGGGCCCTGGGAACCTGACTGAGGCTTGGTTCTGGAACCCTGTGGACTGGGCACATGACTGAGGATTTATTCTGGAATCCTGTGGCCTGGGAACATGACATCAGTGGATTCTTGAACCCTGTGGCCTGGGAACATGAGAACGGTTGGATTCCGGAACACTGTGGCCTGGGAACATGTCTGGGGTTTGATGGTGGAAACCTGTGGCTTGGCAACATGAATGAGGTTTGTTATTGGAACCCTGTTCCCTGGGAATATGACTGAGGTTTGATTCTGGACACCTTTGTCCTGGGAACATGACTGTGGTTTGATTGTGGAACCATGGGTCCTGCAAACATGACTGAGGTTTGATTCTGGAACCATGTGTCCTGGGAATATGACTGAGGTTTGATTCTGGAAATCTGTGGCCTGGGAACTTGACTGAGGTTTGATGGCAGAAACCTGTGGACTGGCAACATGACTGAGGTTTGATTGTAGAGACCTGTGCCCTGGAAACATGACTGTGGCCTGGTACTGGAAACCCATGGCCTAGGAATTTGACATTGGTTTGTTTCTGGAACCCTCTGGCCTGGGAACATGACGGAGGTTTGATTCTGGAACCCTGTAGGCTTCGAACATAACTGAGGATTGTTTCTGGAACCCTGTGGCCTGGGAACATGACATCAGTGGATTCTGGCACCCTGTGGCCTGTGAACATGAGAACGGTTTAATTCTGGAACCCTGTGACCTGGGAACATGTCTGAGGTTTGATGGTTGAAACCTGTGGCTTAGCAACATGACTGAGGTTTGTTTCTGGAACCCTGTTCCCTGGGAACATGACTGAGGTTTGATTCTGGACACCTTTGTGCTGGGAACATGACTGTGTTTTGATTGTGGAATCATGGGTCCTGCAAACATGACTTAGGTTTGATTCTGGAACCATGTGTCCTGGGAATATGACTGAGGTTTGATTCTGGAAATCTGTGGCCTGGGAAAGTGACAGAGGTTTAATGGCAGAAACCTGGGGACTGGCAACATGACTGAGGTTTGATTGTAGAACCCTGTGCCCTGGAAACATGACTGTGGTCTGGTACTGGAAACCCATGGCCTACGAATTTGACATTGGTTTGTTTCTGGAACCCTGTGACCTGGGAACATGACTGAGGTTTGATTCTGGAAATCTGTGGCCTGGGAACTTGACTGAGGTTTAATGGCAGAAATCTGTGGACTGGCAACATGACTGAGGTTTGATTGTAGAACCCTGTGCCCTGGAAACATGACTGCGACCTGATATTTGAAACCCATGGCCTGGGAACTTGACATTGGTTTGATTCTGGAACCCTGTGGCCAGGAACAAGACTGAGGCGTGATTCTGGAATCCTGTGGCCTGGGAACATGACATCTGTTTAGATTGTGGAATACTGGGCCCTGGGAACCTGACTGAGGCTTGGTTCTGGAACCCTGTGGACTGGGAACATGACTGAGGTTTTATTCTGGAATCCTGTGGCCTGGGAACATGACATCAGTGGATTCTTGAAACCTGTGGCCTGGGAACATGAGAACGGTTTGATTCTGGAATCCTGTGACCTGGGAACAAGTCTGAGGTTTGATTGTGGAAACCTGTGGCTTGGCAACATGACTGAGGTTTGTTACTGGAACCCTCTTCCCTGGGAACATGACTGAGGTTTGATTCTGGACACCTTTGTCCTGGGAATATGACTGTGGTTTGATTGTGGAACCATGGGTCCTGCAAACATGACTGAGGTTTTATTTTGGAACCATGTGTCCTGGGAATATGACTGAGGTTTGATTCTGGAAATCTGTGGCCTGGGAACTTGACTGAGGTTTGATGGCAGAAACCTGTGGACTGGCAACATGACAGAGGTTTGATTGTAGAACGCTGTGGCCTGGAAATATGACTGTGGCCTGGTACTGGAAACCCATGGCCTGGGAAATTGACATTGGTTTGATTCTGCAACCCTGTGGCCTGGGAACATGATTGAGGCCTGATTCTGGAAACCTGTGGCCTGGGAACATGACATCTGTTTAGATTGTGGCATACTGTTCCCTGGGAACCGGACTGAAGGCTTGGTTCTGGAATCCTGTGGACTGGAAACAAGAATGAGGTTTGATTCTGGAACCATGTGGCCTGGGAATATGACTGATGT
Organism: Balaenoptera borealis; assembly: GCF_965194805.1. NCBI lineage: Eukaryota > Metazoa > Chordata > Mammalia > Artiodactyla > Balaenopteridae > Balaenoptera > Balaenoptera borealis. Next base: position 9,493 of record NW_028123387.1, on the reverse strand, counting down.
TAGATCGTGGAATCCTGTGGCCTGGAAACATGACATCGGTTTGGATTCTGGTACCCTGTTGCCTGGGAACATGAAATCGGTTTGATTGTGGAAACCTGTGGTCTGGGAATATGACTGAGGTTTGATGGTGGTACCCTCTGGCCTGGCAACATGACTGAGGTTTGATTCTGGATCCCTGTGACCTGGGAACATGACTGAGGCGTGATTCTGGAATCCTGTGGCCTGGGATCATGACATCTGTTTAGATTCTGGAATAATGTGCCCTGGGAATCTGACTGAGGCTTGGTTCTGGAACCCTGTGGACTGGGAACATGACTGAGGTTTGATTGTAGAACCCTGTGCCCTGTAAACATGACTGTGCCCTGGTACTGGAAACCCATGGCCTAGGAATTTGACATTGGTTTGATTCTGGAACCCTGTGGCCTGGGAACATGACTGAGGATTGATTCTGGAACCCTGTAGCCTGCGAACATAACTGAGGATTGTTTCTGGAACCCTGTGGCCTGGGAACATGACATCAGTGGATTCTGGAACCCTGTGGCCTGGGAACATGAGAACGGTTTAATTCTGGAACCCTGTGACCTGGGAATATGTCTGAGGTTTGATGGTGGAAACCTGTGGCTTGGCAACATGACTGAGGTTTGTTTCTGGAACCCTGTTCCCTGGGAACATGACTGAGGTTTGTTTCTGGACACCTTTGTGCTGGGACAATGAATGTGTTTTGATTGTGGAATCATGGGTCCTGCAAACATGACTGAGGTTTGATTCTGGAACCATGTGTCCTGGGAATATGACTGAGGTTTGATTCTGGAAATCTGTGGCCTGGAAACTTGACTGAGGTTTGATGGCAGAAACCTGTGGACTGGCAACATGACTGAGGTTTGATTGTAGATCCCTGTGCCCTGGAAACATGACTGTGGCCTGGTACTGGAAACCCATGGCCTAGGAATTTGACATTGGTTTGATTCTGGAACCTTGTGGCCTGTGAACATGACTGAGGCGTGATTCTCGAAAACTGTGGCCTGGGAATATGACTGAGGTTTGATTCTGGAAATCTGTGGCCTGGGAACTTGACTGAGGTTTGATGGCAGAAATCTGTGGACTGGCAACATGACTGAGGTTTGATTGTAGAACCCTGTGCCCTGGAAACATGACTGCGACCTGATATTTGAAACCCATGGCCTGGGAACTTGACATTGTTTTGATTCCGGAACCATGTGGCCAGGAACAAGACTGAGGCGTGATTCTGGAATCCTGTGGCCTGGGAACATGACATCTGTTTAGATTGTGGAATACTGGGCCCTGGGAACCTGACTGAGGCTTGGTTCTGGAACCCTGTGGACTGGGCATATGACTGAGGATTTATTCTGGAATCCTGTGGCCTGGGAACATGACATCAGTGGATTCTTGAACCCTGTGGCCTGGGAACATGAGAACGGTTGGATTCCGGAACACTGTGGCCTGGGAACCTGTCTGGGGTTTGATGGTGGAAACCTGTGGCTTGGCAACATGAATGAGGTTTGTTATTGGAACCCTGTTCTCTGGGAATATGACTGAGGTTTGATTCTGGACACCTTTGTCCTGGGAACATGACTGTGGTTTGATTGTGGAACCATGGGTCCTGCAAACATGACTGAGGTTTGATTCTGGAACCATGTGTCCTGGGAATATGACTGAGGTTTGATTCTGGAAATCTGTGGCCTGGGAACTTGACTGAGGTTTGATGGCAGAAACCTGTGGACTGGCAACATGACAGAGGTTTGATTGTAGAGCCCTGTGCCCTGGAAACATGACTGTGGCCTGGTACTGGAAACCCATGGCCTAGGAATTTGACATTGGTTTGTTTCTGGAACCCTCTGGCCTGGGAACATGACGGAGGTTTGATTCTGGAACCCTGTAGGCTTCGAACATAACTGAGGATTGTTTCTGGAACCCTGTGGCCTGGGAACATGACATCAGTGGATTCTGGCACCCTGTGGCCTGGGAACATGAGAACGGTTTAATTCTGGAACCCTGTGACCTGGGAACATGTCTGAGGTTTGATGGTTGAAACCTGTGGCTTGGCAACATGACTGAGGTTTGTTTCTGGAACCCTGTTCCCTGGGAACATGACTGAGGTTTGATTCTGGACATCTTTGTGCTGGGAACATGACTGTGTTTTGATTGTGGAATCATGGGTCCTGCAAACATGACTTAGGTTTGATTCTGGAACCATGTGTCCTGGGAATATGACTGAGGTTTGATTCTGGAAATCTGTGGCCTGGGAACGTGACAGAGGTTTAATGGCAGAAACCTGGGGACTGGCAACATGACTGAGGTTTGATTGTAGAACCCTGTGCCCTGGAAACATGACTGTGGTCTGGTACTGGAAACCCATGGCCTACGAATTTGACATTGGTTTGTTTCTGGAACCCTGTGACCTGGGAACATGACTGAGGTTTGATTCTGGAAATCTGTGGCCTGGGAACTTGACTGAGGTTTAATGGCAGAAATCTGTGGACTGGCAACATGACTGAGGTTTGATTGTAGAACCCTGTGCCCTGGAAACATGACTGCGACCTGATATTTGAAACCCATGGCCTGGGAACTTGACATTGGTTTGATTCCGGAACCCTGTGGCCAGGAACAAGACTGAGGCGTGATTCTGGAATCCTGTGGCCTGGGAACATGACATCTGTTTAGATTGTGGAATACTGGGCCCTGGGAACCTGACTGAGGCTTGGTTCTGGAACCCTGTGGACTGGGAACATGACTGAGGTTTTATTCTGGAATCCTGTGGCCTGGGAACATGACATCAGTGGATTCTTGAAACCTGTGGCCTGGGAACATGAGAACGGATGGATTCTGGAACCCTGTGACCTGGGAACAAGTCTGAGGTTTGATTGTGGAAACCTGTGGCTTGGCAACATGACTGAGGTTTGTTTCTGGAACCCTCTTCCCTGGGAACATGACTGAGGTTTGATTCTGGACACCTTTGTCCTGGGAACATGACTGTGGTTTGATTGTGGAACCATGGGTCCTGCAAACATGACTGAGGTTTTATTTTGGAACCATGTGTCCTGGGAATATGACTGAGGTTTGATTCTGGAAATCTGTGGCCTGGGAACTTGACTGAGGTTTGATGGCAGAAACCTGTGGACTGGCAACATGACAGAGGTTTGATTGTAGAACGCTGTGGCCTGGAAATATGACTGTGGCCTGGTACTGGAAACCCATGGCCTGGGAAATTGACATTGGTTTGATTCTGCAACCCTGTGGCCTGGGAACATGATTGAGGCCTGATTCTGGAAACCTGTGGCCTGGGAACATGACATCTGTTTAGATTGTGGCATACTGTTCCCTGGGAACCGGACTGAAGGCTTGGTTCTGGAATCCTGTGGACTGGAAACAAGACTGAGGTTTGATTCTGGAACCATGTGGCCTGGGAATATGACTGATGTTAGATCGTGGAATCCTGTGGCCTGGGAACATGACATCGGTTTGAATTCTGGTACCCTGTTGCCTGGGAACATGAAATCGGTTTGATTGTGGAAACCTGTGGTCTGGGAATATGACTGAGGTTTGATGGTGGTACCCTCTGGCCTGGCAACATGACTGAGGTTTGATTCTGGATCCCTGTGACCTGGGAACATGACTGAGGCGTGATTCTGGAATCCTGTGGCCTGGGAACATGACATCTGTTTAGATTCTGGAATAATGTGCCCTGGGAATCTGACTGAGGCTTGGTTCTGGAACCCTGTGGACTGGGAACATGACTGAGGTTTGATTGTAGAACCCTGTGCCCTGGAAACATGACTGTGGCCTGGTACTGGAAACCCATGGCCTAGGAATTTGACATTGGTTTGATTCTGGAACCCTGTGGCCTGGGAACATGACTGAGGATTGATTCTGGAACCCTGTAGCCTGCGAACATAACTGAGGATTGTTTCTGGAACCCTGTGGCCTGGGAACATGACATCAGTGGATTCTGGAACCCTGTGGCCTGGGAACATGAGAACGGTTTAATTCTGGAACCCTGTGACCTGGGAACATGTCTGAGGTTTGATGGTGGAAACCTGTGGCTTGGCAACATGACTGAGGTTTGTTTCTGGAACCCTGTTCCCTGGGAACATGACTGAGGTTTGATTCTGGACACCTTTGTGCTGGGACAATGACTGTGTTTTGATTGTGGAATCATGGGTCCTGCAAACATGACTGAGGTTTGATTCTGGAACCATGTGTCCTGGGAATATGACTGAGGTTTGATTCTGGAAATCTGTGGCCTGGAAACTTGACTGAGGTTTGATGGCAGAAACCTGTGGACTGGCAACATGACTGAGGTTTGATTGTAGATCCCTGTGCCCTGGAAACATGACTGTGGCCTGGTACTGGAAACCCATGGCCTAGGAATTTGACATTGGTTTGATTCTGGAACCTTGTGGCCTGGGAACATGACTGAGGCGTGATTCTGGAAAACTGTGGCCTGGGAATATGACTGAGGTTTGATTCTGGAAATCTGTGGCCTGGGAACTTGACTGAGGTTTGATGGCAGAAATTTGTGGACTGGCAACATGACTGAGGTTTGATTGTAGAACCCTGTGCCCTGGAAACATGACTGCGACCTGATATTTGAAACCCATGGCCTGGGAACTTGACATTGTTTTGATTCCGGAACCATGTGGCCAGGAAAAAGACTGAGGCGTGATTCTGGAATCCTGTGGCCTGGGAACCTGACACCTGTTTAGATTGTGGAATACTGGGCCCTGGGAACCTGACTGAGGCTTGGTTCTGGAACCCTGTGGATTGGGAACATGACTGAGGATTTATTCTGGAATCCTGTGGCCTGGGAACATGACATCAGTGGATTCTTGAACCCTGTGGCCTGGGAACATAAAAACGGTTTGATTCTGGAACCCTGTGGCCTGGGAACATGTCTGAGGTTTGATGGTGGAAACCTGTGGCTTGGCAACATGACTGAGGTTTGTTAGTGGAACCCTCTTCCCTGGGAACATGACTGAGGTTTGATTCTGGACACCTTTGTCCTGGGAACATGACTGTGGTTTGATTGTGGAACCATGGGTCCTGCAAACATGACTGAGGTTTTATTTTGGAACCATGTGTCCTGGGAATATGACTGAGGTTTGATTCTGGAAATCTGTGGCCTGGGAACTTGACTGAGGTTTCATGGCAGAAACCTGTGGACTGGCAACATGACAGAGGTTTGATTGTAGAACCCTGTGGCCTGGAAATATGACTGTGGCCTTGTACTGGAAACCCATAGCCTGGGAAATTGACATTGGTTTGATTCTGCAACCCTGTGGCCTGGGAACATGATTGAGGCCTGATTCTGGAAACCTGTGGCCTGGGAACATGACATCTGTTTAGATTGTGGCATACTGTGCCCTGGGAACCGGACTGAAGGCTTGGTTCTGGAATCCTGTGGACTGGGAACAAGACTGAGGTTTGATTCTGGAACCATGTGGCCTGGGAATATGACTGATGTTAGATCGTGGAATCCTGTGGCCTGGGAACATGACATCGGTTTGGATTCTGGTACCCTGTTGCCTGGGAACATGAAATCGGTTTGATTGTGGAAACCTGTGGTCTGGGAATATGACTGAGGTTTGATGGTGGTACCCTCTGGCCTGGCAACATGACTGAGGTTTGATTCTGGATCCCTGTGGCCTGGGAACATGACTGAGGCGTGATTCTGGAATCCTGTGGCCTGGGAACATGACATCTGTTTAGATTGTTGAATACTGTGCCCTGGGAATCTGACTGAGGCTTGGTTCTGGAACCCTGTGGACTGGGAACATGACTGAGGTTTTATTATGGAATCCTATGGCCTGGGAACATGACATCAGTGGATTCTGGAACCCTGTGGCCTGGGAACATGAGAACGGTTGGATTCTGGAACACTGTGACCTGGGAACATGTCTGAGGTTTGATTCTGGAAAACTGTGGCCGGGTACTTGACTGAGGGTTGATGGCAGAAATCTGTGGACTGGGAACATGACTGAGGTTTGATTGTAGAACCCTGTGCCCTGGAAACATGACTGTGGCCTGGTACTGGAAACCCATGGCCTAGGAATTTGACATTGGTTTGATTCTGGAACCCTGTGGCCTGGGAAAATGACTGAGGATTGATTCTGGAACCCTGTAGCCTGCGAACATAATTGAGGATTGTTTCTGGAACCCTGTGGCCTGGGAACATGACATCAGTGGATTCTAGAACCCTGTGGCCTAGGAACATGAGAACGGTTTAATTCTGGAACCCTGTGACCTGGGAACATGTCTGAGGTTTGATGGTGGAAACCTGTGGCTTGGCAACATGACTGAGGTTTGTTTCTGGAACCCTGTTCCCTGGGAACATGACTGAGGTTTGATTCTGGACACCTTTGTGCTAGGACAATGACTGTGTTTTGATTGTGGAATCATGGGTCCTGCAAACATGACTGAGGTTTGATGCTGGAACCATGTGTCCTGGGAATATGACTGAGGTTTGATTCTGGAAATCTGTGGCCTGGAAACTTGACGGAGGTTTGATGGCAGAAACCTGTGGACTGGCAACATGACTGAGGTTTGATTGTAGAACCCTGTGCCCTGGAAACATGACTGTGGCCTGGTACTGGAAACCCATGGCCTAGGAATTTGACATTGGTTTGATTCTGGAACCCTGTGGCCTGGGAACATGACTGAGGCGTGATTCTGGAAAACTGTGGCCTCGGAATATGACTGAGGTTTGATTCTGGAAATCTGTGGCCTGGGAATTTGACTGAGGTTTGATGGCAGAAATCTGTGGACTGGCAACATGACTGAGGTTTGATTGTAGAACCCTGTGCCCTGGAAACATGACTGCGACCTGATATTTGAAACCCATGGCCTGGGAACTTGACATTGTTTTGATTCCGGAACCCTGTGGCCAGGAACAAGACTGAGGCGTGATTCTGGAATCCTGTGGCCTGGGAACATGACATCTGTTTAGATTGTGGAATACTGGGCCCTGGGAACCTGACTGAGGCTTGGTTCTGGAACCCTGTGGACTGGGAACATGACTGAGGTTTTATTCTGGAATCCTGTGGCCTGGGAAAATGACATCAGTGGATTCTTGAACCCTGTGGCCTGGGAACATGAGAACGGTTGGATTCTGGAAACCTGTGGCCTGGGAACATGTTTGAGGTTTGATGGTGGAAACCTGTGCCTTGGCAACATGAATGAGGTTTGTTACTGGAACCCTGTTCCCTGGGAATATGACTGAGGTTTGATTCTGGACACCTTTGTCCTGGGAACATGACTGTGGTTTGATTGTGGAACTATGGGTCCTGCAAACATGACTGAGGTTTGATTCTGGAACCATGTGTCCTGGGAATATGACTGAGGTTTGATTCTGGAAATGTGTGGCCTGGGAACTTGACTGAGGTTTGATGGCAGAAACCTGTGGACTGGCAACATGACAGAGGTTTGATTGTAGAACACTGTGCCCTGGAAACATGCCTGTGGCCTCGTACTGGAAACCCATGGCCTAGGAATTTGACATTGGTTTGATTCTGGAACCCTGTGGCCTGGGAACATGACTGAGGCGTGATTCTGGAAACCTGTGGCCTGGGAACATGACATCTGTATAGATTGTTGAATACTGTGCCCTGGGAACCTGACTGATGGCTTGGTTCTGGAATCCTGTGGACTGGGAACATGACTGAGGTTTGATTCTGGAACCATGTGGCCTGGGAATATGACTGTGCTTTGATTCTGGTCACCTTTGTCCTGGGAACATGACTGTGGTTTGATTGTGGTACCATGGGTCCTGCAAACATGACTGAGGTTTTATTCTGGAACCATGTGTCCTGGGAATATGACTGAGGTTTGATTCTGGAAATCTGTGGCCTGGGAAATTGACTGAGGTTTGATGGCAGAAACCTGTGGACTGGCAACATAACAGAGGTTTGATTGTAGAACCCTGTGCCCTGTAAACATGACTGTGGCCTGGTACTGGAAACCCATGGCCTAGGAATTTGACATTGGTTTGATTCTGGAACCCTGTGGCCTGGGAACATGACTGAGGTTTGATTCTGGAAAACTGTGGCCGGGGACTTGACTGAGGGTTGATGGCAGAAATCTGTGGACTGGAAACATTACTGAGGTTTGATTGTAGAACCCTGTGCCCTTGAAACATGACTGCGAACTGATACTTGAAACCCATGGCCTGGGAACTTGACATTGGTTTGATTCTGGAACCCAGTTGCCAGGAACAAGACTGAGGCGTGATTCTGGAACCCTGTGGCCTGGGAACATGACTGAGGCGTGATTCTGGAAAACTGTGGCCTGGGAATATGACTGAGGTTTGATTCTGGAAATCTGTGGCCTGGGAACTTGACTGAGGTTTGATGGCAGAAATCTGTGGACTGGCAACATGACTGAGGTTTGATTGTAGAACCCTGTGCCCTGGAAACATGACTGCGACCTGATACTTGAAACCCATGGCCTGGGAACTTGACATTGGTTTGATTCTGGAACCCTGTGGCCAGGAACAAGACTGAGGTGTGATTCTGGAATCCTGTGGCCTGGGAACATGACATCTGTTTAGATTGTGGAATACTGGGCCCTGGGAACCTGACTGAGGCTTGGTTCTGGAACCCTGTGGACTGGGAACATGACTGAGGTTTTATTCTGGAATCCTGTGGCCTGGGAACATGACATCAGTGGATTCTGGAACCCTGTGGCCTGGGAACATGAGAACGGTTTGATTCTGGAACCCTGTGGCCTGGGAACATGTCTGAGATTTGATGGTGGAAACCTGTGGCTTGGCAACATGAATGAGGTTTGTTACTGGAACTCTCTTCCCTGGGAACATGACTGAGGTTTGATTCTGGACACCTTTGTCCTGGGAACATGACTGTGGTTTGATTGTGGAACCATGGGTCCTGCAAACATGACTGAGGTTTTATTCTGGAACCAGGTGTCCTGGGAATATGACTGAGGTTTGATTCTGGAAATCTGTGGCCTGGGAAATTGACTGAGGTTTGATGGCGGAAACCTGTGGACTGGCAACATGACAGAGCTTTGATTGTAGAACCCTGTGCCCTGGAAACATGACTGTGGGCTGGTACTGGAAACCCATGGCCTAGGAATTTGACATTGGTTTGATTCTGGAACCCTGTGGCCTGGGAACATGATTGAGGCGTGATTCTGGAAACCTGTGGCCTGGGAACATGACATCTGTTTAGATTGTGGCATACTGGGCCCTGGGAACCGGACTGAAGGCTTGGTTCTGGAATCCTGTGGACTGGGAACAAGACTGAGGTTTGATTTTGGAACCATGTGGCCTGGGAATATGACTGATGTTAGATCGTGGAATCCTGTGGCCTGGGAACATGACATCGGTTTGGATTCTGGTACCCTGTTGCCTGGGAACATGAAATCGGTTTGATTGTGGAAACCTGTGGTCTGGGAATATGACTGAGGTTTGATGGTGGTACCCTCTGGCCTGGCAACATGACTGAGGTTTGATTCTGGA